>NC_056732.1:1906166032-1906181032 GCF_019279795.1 Protopterus annectens
CAAGTTCCAACAAAAATGGTGCAAGCAGACGTTAACATCCTGTCAGTTACACATCTGGAGCTACAGGCTTGCTTTCATGTAGACAGAGACAACAAACAAGCTGAACTTGACCTGTACATCTTACATACTGGAACTGGAGGAAGACATAAATTTCTTATGCCCATGGATACAAAGGTATGTGTTGCTCTTACTATACTAACCGCAGAGAATTTCCAGAGATAAATTGGAGATACAGTGGGTGTATCTCAGGTGTCAGCCTGTAGAATATTAAAGATGTACCTGATTAAATTGTTTCCACATGTGGATGAGCACATCTGATTCTCCAAAACAGCAAGGGGGAGGGCAACTACCATGCCTGACTTCTGTGATATAACATGACCCTTTAGTATTGGGGAACATAGATTGCACCCATGTGTCACTAAAGGATGCACTATATGTCAATGGACAGTAGTACTTAATTAGGAAGACTAGTATTCTATTAACTGCAAGGCATAGTGTAATACACAGGGGCTAATGACCCTCTATGTCTTCAATGCACTCTGGTAGTGCCATCTGTATTGCCACTTTCTGTATGATGACATTCGACAGGGCCAACTATTAGATACATAAAAGCACAGCAGTATGACTACACATCCACTGCCACAAACAGTGCATGCACAAAACACATTCACCTTTTCATCTCCCCTATCATATCCCTCCTGTTTTGCAGGTAACACAGGATACCGTATGTATTCAATGTTGATAACACCCACATGGAACCCACAAAGCAGAGACAATCCACATTATAACACCCCCCAATCCAAACCAGGAACATAGTAGAGCTTGCATCGGTCTTGGAAAAATCCTAGTTCTGTTACCTAGACACATATGGGGGCACTGCAGTATGCCCCTGCCACAGCCTGCCAGCTTATTGTAGCATGCTGCATATGCCATAACATAATCTTTTGGAAGCAGTCAGGTCAGCCTTCATCACCTGGACATTTCTGTACTTTGGCAGCAGGACCCATAACAACTATGAGCAGATTGTCCTGTAGCAAATATAGTGAGGGCAATGTACATCAAGCAGCAGCAACACCACACCCCTCCAAATGTCACTGAGTGCACTGCATAGCAGTGCAGGTGAAGTGGGAATGTTTAAGCAGTCTGTATAGGCCCTGACATGTACACAGTGGCAGTGTTGTGTAACACAAAACAAAATGATGCAGGCAGTGCTTGGTGAAATCTCACTGTACATCAGATATTTCTACTTATGCCACACAGGGAGGATGGTGGCGGAAGCACATCCATTGTCATTTATACAGATGTCCAGGGCCACATGGATATGAGACTGTCTACACTATAAGGAGATGGAGACCTACTGTTCAATGCAGACAAAGAGAAGGTTAACTGGAAGAGGCAATGTTATCTTCCCCATCCAGCGAATAGTGGTGCACACTACTGGCCCATCCAGTGGGGTCACTGTGAAGGGGAATTGTGGGGAGACACTGTTGAATTTTGCAGCTGGGGTCCTGAAGTGTATAGAAAGCACTTACTCACATACCCCATTGAATATGGCCACCACTGGTATATGTATGCCTGTGGTCAAGGGCAACATTGGGGTACAGGATACTAGTTGCAGCACTTGCCAACAGCTGCACTGAGTTGGCCGTGGATTGTATGTGTACTACCACTGACCAGTTGGGACCAGTCATAGCATTGTCCCTGGACTCCATGGTCTCACAGGGGTCCTGGCAATGCTGGACCACAACTTCCTGGAAGCAACAAATAACCATTTCAGCATATGTAGCTGTGGGCTGTAGCTGGATAATAGCTGTGTACATCTTTTAATTGAGTTCAAGAGCCATCATCCTGTCTGTGGCATGATGTGACTATGGCCAGATCTGTGCAACAGTGCTAACCTGCTGTACAGAAGAATTCCTTTCAACTTGCAGACAATGTAAATAGAGACAAAGGCCCTTGAAAAGCAGGTACATCCAGCTAAAAATAAGGGTGTCTAATTAGCATAAAATCTGAATACCAAATAGCACATAACTCTCCAAGCTTCCAGAAAGAATGTGGGATTCTACTCAGAACACACATTTTTAAAAAACAGAGAGTGACAAAATGATGGAACAGTATAAGAACATTATGAAATAGACTGTGCAAATCTGTAGACTTTTAACGGATTCTACTGCAAAATTTTAAAACACAAGGCCATTTATTTTTGCTTCTGAGAAAGGGAGATGCAAAATGTATCCTCTTTCTTTAAATTATTGTTGCTACTAATATGCTGGTCATGTTGGTCATGTAGTGTGGTGTTCTGTGTACTTGACATCTTCAAAAATTATACTTGATAAGAGAGAATTAGAATCGAGTATGAAAAAGTAAATCAAACTGGGAATTAGGGGCATCCTGTGCAGGGGCAAATCAGGCCTGAAAATAAGAGCATTCCCCCCAAATAGGGAAAGTTGAGAGGTCTACACAGGTGGTATCTGTGCATTAGTTATAGTGTGCCAGTCTGAGAATGCAAGCCCACTATTGGCAGTGGTGATGGTGCTGTCAAGTACCTCTTGATGGCAGTATGCTAGGCTATGCATCCCCTGGGTCTGGTGAAAGATGGGCATAATGACAACCTGGTTAATAAATGTAGGTCCACACGGGATGGAGACAGACACTATCATTGTGTCCAGAGACTGTGAGATGAGTTGTGTGTTGGCTTATTCATCAGACCCTGGGTAGGCACTGATCACAACCTGCTGTCTTGGTCCATCTTGAACAGGTGTCATGATGGATACAGAATAGACTACATAACTGCGTGATAGTGATTGCAGTGCATTCCCTCATGCCCTGTGGTTTGCATATTGATGACAGTTGGATTCATGTATCAGATGTAACAAACTCATATGTGCAGACAGTCTCCTGAAAGTGAATGACCAATGTACCTGTGGAGCAAATTGCCAGTGGTCAGTGCAAGCTCCCAAGCATCATTCTGGGCACAGTTGCCTTACAATTTATGTTTTAAGGCTACTTACCTGGCATGTGGACTCTTCCAGAATATGTTTCCATTCCTTCCAGCATGACACCTTTACCCTCAGTGTAACCATGCACTGATGCCAGTATGACCCATCATCAGTGAATGCTGTACTATAAGGAGGGCCACCCTTTCTTAATGTGCTGTCTGCTGTTATCTTGTATGCACAATGTGAAGGTCCATTTCATCATTTCATTTATATATTTCTGACTTTGTCTTGTAGTGTAGTTGCAAACATCCATGGCATTAATACTCTGTGTCACTGTGTCGCTCACACAATCTTGTAAGGGCTTATGGGTGCTGCGTTTCTCTCTTACATGCACTGCCCCTGTGTCTAGAGTGCATGTATTAAAACCATTACTCTCTAGAGAGCTGAACTTGTCCACCTTCTGCTGTAGCTGTCTTGATAGGACATGTGTATATGTAGGAGGACAGTGGAACATAACACTGGGAAGATCTTGCACAATTACACAGAGGTAGCAATGACGCAGTGACAGCAGCATGGCTTGTTACAACATTACTGTGCTGGACAGCAGTAAGTACACTGTTGGAGCTACATGTGCACTGCACAGAGGGGTCATCTAGTGTGTGGCACAATATGTAGAGGTCTGAGTTTTACAGGGATATGACTGGTGTATGTAGCTGACATGGATTCCTATATATGGGGGCTTCCTTGACAGCAGGTCTGTAGCAGCACATGTGCATATGGGAAGCAATGGGGGCCCAGCTATGTTGGCAGAGGTAATGTGTGGTTGTGCCTTGCATTTGTACCAATGGTAGAGACATACTAGGTGGAGGGGGCAACCATGTTTATGTGCAGGTGTCATTTGCAGTTCAGCACAGTCGGGAACTATCCCTCCAGTTTGTTTAGGATTACTTACTCCCATACACAGGCACAAAGGATGCCAAGACTGTGGGGAAACTAGGCACGAGGAAGCCTGTCCCTAGATCTTGAAGAGAAAACAGGGGCATATATGCCACCCTGTCTGGTGAGTGGGAAGCAGTTCAAGAAAAGGCAGCACCGTGTAATATTATGTTTTGTTACTTTGTAGAGGTTTTCTCTCGAGATCTTCACTGAAAATATATGCTTTTACCCAATTGGACAATCCCAACCAAAGAATAAAAACTTCATGCAGACAAACCAGTTCGTAAAAACTATAAGAAAAAATTAGCCAAACTAGAGTTTTCACTGTGGGATACCGTAAAACGTCCTGTAACAGAGGCCTATGAGATATATGCAAATGACCCCTTAAGGACATCAAATGTTTCAGCTATATGGCTTCTGAATGTCCATGACTTTTTACTTTTTAAGTCTTTGTGGATAAATTCAGACCAGCAAAGCCAAACCCCACAAGCTGTGGATATGCATATTTCGTCATTCTTATGACTACACTTTAGAAACACAGGGTCTTTACACCCAGCTGATGTTCATAGCCATGAAGGTGTCTACAAAATATCCCAACTAACCTCCCCGGTAAACAAATAGAATGAATTAATAAATAAATAAGTGCTAATAATTTTTGTACCAGCTTTCTGAAAATACAGACTATGCATAGTTTGGCGCTGCATTTCTGTAATGGATTGTTATGGGATTCAGGGAATTTCTCTTCACTGTCACTAATAACATAGGTTGGTCAGTTAGCAAAATGGACAGAAATTCCATTTCACAGACATGTTATAGCCACAATAATAAACACCCTATTAGTTGCTCATTACCCTATCTCTGAATTGAACACTGCCTTGCCAAACCTGACCATGCTAGTGTTTTGCCTAACAGTCTAGAAATCGTATTAGCAAAGGCAGTACCCTACACACACAAATACAGACACAAACACATGGTGACACAGTCAAAAATTCAGGGTTACAGTTCACTTTGCATCACAGAATGTTGACTGAGTGAACTGTGGTTTTTGTTGAAAGTGTGTGCCATTGAATGCTACAAATGTCAGTGTTGGTAACATTGACTTTCCATGTGGTAAGTGAGGTTCACTTTGCAGGCAGCTCCTGTTGTTCATTAATGCCAAAACATTTGAATGTATTGAAAGTTTCAGCATTAAGGGTAGGAGTGTGTGTGTTTGAGTGTGTGTGTGTGTGTTTATGGGATAGGGTTAGAGTAAGGGGATAGACTTAGTGGTGTTTGTGTTTATGTGTTAGGGTTAGAGTAAAGGGATAGATTTAGTGGTGTGTGTGTGTGTGTGTGTGTGTGTGTGTGTGTGTGTGTGTGTGTGTGTGTGTGTGTGTGTGTGTGTGTGTGTAGAGCCCCCTCCCACCTTCTCCTTCTCGTGTGTACTAACCTTAACCCTGCCTCTGCTCCACCCCAACCCTATACTGTACATTACAAAAAAAACTTTCTTTAATAGTAACAAAATTCAAAGTATGTCTGTAGTTGGTTTTAGAGTTTAGTTTTTTTTTTAAATGATCAAAAAAATGAATGCATTTGCCTTTATTTTTTTTGCTCATTGTAAGTTTATGATTTTTTTTGTTTTTAATATGAACCTTGGTCTTAGATCATCATCATCTTTTTTCGGCTGTTCCCATTAGGGGTCGCCACAGCGGATCATCTGTTTCCATTTCTTCCTGTCCTCTGCATCTTACTCTGTCACACCAACCACCTGCATGTCCTCTCTCACCACATCCATAAACCTTATCTTAGGCTTTCCTCTTTTCCTGTTACCTGGCAACTTCATCCTTAGCATCTTTTTCCCAATATACTCAGCATCCCTCCTCAGCACATGTCCAAACCAACGTAATCTTGCCTCTCTGGCTTTGTCTCCAAACCTTCCAACCTGGGCTGACCCTCTAATATACTTATTCCTAATCCTGTCCACCCTCATCACACCCAGTGCAAATCTTTAACATCTTTAACTCTGCCACATCCAGCTCTAACTCCTGCCTTTTTGTCAGTGCCACTGTCTCCAACCCATATAACATAGCTGGTCTCACTACCCTCTTGTAGAACTTCCCTTTCACTCTTACTGGTACTCGTCTATCACAAATCACTCCTGACACTCTTCTCCACCCACTCCATCCTGCCTGTACTCTCTTCTTCACCTCGCTTCCACACTCACCATTACACTAAACTGTTGATCCCAAATACTTAAACTCATCCATCTATGCCACCTCTACCCCTGCATCCTCAGCATTCCTCTATCCTCCCTCTCATTTACACACATATATTTTATTTATTTTATTTTATGTTTGTTGACCGGGATAGTCTGACTGGATGCATGTCCATTTTCACCAGAGGCCCAGGAAGAAAAGCTCCATGGAATAACAAATCATCATAACATGTCACATATTACAAATAGCAAATAACAAATATATTATTTGCAGAGATTAGATGGGCAAATTCTGTCTTTGTCCTTCCTCTTCTCTCTAGAGCATATCTCCACCTATCCAGGGTCTCCTCCACCTGTTCCCTTTTCTCACTACAGAACACAATGTCATCTGCAAACATCATAGCCCACGGGGACTCCTGTCTGATCTTGTCTGTCAACCTGTCCATCACCATTGCAAATAAGAAAGGGCTCAGAGCTGATCCTTGATGTAATCCCACCTCCACCTTAAACTAATCCGTCATTCCCACCGCAGATCTCACCGCTGTCACACTACCCTTGTACATATCCTGTACCATTCTTACATTCATCTCTGACACTCCCGACTTCCTCATACAAAACCACAACTCCTCTCTAGGCACCCTGTCACATGCTTTCTCTAAGTCTACATAAACACAATGCAATTCCTTCTGACCTTCTCTGTACTTCTCCATCAACCACTCTCAGAGCAAACATAGCATCTCTAGTGCTCTTACCTGGCATGAAACCATACTGCTGATCACTAATCATCATGTCCCTTCTTAACCTAGCTTCCACTACTCTTTCCCATAACTTCATGCTGTGGATGATCAATTTAATCCCTCTGTAGTTACTACAGCTCTGCACATCACCCTTATTCTTAAATATCGGTACCAAAACACTTTTTCTCCATTCCTCAGGCATCCTCTCACTTTCTAAGATTTCATTAAACAATCTGGTTAAAAACTCCACTGCCATTTCACCTAAACACCTCCATGCTTCCACAGGTATGTCATCTGGACCAACAGTCTTTCCATTCTTCATACTCTTTATAGCTGTCCTTACTTCCTCCTTGCTAATCCGTTGCACTTCCTGATTCACTATCCTCACATCATCCAACCTTCTCTCTCTCTCATTCTCTTCATTCATCAACCCCTCAAAGTACTCTTTCCATCTGCTCAACACACTTTTCTCGCTTGTGAGTATGTTTCCCTCATTATTCTTTATCACCTTTACCTGCTGCACATCTTTCCTAGCTCGGTCCCTCTGTCTAGCCAATCGTTACACGTCCTTTTCTCCCTCCTTAGTGTCCAACCTTTCATACAACTCTTCATATGCCTTATCCTTAGCCTTCGCCACCTCTCTCTTTGCCATGCACCTCATCTCCTTATACTACTGTCTACTTTCTTCATCTCTCTGACAATCCCACTTCTTCTTTGCCAAACTCTTTGTCTGTATACTCTCCTGTACTTCCTCATTCCACCACCATGTCTCCTTGTCCTCCTTCCTCTGTCCAGATGTCACACCAAACACATTTCTAGTCGTCTCCCTTACTAGCTCTGCTGTAGTTACCCAGCTATTCGGTAACTCTTCACTGCCAACCAGTGCCTGTCTTAACTATTCCCTGAACTCCACCTCACAATTACCCTTTTCAATTTCCACCATTTGATCCTTGGTACTGCCCTTACACTCCTCCTCCTCTTCTTGATCACCAATGTCATCCTACAAACCACCATCCTATGCTGCCTAACTACACTTTCCTCTGTCACCACTTTACAGTGTCCAATCTCCTTCAAACTGTCCCTCCTGCGTAAGATATAATCCACCTGTGTGCATCTTCCTCCACTCTTGTATGTCATCCTATGCACCTCCCTCTTGTTAAAATACATATTCACCACAGCCATGTCCATCCTTTTCGCAAAATCCACTACCATCTGACCTTATGCATTCCTTTGCTTAACACCATACCTACCCATCACTTCCTCATCCCCTCTATTCCCTTCACCAACATGCCCATTAAAATCTGCTCCAATCACCACTCTCTCGCCCTTGGGTACAGTCATCACCACTTCATCCAACTCACTCCAAAATTTTTCTTTCTCATCCATCACACATCCAACTTGTGGAGCATATGTACTAACAACATTCATCATTACATCATCAGTTTCCAGCTTCATAAACATCACTCTATCTGACACTCTTTTCACCTCCAAAACACTCTTAGCATACTGTTCCTTCAGGGTAACTCCTGTGCCATTTCTCCTCCCATCCACACCATAATAAAACAGTTTGAACCCACCTCCAATACACCTAGCCTTACTCCCCTTTCATCTGGTCTCTTGCATGCACAATATACCAACCTTCCTTCTGTCCATCATATCAGCTAGCTCTCTCCCTATACCAGTCATACTGCCAACATTCAAAGTTCCGACCCTCACTAACACAGTCCTAGCCTTTCTCTTCTCTTCCTGCCTTTGGGCATGCTTTCCTCCTCTTCTCCTCCTTCAGCCAACAGTATCCCAATTTCCGTCAGCACCCTGTTGGCTAACAGTACTGGTGGTGGTCATTGTTAACATAGGCCTCGACTGATCCAGTATGTAAATCTATACTGTTGTCCGCATGTATGATTTGGCAAAATTTTACGCCGGATGCCCTTCCTGATGCAACCCTCTCCATTTATCCGGTCTTGGGACCGGCACAAAGAAATGCACTGGCTTATGCATCCCCACTGGCTGGGTTGAACCTTGGCTTTAGATGATATTGGTTAATGTTGATATTAATTTATTTTTTAGTTATGTGTGGTTCAATGTTTATAAGCATTGAGATTAATGTATATAATCACATTCAGACAGCTATGCACACATGCTCTCACAAACACACACACACACACACACACACACACACACACACACACGGTTACAGGGGAGTGGCTTATACTAAGCAGCCATGTATTGGTCCTCAGAAATGCCTCCAGGAAGGTATTTACATAGCCAAGTGATTCATAGACTTGCCAGGCTACGTTAGCTCAGCTGGCCAAGTTAATTAAATCTTCAAAAGTCCCCATTCGCTTATTGGATGAGGGTGTGTTAAAAACAAGTAACAAGGAGTTTAATGAACATATAGTATAGTAGTGCATATGCTTGTGTGCGTGTGTGTGTGTGTGTGTGTGTGTGTGTGTGTGTGTGTGTGAGAGAGACGAGTGCATGCAGAGGGATGAATGGTTTCAGGTGACTGTGTGTGTGTGTGTGTGTGTGTGTGTGTGTGTGTGTGTGTGTGTGTGTCTCTGTGTGTGTGTGCATGCGTGTGTGTGTGTGTGTGTGTGTGTGTGTGTGTGTGTGTGTGTGTGTGTGTGTGTGTGTGTGTGTGTGTGTGTGTGTGTGTGTGCACATGTGTGTGTTTGGGTGAATGGGTAAGTGCACCCATGAGGGTGATTAGATTGGGATGGCTATGTGTGTGTGTGTGTGTGAGTGGGGAGGTGTCACAACTCTAAACTCTCCTAGACAAAATAAGAACTCCTGCAACACTGGGGTAGTAGAACACTAGACACAAGGGAAATTTCAATAGTACTTAAAACTATCTTAAAAAAGTTAATAGAAAAACATTTTGTGCCATGAAAGATGTACAGGTGGGGGTATTACAAGACATCAGAGATGGTTTTTAAATATCACTGTAAAGCAATTAAAAAAGTTAAAAGAATACGCACAGAAAAGCACAGAAAGCAAGTCCTGTACATTGACACTAGACATCAGGGAGATTCTTTCAATTACCTTACATCATTAAAAGGCAGAGGAAACAATATCTTAGCAAACCAGGGATTTACTCTGCTGTGCCAACACCAGATCCCTGGGAGATTAGTTAATATTACCCTAAGTCAGAGTTTGATCATTGTCAAATGGAGCTGTAGGCATGATAATGGACCAAGCCCCCTCCCTCAACTGTACTCATATCCCAGTACCTGGCTGCCATTACCCAAGTACTATAAAACACTGTTCAAAGCTGTGCGTGTACCTGCTACTTTCTTCTTTACTTTTACAGCGATCACAGATTTAGATTAAATTTAATTTAGTCATGGAAATGATCAGCAAAGACCTAGACAACCTTCAGACACTGGACCAAACCCAGTTTGGCTTTGTCAGTGGAAGATCATGCCTACTAAACCTAGTGGATTTATTTGAGAAGGTCACCAAGGCAATGGATGAGGTAAAAACAGTGCATACAGCCTACCTGGGCCAAGCTAAGGCATCCTATACAGCACTTCACTCAATTGTGGTTGACAAACTGACCAAACTGGGCATAAAGTCCTGCATAACTCACTGGATTGTTAGCTGGCTCACAGTCAAAACCCAGGAAGTCAGGATTGGTGAGACCACCTCCACTGACAGACTAATTTCCATAGCTATTACACTTTCCACCAGAATTTCTGAGTTTCAGACTTTTTCATTTGAGGAGTTGTTGCTGTCTTTTCATTTGCATAGAGGTGCTGTTTGAATAAATCGTAATTTAGTTCCTGTCCTAAGTGGTTTCTATGTTCACCTTGAATCACACTGTCCACTAAGCTGGCAGTGCTAAGAGCGTGGAAGTTCTCTTGAGTACATTCAACATCATAACAGTCTTGGGAAATCTTGTAGCTGGCATTGTGCTCAAAGTGCTGTATTAAGTCAGCTCCATGGCACAGTGGGATGTAGCCCTAGCTGCAAACCAGACAACCTATCTTCAACTGATGACCTGGGCAATGGAATAGTTGAAGAAGGGAAGGAAGTCAGTGGCCAAAGCTGACTCACTCATCCTTAGGCCAAGGAGGCAGCCTGACCTTTTGCATTGCTGAAACCTACTGAAGAGAGAAGTGCCCGAGGGCATTTATAAGCCTAGCCAGAGTGTGTCGGCTTTTGCCACCCCATTGATTAATTAACTTAGCCTCTGTCAAGCAGAGCCAATGAAGTGAACCCAGGGTTGTATTTTCTGTTACCCATCCAATCGTCAAGGCTTCTCTTTAAGAGTCTTAGTGATGGGCTTTGCCTAATGTAGTTAGGAATTTTGTTCCATAGCATGGGGAGTCTCTGTGACAGGAATCTATCCCTCCAGCATGTTCTATTTATTGTTGTGGTGAGGTTTAGCTCACTAGAGCACGTGGCTCACAGTGACTTGGATTTCTTTAGGTGGAGCATTTACATCAATTTTGAGTTGGACATGGCTTTGTAAGTCAGGCAGAGATCACCTCTGAGTAAGCGATATGCCACTGAATACAGCCGGAGTTTTTTCAGTCGGGTTGCATCGGACAAATGTTTGAGGCCAGTAATCCTCTTGGTGAGGTGCTTTTGTGGTCTTTCAAGCTCTTGGAAGTGTCTTGTGAGGTACATCCCAAATGGGGCATTGTACTCTATGATGGGTCTGATGAGTGACGAGTAGAGGGGCACTATAACTTCTTTATTTCTAGATGTGAATCCCTTAGTAATTAGATGGGCCACATAGAAGGATTTCCTAACTACTTTGGCAATATGATTGTCAAAGGAGAGATTACTATCTACCTGGGTCCCCAGATCTCTTATTACCTTGTCTGTATTAAGGGGGCTGCCACCTATGTGGTAATTCGTGGGTGTTTTGTTTTCCCAGACAGGATGACTATGCATTTTTTGGCATTTAGCTTGAGGCCATGACTTTGACACCAGGTGTCTGTCTCAGTAAGGCCTTTTTGGAGGATGTCTGTGTCAACTGGAGAGTCAGTTATGGCTCCCAGTTTGCACTCATCAGCGAACTTGATTAGCCATAGTCTTCCTGTGTTTGCCTGTACTTCTGAGAAATATATGCCGAACAGTAGGGGTCCCAGAACCGAGCCTTGCGGGACACCACTTGTGACTGGTTTAGAGTCGGACCTGGAGCCCACTGTTCTTACCGTGTGAGTTCTGTCTGTAAGCAAGTTGGCAACCCATCTTGTGACGTAGGGGTTTATGTTCAGGCTGGTGACTTTTTCTATAATACCCGCATCAGGAATGGTGTTGAACACCTTGGCGAGATCAAGGTAGGCTGTGTGAACCACCTTTCCCTCGTCTATGGCCTTGGTAACTGTCTCAAAGAAGTCAACCAGGTTTAGTAGGCATGATCTGCCCTTAACAAAGCCGAACTGGATCGGGTCAAGTGTTTGGAAGTTCCCAATGTCTTTGTTAATGAGTTCCATGATGATGCACTCCATAGCCTTGCAGACCAAGCTAGTCAGGTGATAGTTATCAGGGTCAGTTGTGGCCCCTCCTTTGTGGAGTGGAATAACCATTGCTGTGTGCCATTCTATGGGCACGTAGCCTGTGGAGAGGCTGAGGTTGAACAGTGTGTTTAGGTGGGGGGTTAGTTCGTGCAAGACGCAGCCTGGGACACCATCTGGCCCCATTGATGCTGTGTTTTTGGCTTTTGAAAGGGCTGTTTTCACCTGTGCTTCTGTGATTTCCGGGACACTACACTTTTCTGGTATTGTTGTGGGCCCTTTTGAGGGTGAGAGAGAGGTGAAGTTTGCACTGAATCTATCTATATGTTGGCAATATCAGTAGTTTCAGTATATTTTCTGCTATTTTGCACTATCTCAGAGCATATCTGCAAGTTGCCACTTAGATTCCTGACATAGCTAAAGAAGGCTCTGTGGTTATCTTTCGAATCCTTGGCTATTTTTCTTTCGAAGTTAGCCTTGGATGATTTTATGAGGGACCTTAGTTTCTTACTGATACTGATCAGGGATGTCTTTCCTTCTTGGGATTTGCTTTTTTTCTGAACTAGTTTCCTCCTTTTGTTGTATAACCTGTTTATGGCAGGGGTCCACCAGATTGGCTTCCTTCTCTTAGGGGAGTGAGTCTTGGTTTTGCTAGGGATGCCGTGACCCATGCATCCTTGTAGGTGCTTATTGAGTGCAATTGTAAAGGATTCTGCGTCTTGGGCAGTGTTATCCTTTAGCGTGGGGGCTGTGAAACTTACCACTTCTGCCTTAAGTAAGGTGAAGTTGGCTTTAGAAAAGTTTTTCACTGTGGTTTCCTTGGTTGGGGGTGGTGGTGGGGTGTGGACATCCAGGGTGATTAGTTTATGGTCTGATCTAACCAGTTTTGGGTTGACCTCCGGTACGGAGCACCTGTCACCCATGTTGGTGATGACCAGGTCCAATATGTTGTGGCCTCTGGTAGGGGAGTTTACCAGCTGATCCAGGGCATTTGAGTTGATAAATTCTAGGAAGCACTGAGCCTGGGAGTTTGTACTCAAGTAGTTTTTCCAGTTAATGGTAGGGTAATTGAAATCTCCCAAGATCAGGGTGTTCGGTAGGACCTTCATGTTTTCCAGTGTCTCCAGAAAGGCAGAGTGGTGGTCCTGAGTCATGGAGGGTGATCTGTAGCAGGCCACAATTTGCATTGCAGATTTGCCCGATGTTAGTTGCACATGGATGATGTCAGAGGTATCATGCTGCACCACTAACCTGGAGGTGTGAGTATCCTTGATGAATATGGATACACCCCCTCCTTTTGTGTTTTGGTCCGTGTTCTGTGGCCGAAATGTGTGGTATGAGTTGTAGCCCAGTAGTGCTGGAGTGCTCACTGGAGCCTTGAACCAGGTTTCAGTTACTGCACAGATGTTGACGTTCTCCATACTTAGGAGTGCTTCGAGCGCATGCGTTTTGAGATTTAAACTCCTGGGGCTGAGTAGCATAACCCTCATTTTTTTATTTGTGCTGTTTACGGAGGTGGGTTTGAATTTTGAGCCTTGCCTAAAAAAAGGCACTATGGGGGCAGCAAGAGCCTTGGCCAGTATTTGAAAGTCAAGGGGTGACAGGTGCAAGCCGTCTCTTGTGAAGCAACGCGGCTTGTCGAGCATGTCATCCCAGGCTGACAGACAGTGGATCCCCTTTGAATGACACCAGAACCTTAGCCAATTGTTGAAATTGATAATTTTTTCTTTATACTGAGGTATCATTTTTGTTGAGGGCAGGATGCTACTCAGGGTCACGGTCATACCCACCTGGGCTACATGATCAGAGAGCTTTTCCATGTCTCTTTTCATGTAGTGCAGGGAGGTACAGCTCAGGTCATTCACACCAACATGAACAATGACAGAGTCATATTTGTACTTGTTCTGGAGTGACCTGAGTGCTTGTGTTATGTGGCGGATTCTGGCTTCCGACAGGCAGCTAACAGTAACCTTCTCCTTGTCCAGCCTAGTGAGTGGGGCGTCAGTGTCCTGACTATTGAGTCACCTATTACTAGTGTGTTAGGTATGTTATTTTGCCTTAAGGGCTGTGATTGTGCGGCACATTGATTTTGTGATTTATGTGTTGTCTGGTTTGTGACGGGAGGTGCAGGTTTTGTGGGTGTCTGCTTTGGAGCTCGCTGATGCTTTTGCAGGTTTTTATTTAGAGCCTCCGAGTATGATTTCATGTATTGATGTGTATTTTTTGCCAGTGCTGGTTTAGTAGGTCTATGTGAGGCTGGAGTTGTGGTGCAAGTGTTAACCTTCTCCTCATGACTGTCTGTTCCAGTCTTGGGTGGAGATACCTTAGCCTCCAGTTTGGCTGTGTAATTGCATCTCTCACATATGTTAGTGTTTTGTGGTAGGAGGAGAGGGCTGTCTGTGTACACGAGGCAGTTGTAACATTGCCTCAGGCTACCCAGATTCACCAGCTGGACTGGAGAGTACACCTGAAGTTGCCCTTTGGTCATGCCTGAATAGTAGGGTGAGCTGCTTAGTCGCTTGGTTGTTGAGGGGTGGATAAAGAGCCTTGCCCTGCTGGGCAGTCAAATGTCAGGGTATATTAGTGCTTGCTATTAGGTCTGAGCAAGTGCTGGAGTGTAGGATGCTTTTTGAGTGCTTAGGTTGAGAGTTAGACTAGTTTCAAGTGAAAAACTGAAGAGGAGACGTAGTGGAGTCAGGAATAATTTAACCCTAGCTAACCGG
>NC_056732.1:1906186032-1906283779 GCF_019279795.1 Protopterus annectens
CCTAGCTAATCAGGAAATGGTGCTAGGGGCGTGTAAGACAGCCCCTAAAACGGCTGTTGCACGGACAGTGTCTGGATATGTAAATTACCTCATCTGCAGCTGAAAGCTATGCAAATGAGGTAAATTTACGATCCAGGAAACTCGAACCTGTCCGTGCAAGACTAGAGTAACTTGCAGAAATGTGCTCGGTTGTCAACCGAGTACCGTTCTGCAAGTAGCTAAATGAAGCAACGTCAGCTCCAAATAAAGGATGCATGTAGTTGAGGAAGCATGCCAAAGGCCAGTGGCATGTTTGTACATTGCAAATAAATAAAAAAATTATTATTTTTTTTCCACGATCTCCGATGTTTAAACGGAATGCAGCAGCGCACAAACGAGCTGCGCTGTAAAAAAGCAAGGAAAAATAAGAAAAATACCTCAAAATAAGCATTTTAATAAGAAATGCATTCTGCCATGCAAGTGAATGGCAGGCTGAAGACAACATGGTTACTGAGTAGTGGTTGCTATGGGGGGAAGCACTATTACTGAGCTGTAACTAAGCATTAGTAGGCAATCCTATGCTAATGAGGCTAAGGATAGTGAATCCCAACTTTTCAAGGCATATGAGCCATGCCTCTATAATGTAAGAGTAGGTTAAGGGGAGTATCAGAGTAAAAGATAGGTGACATCATGTGTGGGCGTGTATAAAACAGTATAATGTCATTGGATGAGGTTGTCACGTTTGCTTGTGGTGTGTCTTGAGTTATCTGAGCTAAAGTCAAGAAACTGAAGGTATACACCATGGCTATCACCAAAGTTTCATGAAATCCTGTGTAGACAGTGTGCGCGCCTGTGCACACCTGTGCGTACTGGTGCATGCCCGTAAGCACGTGTAAGGATGTATGCACGCACGTATGGCCGTGTGCACGCGTGTAAGCCCATGTAAGCTAGTGTAAGGTTGCTGAAGCCTTTGTCAACATGTATAAGCCTGTATAAGCCTGTGTGCATGCGTGTGAGCTGCTGTGAGCGTGTGTGTGCCTGTGTGCCGCTACCCCCTGAGGAAACAGAAAGGAAAAAAGGAAGCACAACAAATAGTAGGAAGTTACCAGGGAGTAGTAGGAGAGCTAGCAGGTGAAATCAATCAGAATCAGGCAATCACACAGGCAGTACACAAACCCAGCCCAGCCCAGCACTTAAAACTCTGAAAACAACAGTCCATTATGTTTCTGTCAAGAGACACTGCAACACTGCAGTTAACTAATAGAAGTGAAAACTTACAAAGTGTAACTGACCAAAAAAATGTTACTGGCTGCAATTGCTGTTATAAGGTGACATATGCAAGATGCTGAGGGTGGTGAGAATGCAAATGCTGCTGGACAACCCACAGTGAGGAGAAGAAGAGTGTACAGGCCCAGGGTTACCTATCAGGGGCTACATGAGCTGGAGATAGTGGAGTGCTATAGAGTGGACAGAGAGCTCCTGCAGCAAATTGTTGAGCTGTGCAGGCCACGCCTCACACATAGAACCAACAGAGGGGAGCCCATCCCAGTGGAAACAAAGGTATGTGTTGGCCTAAGAATACTAGCAACAGGTACCTTCCAGAGACCAACTGGTGATATGATGGGGATTTCACAGGCATCAGCATCCAAGGTACTGTACCAGTTCCTGGATGCCATGTCAGCACATGTCGGTGATCATGTATACTTCTCCAATTCCAGTGAGGTATTGGCCAGCAATATGAGTCTCTTCCAGCAAATAGCGGAATACCCTGAGGTAGTGGCTGCAATAGACTGCATGCATATATGCATCAAAGCACCAGCTGGTGAGTGGGGTAGGGCCTACTATAACTGCAAGGGTTTCCCCTCCATCAACTGCCAGATCGTGTGTGATGCCCAGGGCATAATAATGAATGTGTGTGCTGGTTGCCCTGGAAGCTACCACGATTCCCACATCTGGCATCTGATGCAGCTGTACCAGACATTTGCCAATGGGGACATCCTTCATGGTCACCTAGTGGGGGATGCTGGATATGCACTGGAGCCGTGGCTGATGACACCCATCAGAAATGCACACACACCTGAACAGGAATGCCATAATGAAGCACATGCACAAACACGTAATGTCATCGAGCGTGTGTTTGGGCTGTTCAAGTCATGGTTCCGCTGCTTGGACACATCTGGTGGAGCCTTGCAGTACTCACCAACTACATGTACTCAAATTGTCATGGTATGTGCTATGCTACATAATATGATCCTGTGAAAACAGCTGCAGCAGGACCAGCATAGGCCTGGGCCAAACAGCCCCCCACCATTGCCAAGGCCATCTCAGGCAGAGCGTGACTCAAAAGAGGAACAACCTGAGCCTTCCCCAGTAGGCAGAAGGAGGCATGCCCAGTATGCCCTGGCCTTGGCAAAGAGGCAACGTATAGCACATACACTGGCACAGTAGGTACCCTGGAAATGTACAATCTCTCTGACTCACTCATACAGTAAAAGGGATGCCTAACATGAGACTACCTGTCCCCAAACATGTACAGAGAGTGTACTATGTGCATCCAACATAGGCAGCCCTGCAGCACCACCTGAGGCATGATTGCTGTGTTGTAAACAATATAAAGCAGTGCTAAACAGCCTGTACCACCAGTCAGGATATGTAAACAAAATTGCATGCAGTACCTAGTGCAACTGTTTGTACTGTGGAATAATATTGGCTAACTCTCAGCATTGTAGGTCAATGCAGAACAATTATGGGCCAGCCTGTCCAAAGTTGACCTTAGGTGAGCCAAAACAGGTACGCATGCACATATCCGCATTACTGCTCCCTCAGCAGTCGGATCTGGCCAGTATGAAATAAAAAAGCAGTGACAGTCTCTGAACCCAGGATACTGTGCACTATAGGCACAATACGGAACCACAAAACCCATACGGTATTATACTGCTCATCTTGTATGAAGAAATGTTGATAACTGTATGCAAAGTGTGTCATGGAAACCTTGTAGGCACAGTATAATCCCTGTAGATGTAGTACACAAATGTGGGTCCTGCAGTAAAACCATACCATATACAACACACATATATAGTATAAATGTCAATATTGCCTGCATTTACACACCCCAAACAATGTAGTACACCTCAGACAGCAACATACTGAAAGGTCACACTGGGCATGCTCACACACTTATATAAATGAGGCAAATGTTAGGCAACAACATTTTGAAAACACAAAATGGACATGTTCACACACTTAGGCCATGTCTGAGTACAGCAGTGGCAAATACAGAACTGGCAGTTGCATGTGTTAACCCAGGAACCTATCACTATTCTCCATCCCTGCCTTGTGCTCACAGTTAAATGAAAACAGACACATATATAATATATTGGAACCCTGTCATACTCAAATATGTATTAACAATAGGTTGTTCATAGAAAGTGGAAAAGCAGAGAAGGCAAATAACTGGAAATAAGTACTGTCAATAAGTAAAGTTCACCACAAACATAATCTAACCCAGGCCATGGAGAAAACATCTGTGAAGGTGTCTATACATAATCCTGATGTTACTGTCAGCTATGTCAAAATAAGCAATGTGCATTCATATATGTCCTGAGTTAGGGCAAACTGTAAATGACACATAAAGCCAACATCCTGGCAGACAGGCCATACAGCATAGTCAGCTTTGTTTGGAGGAGTGCGCTTTACCACCCCATAGTGACAGAAGGCCTTAACATCATACCAGAGATATCACATGTACAAGGGAGAAATAGTTCATGTCAAAGATGAAAACATGGCAACAATAGGATCACAATGTTCCCCTATATATGTCATAAGTGAACTGCAGAACAAACAGACCCTGCACCACAACACTTTGGTGAGACCTAACCGCACAACAGGATATAGGTTCATAGGTTCATAGGTCGATATTAAGCTATGTGCCCCACAGCAGTAATAAGCCTAGGCAGAGTGTGTTGGTTTTTCAACACACTTTACAGATCAATTGACAGTGCCTTTGAATAGTAGTTTGCAGAGGATTGGCCATGTAAAGGGTCTATACATGATTTGACATTCACCCGTCTAGATGTTTCATGCAAAGGGACATTGAGGGTCTCTGCCTAACATGGATCTGGAGCAAAGGCCACAGTGATTGGAGCCTCTGGGATATGAGTCTGTCTGCACAGCATGTCCTACTGATATCTGTGCTGAGGTTGATGTCATTGTAGTGTGTATCTGTAAGGGACTTGGATATCATGAGGTGGACCATGTCCATTAATATTGTTGTGGATATGCTACAGATATGTCTGGCACAGGTCACCACTGAGTTGGTGGTAGGCAAATGGGTAGAGCTGTAGCTTTATTTGCCTCACTACCTAGGGCACCTGCATGAGTCCCTTGATATCCATGGTGATGTATGTAGGTGTTATCACCAGTTGTTGCAGGTGATGGGCAAGGTACAACCCATATGAGGCATTTTAGTTAATCATGGCCTTGGTGAGTGATGAGTAGAGGGTCAAACTGAACTCTCATGGTCTGTATGTGAACCCATATGTGAAGATGTGGCCTATATAGAAGGGCTGTCAAAACATGTTGGCAATGTGATTGTTAAATGAGAGGCTGTTATCCACCTGTGTACAGTAATCCCATATCATCTTCTGCGTATGTAATGGAGTGCCACATATGTGATAATATGTGTGCACAATTATGTAACCAAAGGGGATGACAATTCACATGTTGACAGTTAGCAGTAGGCCATGGCTCTGGTGCCAGTGTTGTGTCTCTGTGAGACCCTTGTGGGGAATGCTTGTGTAAGTTGTCGAGCTGAATATGGCACACAGGTAGTGGTCATCTGCCAAAATGGTCAGTTATAGCTCTCCTGTCTTAGCCTGAACCTCAGAGAAATATGTAGGTTCATAGGTTCATAGGTTCATACTAGGCTATCTGCCCGAGGGCATTTACAAGCCTAGCCCATCGTTTTGTGGCTTACGCCACCCCTTTAGTATGGGGAACTATACCCATTATTTTGCTGTGCCTCTGTCGAGCAGTGACACTGAGGTAATCCCTGGGGTATATCTGCGATCTCCCATCCATTGGTCAAGATTTCTCTTGAACAAGGCCAGCAGTGCTCTGCCTCACATGTACCGATTTTGTTCCACAGCATAGGAGTCTTTGGGTGATGAATCTATCCCTCCAGCACGTCCTATTAATAGCCGTGTCGAGGTTTAAGTCTCCGCCCTTGTGGCTCTGATGGATCTAGATTTTTGAGGTGAAGCATATTCATCAAATCTGGGTTTGACATGGCCTTGTATGTTAGGCAAAGGTCACCTCTGAGCAAGCGATGGCGACTGAATAGAGCTGGAGTTCTTTCAGTCGGGCAGCATAGGATAGATTTTGAGACCCTTTATCCTTTTGGTGTGGAACTTTTGTGGCCTCTCCAGCTGCTGCAAGTGTCGGGTCAGATACATTCGAATGGGGCATTGTACTCAATCATTGGTCTGATGAGTGATGAGTAAAGGGAGACTATAACCTCCCTTGATCTAGATGAGAATCCCTTCATGATAAGGTGGGCAATGTAGAAGGTCTTCCTAACTACTTTAGCTACATGGGTGTCGAATGACAGACTACTATCAACCTGGGTCCCCAGGTCCCTGATAACTTCTTCTGTGCTCAGTGGATTGCCACCTATTTGGTAGCTAGGGGTAACCTTGTTTTTCCGAAGGGTATGACTATGCATTTTTGGCATTTAACTTTAGGCCGTGGCTCTGGCACCAGTTATCCGTTTCTGTGAGACCCTTCTGAAGGATATCTGTGTCAGATGTGTTTTCTACTATGGCCAGTTTGCAGTCATCTGCAAACTTTGTCAGCCATAACCCTCCTGTGTTTGCTTGTACTTCGGAAAAGTAGATGCCAAACAAGAGTGGGCCCAGGACTGAGCCCTGTGGGACACCACTTCTGACAGGCTTTGAGTCTGACATGGCGCCAGCAACTCTGACCCTGTGGGTTCTGTCACTCAGCCAGTTTGCAACCCATCTTGTGATGTATGGGTTAACATTTAAGCTGATGAGTTTTTCAATGATACCCGAGTGGGGTATTGTATCGAAGGCCTTAGCTAGATCGAGGTAGGCTGTATGGACTGCCTTTCCCTCATCAATGGCTTTGGTGACTGTTTCGAAACTGAACTATATGTGTTGTGGCAGCACACTTGTGGAGTGGGAACAGTGTTGCTGTATGCCAGTCTGTGGGTACATATCCTGTATTGAGGCTGAGACTGTATAGTGATTGTAATTGAGGAATTAGATGTCTACCTGGGCCCATGATGCAAGGTGGGGCACTGTCTTGCCCCAATGATGCTGTGTTGTTTGCCTTGTAAAGGCCAGTCCTCACCTGTGTGACTCTGTTGCCATGGATACCACACTCTGTTGTTATGTACATTAGCTGTTATGGGAGGGAGGGTGTAGATGATGGCAGTATGCCCATGTGCTGGGATGTACGATTGTCTGTGGGTCCCATTGTGAATGTATTAAGCTTGCATTACCTCACAGCATATCTTCTGGCTGCCACACAGGTCCCTGACATAACTAAAGAAGGCCTTATGATTTCCTTTATTGTCATCTGCTATCCCCTGTGGTAGCCTTCTGTAGATTAATTAATGAGAGAATGTGGATATCTGCTAGTATGGTGCAGACTTTCCTTACCATGAATAGCATATTCTGTAACATGTTGCACCGTCCTCTGTATGTTGTGTGGTTATTGTGGGGTACAACAGATAGTTCATGTGTTTGGAGGAGTGTGCTTTGGAATTGTATGGGATGGCATGTTCGATTCATGTGGGTAGGTGTCCATACAATGTGTATGTAAAGGATTCTGGTGTGTGTGCCCTGTATACCATTGGCCTGGGGATGTTGAAGTTTTCCAACATGGCTTTGAGAAGTGTGAATATGTCTTATGAGACGCTCCTCACTGTAGTATCCTTTGCTGGGTGCGTGGAAGGGATATGGATATCTAGACAGAGTATGGTATGCCAGATATAACCAATGAGGGGTTAACCCATGTTATGGAACATAGACATCCCATACTGATGATGATCAGGTCAGATATGTTCTATCCCCCTATGGGAGTGTTGAGCAGTGTTCACATATCATTGGTGGTTATGATGTGTATGAACTGTTGTCTGAGGGTGTTCGTGCTAGGGTCGTGCTGGCAGTTTGTAATTGGGTATTTGAAGTCATGCAATACATTGATGCATGTGTACACCTATGTAGTCACTATTGTCCTCAGTAAGTCAATGTCAGTATCCTGAGTGTGGGAGTGTGGTCTGTAGCAGGTTACAATCTGAAAGGTTGTTTTGCACACTGTTAGATGCATATTGATGGTCCATGATGCTTCCTTCACTGCTAGTAACCTGGAGATGTGTCTTATATGAATATGGATGTACACCTCCCTTCACTGGTTCTGTCTGGGTTGTTGTACTGCAAGACATGGTGTGAGGTATATGCTGGTAGTGCTTGTGTGCTCTTGTGAGCCTTAAAACAGGTGTCTGTCACTGCACAGGTGTTGAATTGCCACATACTGAGGAGTGGGCTGAGTGTGTGCAACTTGAAGTATACAACCTGTAGATTGTGTTACAGCAACATTTGCACACTACACAGGTATTGGTGCACAACAGACCATGTGAACTACAGTGTGAAATGCCTAAGAAGTCCAACAGACGGGTTCAGTTCAAGATTCCCCCCATCCCCTACAAAAGAACAAATCTCCATCCCAACACAGTGTAGCCTCACAGACATCACAGATGAACAGGTGGGAGCTACCCTCTGCAAAGCACAAAACACAGAATCAATGGCACTGTAGTGTGTCCTGGTCTATGTCTTACATGAGGCACAGGATTAATGTAACACACACAGTGTCACTGTTCAAGCATAGCCTCACCACAGGATATGTACCCAAGGTATGGTGTACCTCAAAGGTGGTCATGCTCCACAAGGGAGATTTCACAACAGACCCCTGATACTATTGCCCTACAAGCCTGATTAGCCTGGTATGCAAAGCTATGGAGAGTATCATCATGGAACACATGAACAATGATATTGGAAATCTGCAGACACTGGAACATACACAGTTCTGCCTTGTTAAGGGCAGATCTTGCCATGTGAACCAGGAAGATGGCATTGAGACTTACTTGTACCCACTGTCCTCATTTATGCAGAGGTCTATAGTGTACTTCACGTATGTCCAAGGGTCAGCTCCCAGTGTTCTCTCCTGTCTATCTGATGAATCTGGGCATCCTGAGGCAATGTAGAAATTGCCTCATGTACACAGACAACCCTATCCTTCCACAACCCAAGAGTATAGCCTCAGACAGATGCAAATATCTAGCAAAACTGGAGGTAAAGCTCTCTCCAACCAAGACTGAACCTGACAGTCATGAGGAGAAGGTAAACATTTGCACTACAGCACACTACAATAGTCTAACTAAGTCTACACCAGCCAAATCTACACATAGCAACTGAAGAACATTGTTGGAGGCTCTGAATAATAATCTGCATAAGCATCACAGACCACCAAAGCAGAAACACAAGCAACCTCCACCACCCAACATAACACAAATGACATATAGCCCACAGACTCTCAGTGTGCTACTCAAACACAGATAATACGGCATAACAACATACCCAACACACTAGTCATAGGTGTCTCCATAGTCAGGCACACAGTTGTCCCACTCACCAGGCTAAACAAGGAGAAGGTGACTGTCAGCTGCCTGTCAGGTGCTAGATACCAAAACATAACACACACACTCAGGGCACTGCACAACAAGTACAAATATGATTCTGTCATTGTCCATGTTTGTGTGAATGACCTGAGATGTACCTCCTAGGACCACATGAAAAGGGACGTGTAAGAGCTTAACAATCTTGTAGCCCAGGCAGGTATGACCCTAGCCCTGAGTAGCATTCTGCCATTGGCCAGAATGATACTGCAGTACAAGGACAAAAGTATTGACCTCAACAAATGGCTAAGCTTCTGTGGTCATTCTAAGGGGATCCAGTATCTGTGTGCTTGGGTTGACATGGTCAACAGACCATGATGTTTTGCCACAGATGGCCTGCAACTGTCACCACAGGGAGTCTGGATACTGACTAAGGCTCTCGCTGCCCCATACTGCCTTTTTTAGGCAGGGTTCAAGTAACAAATTCACCACCATAACAGGAACAGGAAGCAAAAACTGAGGAGAATGTACTCAATGTTAGAAGTCTGAACATCAAAATGCACTAACTCGAGGAACTACTTTAAATGGAGAACACTGATATCTGTGCAGTGACTGAGACCTGTCCCAATGCACCAGAGAGCACCCCTGCACTACCAGGCCATAGGTCATACCACACATCAGCCATGTAACCTGGACTGTAACACCATAGGTGGGGGTGTGTCCATATTCAGTAAGGTTAGCCACACCTCCAGGGTAGTGGCTCAGCATAATGCATACAAGGTTATGCAAGTGCAAGTAACAGTTGGAAACCTGCAATCCACATTGTAGTTTGTTACATATCACTCACCATGCTCCAGGATTCACACCCCTCTTTCCTTGATGTATTTGAAAATATTATTGTTCAAGCAAACACCCTAATAATGGCCAACTCAAACTACCACACCATTAACTGGTAAAAGTACTCATGTATCAAATCCTTAGTCTAACAATTTATGGAATTCATACAATCCAATGTCCTACAGCAACATATACACACACCCACCAGGGGCAACTGTACCCTACACCTACTGATTACCAACATGAGTGACTGGTGTTACACACCTGAAGTCAACTCCTTATTGGTCCAATCCAAAAAAGGTTGAGTGCTAACTTTACACCTCCCCTCACCACACAAAGGGCCCATGTCTATACAAGAAGAATGATGAGTCCCTGTAATCACAACTATGCAGGTGAATGCTGCACTGTTTAAATGGAAAATCACAGCATCCATGGGACTGAAATACATCCTAGGCTGCATTTTACACAGACTGCAGAATGAACCTGCTTCCCACGTAAGCACCATGTTCAATAATAGTCCCATGTCAGGCTATGTGCCGACTGACCGATGCTTGTTTGCTGTGGACACAATTGTTTGAGTTAAAAGGTTGGTATATGTTTCATATTTGCTGCTAGAGGTGTATCTAGTGATGTACATGTTGTAGTCAGACCTGAGTGTTGCCACGGCCAGTACTGAGCTAGCAATGTGGAGTGTATCTTGCCCTTACAAATACATACACAGGATATATGTATGTCTATGGTTTCCTTTCCATTGATAATATTGAGTGACATACAAAGGTGGTTATTGACTACTGTTCCTTTGAAACAGTAATACTAATTAGTGTACTCACCTTTGCAGGGTTTGTGTGTCCCATTCTTGACATTAGTATAGGATTAACAGGTGAAATGGACATTTTCAGTACTGTGTATCCCTACCTACATCTGTTGTGAACCCAAACACAGTGGTATATTTAATATGTGGGTGTGGGGTGTTGGACGGACATACAGAGACCATTATGTATTCATGTGTGAATGTTATCTTACTAGATGTAAAGGATCAGTATGTACCTGTTAGTTTATCAAGCCAGGTAGCCCATCTACATAACACCCAATTGTAGACATATCTGGAAGGTAGGCCTTAGTTAACATGTGTTGTCTGCCCAGTACAATGGCATTGTTACAGTCAGTTGCTACCACTACATGCAGCATCCAGTGATATGTCTGTGTTGTACTCCTACATAAGGGTATGCCTGTGGAAGTTCCCCCTAATCGGTTTGTAGTGTGTGTGACAGCAGACAAGCTGATATGCCTGTGTGTATGTGAGTCTGCCAGGGCTGCAATACACTCGGTTACATATTTGCATGGGGTTTAGGGATAGGTAGTTATAAGTTAGGTAGACATTCGAAATCATACCGATAGTAGGTGAAGACATGGGTATAAGTATGCATATAGATTAATACACCTTTTTGGTGATGCAAGCGGTGTCTACTGTTATTAATGTCTGTGTTCAGTGTGTAATACCCCACATCTATACATGACGTCAATACTTGCTAGAGGGAGCGAGAGTGACACAGCTAACATATATTGCACAATCAGGTACTTCCATAGAACATGTTTAAGAGCTATGGTGTCTGCCCCACTCAGATATGCTAGTGTTAGTAGTGCTCTGATACTGTGTGTGTTTTGTAAAGTGCCTGTGTAACATCATTGTTTGTTAGAATGACTGCTTCTCTTATCACTGTCATGTCATGCAATTCCACAACACTGGCTGTTAAGGATCCACAGAACAAGCTTTGTGTAATGGCCTATTGATTATTCCTTTACATTCTTTCATTGTAATGAATGATATATTTATTACAGCACCAAATTATTGTATATCTCCTGTGGCTCAGTGGTATTTCATGCTGTCTAGTGTGTCCAGGGTTCAAGACTGACAGGTGTGTTTTATTTTTCTGATGAGCAGACCACAGGCCTTGTCATAGAGAGTGACTAAGGCACTTTTAAACAGTTGTGAGCAGGTTTGCACGAGTTTGCGTGACGCTTAGCTAAGTGCACACCCGCTAACTACTGCTTAAAAGTGCTTACTCCCACTAACACATGCGCTAATTTCTTTTAAAGAAAAGAAAATGGGGAGATACGAAAGTGGTGAAAAAGGGGGCTCAAAGAGGGTAGGACAGTAGGAACACAAGCTCGGGATGTGCAGGAAGGATGTAGGGAAGGCCCATAGCTGCCCAATTCTTTACCAGCAACAGCTGAGCATATGTTAGAAATTTAGAGTGAAATTTGAAACCTTCAACCCCTGAAAGAGGGGTGAGGACAACAAAGTATGTTGTACAGCCAATTGTAATTACCAATTTACATGTCCAGCAGACGTGTGCAAAATGGACAGCTATGTATGGGGCGTAATTTTTTTTCAGGTACAGATTGCCCTTTTATTTTTATTTATTTTTTCTTTTTTGTCAGTTAAGAGTAGAATGTGAGGTAAGGGAAGTAGGAATATTGGGGGAGGTAGGTTGGGGAGGTTAACAGACAAGACAAACAAGACGCATTGGGGTGGAGTATGACACATGTGGTGGGTAAACACAATTGACAGGGACGGATGCTTGGACATCGCAAGCCCATGAGCCCACAGATGGCAACAGTGGAACCGAGATCCCCACCCATGGGCAGTTACCACTGCACTTTCACAGTCCACGCCAAGGCTGTGCTGGGGGCTGTGTAGGAGGGGCAGGCTCACCCGTAAGTTGTGCCACCCTCGCCTCAAGCTGGCATAGGGGATCAGTCACAGAATGCCTGATCTCCCTATGCACCACAGTCCAGACCGTTCGTAGGGTGAGACGAGGGTCTCCTCTGGCCACGCTTGCAGGGGGGGGTGGGCCCCATCCCCTGCAGTGCTTCCACCCGAAGGTGGTACAGGGCCACCGGAGGAGGAGGTCCCGGGCTGGGCACTGGTGCCACTGCCAGCTGAGGTGGGAGAGGAGGATCTGCTGGGACCTGCCTTCCCAAGGTTACTATGTTTAGCAGTATTTAATGACAATATGGGTTAGTAACAGACAACACCATTCCAAATTAGTTGTAACAGCATGCATTAGTATTCCCATTAACCCAACACACATGAATTCCAACAGTTGAACAGCAAGCATAACACATGCATATTTAGAACAACAGTGGACATTCCAACAGCATACAGGGTTGAATCGTGGCAACAGGCCATCAGGTTTGGATATGTGAACAGGGCACATGCATCAACGTACATGCAGATATTTATAAAACAACGGGACAAATGTCCATAATAAGTAATTGTAAATACACATACCCAGGATGGTGTCGAATGTCATCATTTGTGGACATAAGTTAGGTTGGAAACAAATAACATTAATAACTTAAATTACCTATACATATACTGTCTATCACGACTAGATGCAGATATATATCCCCTACAGGTATTAATATATGCTGTACATTCTGAAACCTAAGCAAAGTTGGTAATGGAGATGTTACTAATAAACTATAATACTGCAGATATGTATCCATATATGTACATATCTGGCTGTGTTCAGGTAAAGTATCCTACATCCTGCTACATTTGAACTGTTACCTACATTTCTAGCAACACACTGACATTTGTGAGATCACAAGCAGAAGCTACACATGTACCGGATTCACATGTAAATACTATACATGAAACAGTTGAGGAGTATAAATATGCTTCTGAGATACTGGCATTCACATCATCCAGTTTATATGGGCCTAGCCAACTGTGGATGTTCAGCATTTCATCCAAGTGTACTATGTCCATAATGCAAGGGTACAACAACATATCCAAAATGTGGGATGGACACTGTCCAGGTATTGTACTTTATTAAAAACATTACACTCTGTGGTAGTGGCTGTCTCATTCAATTCATTCTGTACTGCATGCAGTATTCCTTTATTCCTGACATCTAGGACCTTTATTAGTAGTTTCAAATTTGTCTCACACTCTCTCACTTATGTTATATATACATATCAGGATGGTACGTAACTGTATGCTTTATTAACAATTATTAATGGGTTACAACAATCCTTTCCAGCTGACTCACTTATTTCAAATGACAGTATATGCAGAGATTATTTCAAGCCTTGTCTGTCCTTTAGTGATGTATTACAACACACTTTTTCAGTTTGAAGCAGTTATCTGACATGACAAAATTGCTGGAAACCTGTTATGTGAGAACTGTTTAACCTTATTAATGTATTACAACACACTTTTTGAGGCAGAAAACATATCTGATCCTAGAATACTAGCAGAAGTTTGATTCTAGGCCTATTTGACCTTTATTACCAGGTTACAACACTGAACTCATTCACAGGCTGTCTCAATAATAGTCTATAATAATTACAGCTGAAGAATTACTAACCTGCCTGGTGGCGCAGCCTTAGCACCCTATCAGCATAGGCCTGCCGATTTGCAGCACGAACACCTGCAGCTGTAATATAAATGAAGGGATATTGGAACATACCTATCCATACTACAGACTAAAATAGCATCTCTGACATACTTAAATCCATTGTTACTTACTCAGTAGTGGGGCACTGGGCATATCACGGGCCTCCTGGATCCATTGGTTCAGTCGGTCCTGCTTCCGTTGCTTCAGGTCCGCATGGTGGTGATGGACCTGCTCACCAGTCCTGGGAATGCCTGTGGCACTGGTAAGGTCATGTGCCAACCGGTTCCACGCCTCTGCCTTGTACTCTCCCCATTGAACCTGGCCCTGCATGAGTTGGTCTTCATGACGGTGGACTAGGAGCCAAACAATATATTTGTGCTCTAAAGCGACTACCTTCTCCGATGCCAGCCATCATGACTGCAAATGGGAGCCACAATCAGTTATGGTGTGTATTCCCACCTAGGGAGCTTATATATGCCTGTTTTCCCGCACTTATTTGTGATTGGCCATTTTGGAAATTTCTCAGCTAAGTGCAAACCTGCTTTGTCATGGTTATATTTCCATTCATTCCTATATGTCTGTTAAACCAGATGGGTAAGTAAAACTGTCATGGCTTAGTGGTCCAGTACTTGGACTATAATGCAGAGTATCCCGAGTTCGATCCTTGTCATTGCTTTTTTTATTTTACACTGTCTCGACAGGCTAGGAGGTGTGTCTGTATAAAGTCGACTCTGCTACACATTGCCCAACATTACCCGATGGTACGCTGGTTGGCTCGTCAAGCAGCTCCGCGCAAACGTATCACACTGGGTAAAGCATTATTTAGCTACAGGCACTTGTAATGAGCTACGTGAAGCGCTGTTTAGCTATGGGCACTTCTACTGAGCTACGTAAAGTGCTGTTAAGCTACGGGCACTGATATTGAGCTAAGTAAAGTGCTGCTTAGCTACGGGCACTTATATTGAGCTAAGTAAAGTGCTGTTTAGCTACGGGCACTTATATTAATCAGGGCTCATCTACATCAACTATGGCAGTGGAGCTCAGTCAGTAACATACTGTAAGGGCACACTGGGCATGCTCACACACATAGGCCATGTCGGACTATAGCAATGGTCCACACCTATCAGGCAGTTACAGGTGTCAACCCAGGAACTACACACTACCCAGTAATCTGGCCTGTGCACACAGCTATATGACAATAGACACATATACAATATAGTTGTACCCTATCATAATCACATCTTTGCTGCAGATACCTAGGTTGTTCATAGAAAGTGCGAAAACAAAGACGCTAAACAGCTGCAAATGGTATCCTCAATAAACAGGTGTGAATCCTGCACATTATCATAGGTGCAGAGTCTGATCCTAGGCTATCTGCCCTAGGGCATGTACAAACCTAGCCAGAGTGTGTCTGGCATTTGCAACCTGTCCAATTATAATACTGTGCATGTGAAACGTCGGCCACACAAGATAGCCCATGTATGTACAGTCCATTGTGTGTCTGTGTAGCAAGGACACAGAAGATATCCCATGGGCAAACATACGATCACCCATCCACCTGTCCAGATGACTCCAGTAGGTGGTCAGTGGGTAGCTTTGACTATGTGAAACCAGGATTGCAATACAGAGTGAGTGTAGCCACTGGGATAAGGATCTGTCCCTCCAGCATGTCCTACTAACATCTGTGCTGAGGTATATGTCCCTGGAGTGTGTGGCTCCAAGTGAGCCAGATATCCTGAGGTGGAGCATGTCCATTTGGTCTGTGTCGGATATACCCTTACACAATAGGCACACATCACATCCAAGTGGGTGGTGAGTGACTGAATAGATCTGGAGTTACTTCATCTGAGCTGTGCAGACCATTCGTGTGAGCCCCTACATATGCTTGTTGAGGGACAGTTTAGGCCATTACAGTTGCTGCAGGTGTTGGGTTAGGTACATGCCTAATGTGCCAATGTCGGCAAGCATGTTCACAATGAGTATAGGGGCACAATGATGTCATGTGCCCCACATTAGAAACCCTGTGGGATACTGTTGTCTATATATAATATGTCTGTGGAACGTCTATGTCAATGTGATTGTAACTGCTGTGAGTACAAACAAGTCATGCATGAACTACATGACAACATACCCTGCACCTGAACAGTCTGTTCAGCCTCACCCTCTCCGCAAGGTCTGGGAACGTTTAATGTGTTACAGCAACATATGGCACTCACCACAAGTGTTGGTGCACAACACACCATGGGACATAAAGTCCAGTAAGCCTATGAAGTGTGACCTGCAAGGCCATGGAGTCCATCATGGTTAACATCTCACACAAAGCTATTGGACGCTGACACACAAAACCCAACCAACTGTGGTATGTGCATGTGCAGATCATGGTTCCCAAACACGTGAGACTATATACAAAGCAGCCACCCAGGACATACATCACAGTACAGAGCTACACATATCCCACAGACTCTGAATATCCCTTTGTCAACAACCCAGACACATGTTGTATCCACTAAACAAATAATGTGTGCAGAAATATGTGTTGCCATAGGAAGGAATGTGAATGTGTACACAGATAGATCAGACAGGTTAAATATTGTAGGGTCATGTTCAAGCTGTGGACACCTTCCAACACACATGGCTCATTCCTGGAATAGCATAAAACAAAGTGTACACACATTACCATGACCAGTCCAATGATATCTACAACCTACAAATGTGGCAGGTGAAAAAGAAACACTCAGTAAAGCATATCACACACTGTGTTAATGCATGTCTCTCTAGTATCATAATGTAGGTAGGGGTATGAATCCTGCAACTGCTGAGTATGTGCGTGTGTGTGGGGTGTTGTGTGTCATATCCTCTGCAAAGGGTGCCCTTTTTGCAGACTGTAAACACAATACAGGAGTTACATTTCTCTTTGGAAGGTCTGGTGATGTCAGCATCCTACAAGTATAGCAGGTGAAGAGAAACACCTAGTAAACCATATAGCACACCGTGTTAATGGGTTTGAATCCTGCAACTGCTGAGTATGTGTGTCATATCCTCTGAGAGGAGTGCCCTTTTTGCAGACTGTAAACACAATACAGGAGGTACATTTCTCTTTGGAAGGTCTGGTGATGTCAGCATCCTACAAGTATAGCAGGTGAAGAGAAACACCTCGTAAAGCATATAGCTCGCTGTGTTAATGCATGTTTTTTTAGTATCATAACATAGGTAGGGGTTTGAATCCTGCAACTGCTGAGTATGTGTGTCATATCCTCTGAGAGGGGTGCCCTTTTTGCAGACTGTAAACACAATACAGGAGTTACATTTCTCTTTGGAAGTTCTGGTGATGTCAGCATCCTACAAGTATAGCAGGTGAAGAAAAACACCTAGTAAAGCATATAGCGCGCCGTGTTAATGTATGTCTGTCTAGTATCATAACATAGTTAGGTAGGGGTTTGAATCCTGCAACTGCTGAGTGTGTGTGTGGGGGGTTTGTGTATGTGTGTCATATCCTCTGAGAGGGGTGCCCTTTTTGCAGACTGTAAACACAATACAGGAGTTACATTTCTCTTTGGAAGGTCTGGTGATGTCAGCATCCTACAAGTATAGCAGGTGAAGAGAAACACCTAGTAAAGCATATAGCGCACCGTGTTAATGCATGTCTCTCTAGTATCATAACATAGTTAGGTAGGGGTTTGAATCCTGCAACTACTGAGTATGTGTGTGTGTGTGGGGGTTGTGTATATGTGTGTCATATCCTCTGAGAGGGGTGCCCTTTTTGCAGACTGTAAACACAATACAGGAGTTACATTTCTCTTTGGAAGGTCTGGTGATGTCAGCATCCTACAAGTATAGCAGGTGAAGAGAAACACCTAGTAAAGCAAATAGTGTGCCATGATAATGCATGTTTAACTAGTATCATAACATAGTTAGGTAGGGGTTCGGATCCTACAAATGCTGAGTATGTGTGTGTGACACAATTGGTCGATGCAGTGTGTGTTTTGCTTATGCTATGGTATGACATATCATGGTCAGGATAGTATGTGTATTGCACACAGCAGGTAACTGTGTGGCACATAACAATGTGTACTTGTGACCTCAATCACTACATAGGTGTGAAGGCTGCATACTACATGTGTGCAGTAGTATCATTTCACATATTCTGCTACTGCTTCTCAGATCGTTGGTCACACGTATGTATGTGACAAGGATGGCCACTGTAGTAATATGTAGCCAACAGCAGCTATGCAACACACACCCACATTACATTTACCAGACATTCATGTGACTAAGGGTACATGGCTGGGATATATGTGAGACATGTTCATACACAACAACAATGACAGGCAGTAAAGGACAGTCATTATGAATGTACAACAGCCTTGTGGATATGCATTCGGGACAATAATGTCTTATGTGATACACTGTGGAATTACACAATACCTATGTATATGTGGATACCAAGGGACAGATGACATAACACATGCCTGTATATACACATAGGTACCCAACATACATGTTGAGGGCTAACACCTATGTGGTACAGCTGGTGTTGTATGTATAGTAAATGTGGATGTCTCTGCCATAGTTGACATACTGCTATACAGCATGCATCAGACAACAGGTATAAGTCTGTATGATACCCTTGTGCTGAGTATGCGTACCATACAGGGAATGTATTGTAGGCCAATGCATGCATTTAGAGATGTTGATGGACATATCCCTAGGTGTTTGCATGTACCTCAGAGGGCTATATGACACACAGGTGTGGTCCCAGGAACAGGTGGTGGTCAATAACAATGGCTACTGTTACAGTAGCGTACCATAGGGATCCAACTGTTACTGGGCTCCCTACAACTGCGTGTCATTTGTCAGGACATCCTGTAATGATTGGTTACATTCATGCTGTTGAGCTTGTGTATACAACCAGACTGCAAATCATTGACAGATATGAACAGTATCACCCACCGCATTGTGTCTACACATGTCAGACACACATGTACCCATGTTAGTACATATACGTACTGGAATGCATACTGGGCATCAAATGATACTATCAGATGTTAAGTACATGTACACCAGGGTATGTGACACATCCCATGTGTCCACTATGCACATACATGCAGACAGTGCGCACACACCATGTTCAGATGTACACATACTAATGGGTACTGCACAAATCACACACATACCGTCCACTCAATAACACAAGCCAGCAACACATCACATGTCAGCCACATGGGTGCACATTACATACCAGACCTAACACTGGTGTCAATATTGCTATATTGACAATCACAGCTTCAATGCATGATGCCTGTTCAGATATACCTACAAGGTTATCATTACACTTTCCTGTTGACAACCTGATAATCTTGCTACACTGATATAATGTCACCCTGTGCATCAGCACCATGTTAGCCTGTACCTGCATCGGTGGTACAGAAGACAGGTGGTGGCACAGGTGTCATCATATGCACAGAGTGTGTTGTTGGTTTGACAGAGCCCAACATTTCACCCATCCAATTGACATGTGCATGTGTGTGTGTGTTTGTGATGGACAACAGTACAGAATGGGCCAATGTTGATGTAATGCATGTGTGTATGTGTGCGCCCAAGTTTGTTGAGTGATGTGTATGTGTGTCTGCATGCACACAGCTCCTCCATGTGGCTGCCATATACGTGAGGTTGTGGGACAGCCACAGACTGTACCTGCTACGCTGTACAGATCACTGTCTCTGGCCATGGATACAGTACATGTGCCTGGCAGGGGTGCTATGGACAGTATCTGGTACCAACCCAGACTGGGTACTATCATCAGAGGCAGGGGTATGATGACTGGACCCACGTCTCTGCTGGCACTGGCCAGAGACACGTGCACGTGGTCTACTGGGATATTCAATGGACAGGCTAGCTCCAGCTGTGCTGGGGCTGGTACTGCCACTACGGGAGCAGCTGCGATGTGTGGGCCATCTGTGACCACTGCCAGCTGTTGATGTTGCTGGTATGCATCCACGTCGACGTCTCAGCCATCCCGCAAGCTCCCGGCTCATGGAAGACACATTGTGGAGGGCAGCTACTATCTCACCACAATGTCTATCCATGACCTCTGTGAGAGTCCAGATGGCACGGGCACAGTCACGGGTGCTGTTATTGATGGCTGTGTAATGGGACCTCGGCACCCTTAGCCCCTGTCTAGTGTACCGTTCTATACGTGCCTGAGCCAGCATTACAGACCGGAACATACTGCAGGTTGTGTAACCTGTATGGGCATGTCTGCCAGTGGTGATACGACCAGCGGTGCTCCCCTGAGAACCCCTGGACAACCGCCTATGTGGTACCATTCCTGGAATCCAGCTATGGCTGCTGTGAGGGGATGCAGGTGCCATGGGTATCACACTCTCCTGCTCAATGCCATCTGTACGCTCTCCCTCAGCTATGGCCAGTGGTGACGAGGGTTGTATTGGCAGAATGAGTGTGCGCATGTATGGGGTTGAAGACTGTGTATTGCTGATTGGTGGACCAACAACCGACCCTGTCAAACCTTCCTGTGCCAGTATATATGTCTCATCATCTCCACTATTTGTGGCTGTGTGTTCAGGTTGCCTGCTGCTGTCACACACACCTAACTCAGCACCTGTGAGAGGAAGACAAGAAACACAATTCACAATCTGTACATGTTGTTGGCACACATGCACACATGCGCACATGCACACATGCACACATGAACACATGAGCACATGCACACATGAACACATGAACATATGAACACATGCACACATGAACACATGAACACATGCACACATGCACACATGCACACATGAACACATGAACACATAAACACATGCACACATGAACACATGAACACAAGCACACATGCACACATGCACACATGCACACAGGCAGACACATACACACACCAGCACTCCAACACATACTCATTAGTGGGTGATGGTGAGTTAAAGTATCACAAGGCAGATAGTCACCCCACACATGTCAGCATGCAGAATATGTGTTGCTCAGGACCATGTGGTGCACATGTAGTTAGCCCTATTTACTGACAGTATAAATGGCTGTGATGCATGTGTGTAGTCGTTCAGTGATTGTCTAGACCCTGGAATGCTACGTGTACATGGACTCAACATTGCTGTGCAACTATTATCAGCTCTGCAATGTCCTGTGCACCATCACTCATAGATATACCTACCATGTGTGCACATGTTAACTGTGTGCCACATAGCTACACATGTCAGATTACAGTGTCTGTGTTCATAGCAGATATTAGTGGGCATAGGTGTAGCACATGCATGCTTTGTACACACACATTATGCATGTTGCATGTAGAGGTGATGTCATCCCAATGCTCTACATGGCCATTGTTCAGTGGTTATGCTGGGTATTTGACATATTGTGGATGTGTCAGCCATGACATGGCATGCTGGCCAACTGCAACTTTAAACACCACACATACCCAATGTTTGTCAAGTAACCCATACACCAAATAGCATTACAGGGCATATATGTGACACTTTGTACAGATGGCAACTGCTGTGCATATTGTGTGTACTGGCATATATGAACACACACAACATGCTATGCATATTGTGCTTGGGTGCATATGTATGCACACACACCACATTGATGTGCAAAGCAATGACTACTATGCTTAGTACTCTGGTCATTGCACTTGGTTGTGGTGTAGTACCATATGCCATCATCATCATGCATCTTGTGTTCTCTCAGGGCTAGTAATGTGTGACTGAACACTGCCTAGCATGCTGTACCTGAACTGCAGTGCTGTGGCTACATTCACAAGTGCACTGCCACTGTGTACATGTGTGTGTGAGGTGCTCAATAGGGAGTATGGCCTAACATGTCTGTGTTATGTGGTGAAGAGTGTAGGACAGCCACATGATAGGCCTCTACCCCTGAGATACATGATGTGTGTGTGTATAACATGTGGGATCCAGATGTATGACCTTACAGTGGGTGTGTGTTAACACCATATGTAGCATATTTATGTGTACTGTGTATGATAAACATGTTATATTGTGTACAGCTATAGCAACTATGCCTATCCAATATGCAGTATGGTGTTGACACAACTGTGTCTGATGCTCTGTGTATTGCATGTAAATGAGGCAGCTACTGACATTACTGGGCTGGGCAACATCTTACGACAAACATGCATGGCATGCATTATGTGTGGGTGTGTTACGTTTACATGGCCTACTCCTCACCTATGACATGCACATTCCATTAACAACAGTGCAATCATAACACACTCACCAGCATGGGTTGTCTGTTTGGCTGTTACACCAGAGGGACCTACAAATATATGGGAGACATCATCAGTGGCCACAACTGTGCCATTGCTACTGTGGGTATGCTACACTACAGTAGGAGAACAGACAACAGTCGCAGGTGTACAGATATTATTCAAACTATCAGTATTGCACAACACTTAGGCAGCATGACTACTAAACACACAGTACACATCTCATGTAGACATAATCTTACAATACTGTTAACTGTACTGTACACATAAGCCATTTTACCTGCTAGCTCACTGTCAACATGGTGGGTGGCACCGACCTCCATGATAACACATGTTAATATTGAGGCCTGCTGTTGTCCAGGTGCCACCACACTTAAGAGGAGCTCCTCCACTGAGGTGAGGAGGGGATGGATGGGCACCCCACCACCTGTGGCAGCCTGTTGCTGTTGGATATCAGTGGCTTGGCGCCGGCCATTTCTGATTAAATCACTGCAGTGATGACGTACCTGCTCATATGTCCGGTCATGCCAGCCAATGTCATTAACCTGCATGACCAGATCTTGCCACAGGCAGCTCACTCCTGCTGGTGCTGGCTGGTTCTTGAAAATAGTATGGTGTAGTGCTGCAGCAGGCACTGTAGGATCTCCTCTTCCTCGTCTGCTGCATAGGCAGGATTCCTATGGTGGGCCATCTGGCTGAAAGAGATATGAAGAATATGGGTGAGCAAGGCCTGTAGCACACTTTACACCATTAAGTACAGATATCACATTACTGACAGATATACCCTACATTTGTCTGGCAGAGGATGGACAACTTCACTACCGCATATTAGTTCTCAGGCCACACCAGACTAACAGTACCTGACACACTCTATATGTCACACCTCTATACCACAATACCCTGTACACTGTTTGTGACACTATGCACAACCCTACTAAATGGGTACATATCACGCCAATGCACAAATAGAGATGGCATCCATTGCAATGACTGCACTCTACAGTTACAGTATTACCAGTCGACCACCATAGTTATTGATGCATAGCCATGCCTACCATATGTGCACAGTCATTACAATATGTGGCATCCTGCTCTACCAGTGTGTTTATGTTGCTAGATACACACATGTATCCTGTTACACACATATGACTGTGGCCATGGTACCAGCATACTTACACACACATCAAACAAACATACAACATGCTATTGACACAAGGGACGGCTTGCACCTGTCACCCCTGGGTTTCCGGATACTGGCAAAGGCTCTTACCACCCCCATAGTGCCTTTTTTAGACAAGGCTCAAATTCTAAACCCACCGACCTAGAAAACAATAATGGAAAAAAACTAAGGGTAATGCTGCTCAATGCCAGAAGTCTAAATCTCAAGATGCATGCCCTCGAAGCCCTCCTCAGTATGGAGAACATCTATGTCTGTGCTGTGACTGAAACCTGGTTCAAGGCTCCTGAGAGCACCCCGGCACTATCAGGTTTTACCTCATATCATGCGTTCCGGCCCCAAAACCTGGACCATACCACAAAAGGAGGGGGTGTATCCATATTCATCAAGGATACCCACACCTCCAGGCTGGTGGCAATGCACGAAGCATCAGAGACCATTCAGGTGCAATTAACCATAGGCAAAACTGCTCTACAGTTTGTAGCATGTTACAGGCCACCCTCTCAAACTCAGGAACCCCACACAGCCTTCCTGAAGACACTGGAGAGTATAAATGTCTCTCCAAACACCATCATATTGGGTGACTTCAACTACCCAAACATAGACTGGGAACATTACTCAAGCCCCAATACCCTAGCCCAAAGGTTCCTGGAGTTCATAAACTCAAATGCTATGGAACAACTTGTCACCATTCCCACAAGAGGTGAAAAAATATACTAGACCTGATCATCACAAACATGGGGACAAAATGCTCCACACCGGAAGTATATCCCTCATTGGTGAGATCAGACCATAAACTAATCTCACTGGAGATCCACATCCCGCCCCAACCCCCAACAAAAAAGACCACAGTGAAGAACTTCTCAAAAGCCAACTTCACACTTCTTAAGACTGGTGTGGTATCCTTCAAGGCCCCTGAGCCAGTGGAAACCACAACCCACGCTGCTGAATCCCTTACAAATGCTTTCTACGAGCACCTCCAGGATTGCATGGATCAAGCAATCCAAATAAAATCAAGACCCTTTCCACCAAAGGCAAGCGCCCGATCTGGTGGACCCCAGCCATAAACAAACTTTACAACAAGAGGAGAAAGCTACTACAAGATAGAGCAAAATCCCTAAAAGGGAAGACATCTCTGATCAATACTAGTAAAAAACTACGATCACTCATAAAATCATCCAAGGCCAACTTTGAGAGAAAAATTACCAAGGACTCAAAAGACAATCATAAGGCCTTCTTTAGCTATGTTAGAAACCTGGGTGGAAACTCCCAGATATGCTCAGAATTAGTCCAAAATTATAAAAAATCACTGAACCCACAGACATTGCAAACATACTGGCAGACAGGTTCAGTGCAAATTTCTCCCCTCCCTCCCCCCCAAAAGGAGAAATATCTATCACAGCAGAGTGTAGCCTCCAAATCATCTCAAATGCCCAGGTAAGAGCTGCTCTCTCTAAAGCTAAAAGCACGGCATCAATGGGACCGGATGGTGTCCCCGGCTGTGTGCTACACGAACTCAATGAGGAACTAAACCCAGACATAAGGCTGCTGTTTAATCTTAGCCTTACCACAGGATACGTACCCAAAGAGTGGCGTATGGCAACTGTGGTCCCACTCCACAAAGGCGGTGCTTCTACAGACCCTGGTAATCACCCATAAGCTTAACAAGCCTGGTCTGCAAAGCTATGGAGAGGATCATAATGGAACTCATAAATAAAGACATAGGGGACCTACAGACATTGGATCCTACCCAATTCGGCTTTGTCAAGGGCAGATCATGCCTCTTGAACTTGGTCGACTTTTTTTGAAACAGTCACCAAGGCCATTGATGAGGGTAAGTCAGTTCACACAGCCTACCTTGACCTTGCAAAAGCCACACACCCCACTGGTATCATGAAAAGCTCACCAGCTTAAATGTAAACCCATATGTCACAAGATGGGTTACAAACTGGCTCAAGGACAGAACCCACAGGGTTAGAGTTACAGCCATGTCAGACTCCAAGTCGGGTCTGGCATGTGTCCCACAGGGCTCAGTCTCTGGGCCCCTCTTGTTCGGCATCTACTTTTCAGAAGTGCAGGCAAACATAGGAGGATTGTGGCTGACAAAGTTTGCAGATGACTTGTGGTAAATTGGGCGCCATATAGTTGAAAATCCATCAGACACACAGATATCCTTCAGAGAGGTCTCACCAGAAATGGATAACTGGTGCCAGAGCCATGGCCTTAAGCTAAACGACAAAAATGTATAGTCATACCCTTTGGTAAAACAAGGTAACTTCAGAAGTTACCACATAGGTGGTAACAATCCATTAAGCACAGAAGAGGTTATCAGGGACCTGGGGACCCAAGTTGACAAGTAAACTTTCTTTTGACACTCACATTGCCAAAGTGGTTAGGAGGACCTTCTACATTGCCCACCTGATTTAAGTGAAGGGATTCTACATCCAGATCAAGGGAGGTCATTGTTCCCTGTACTCTTCACTTATCAGACCAATGATTGAGTACAATGCCCCATTCAGGAATGTATCTTACCCGACACCTGCAGCAAATTGGAAAGACACTTAAAAAGTTCCTCTCACCAAAAGAATAAAGGGGCTCAAAAATATGTCATATGCTGCCCGACTGAAGAAACTCCAGCTCTATTCAGTCACATACCGTTTGCTCAGAGGTGACCTGTGCCTGACATACAAGGCCATGTCCAACCCGGAATTAATGGACATTCTCCACCTCAAAAATCCAAATCCACCAGAGCCACAAGAGCAAGAGACTTAAACCTCAACATGGATATAAATAGGACGTGCTGGAGGGACAGATTCATCAACCAGAGACTCCCTATGCTGTGGAACAGAATCCCGGTCCATGTGAGACACAGCAACTCGCTGGCTCTGTTCAGGAGGAATCTTGACCAGTGGATGGGAGATCGAGGTTTACCTCAGAATCATCTCTGTATCACTGCTGGACAGAGGCATGGCAAACTAATGGGTATAGTATTCTTCAACCTAAGGGGTGGTGAAAGCCACACAACTCTGGCAAGGCTTGATAATGCCTCTAGGGCAGGATAGCCTAAAGGAACTTATGAACCTATGAACCTATGAACCTATGAACCATTGTATGCCAACAGAGCTGAGCTTTACCTGTGTACCATACAGTAGTGTGTGCCACTACATACACACCCTTCTGCGTGAGACATGTCCTCTGTACAGACTACAGGACACACAGGACAGTGTTTCGAAGCAATGTGAACACACACTATGCTGTGCTGTGTAGGCTTACAGGTTCAGGTAGTATGACAGTCCATATGGGTGTTGGATTCACCAGCACTAACACTCAGTAAGTGTACATGTCTTGCTTTAGCCTACAGTGTGACACACAGTTGTCAACATGGTACTACATCACATGATATGCCACACGTCTATGTCTGCCTAACAGTACAATACACATCTTCTGCTGGACTCACAGCTACAATACACAGTACCATACCAGATACTACTTCACACTAGACTATCACGCCTCTTACACAGGTTCCTGTGGTAACACATTCAGCATTACTGACTACTTGATACCCCTGTGCCGGGTATGCGTACCATACAGGGGATATATTGTAGGTCAATGCACATATTTACAGATGTTGATTGACATATCCATAGGTGTTTGCATGTACCTCAGAGGGCTATATGTCACACAGGTGTGGTCCCAGGAACAGGTGGTGGTGAATGACAATGGCTACTGTTATAGCAGAGTCATATAGGGTTCCAACTGTGACTGTGTTCCCTACAACTGCGTGTCATTTGTCAGGACATCCTGTAGTGATTGGTCATGTTCCTGCTGTTGAGCATGTGTATACAGCCTGACTGCATGTCATTGACAGATATGAACAGTATCACACACCACATAGTCTCTACACATGTCAGACACATGTGTACCCATGTTGGAACATATACGTAGTGGAAGGCATACTGGGCTTCCAAAGGTACTATCAGATGTTAAGTATGTGTACACCAGGGTATGTGACACATCCCATGTGTACACTATGCACATACATGCAGACAGTGCGCACACACCATGTTCACAGATGTGCACATACTAATATGTACTGCGCACATCACACATACCGCACACACACTAACACTTGCCGGCAACACATCACACGTCAGCCACATGGCACGTGGGTGCACATTACATACCAAACCTAACACTGGTGTCAATATTGCTACAATGACAATCACAGCTTCAAAACTTGCTGCCTGTTCAGACATACTTACAGGGATATCACTAAGCTTTCCTGTTGATAACCTGATAATCGTGCTACACTGCTGTAATGTCACCCTGTGCATCAGCACCATCTTAGCCTGTACCTGCACCGGTGTTACAGATGGCAGGTGGTGGCACAAGTGTCATCATATGCACAGGGTGTGTTGTTGGTTTGACAGAGCCCAACACTGACCCATCCAATCGACATGTATGTGTATGTGTGTTTGTGAGGGACAACAGTACAGCATGGGCCAATGTTGGTGTAATGTGTGTGTGCATGTGTGAGCCCTAGTTTGATGTGTGATGTGTATGTGTGTCTGCATGCACACAGCTCCACCATGTGGCTGCCATATACAGGAGGTTGTGGGACAGCCACAGACTGTACCTGCTATGCTATACAGATCACTGTGTCCTGCCACGGACACGGTACTGTGCCTGGCAGGGGTGCTACGGACAGTATCCGGTACCAACCCAGACTGGGTACTATCGTCAGAGGCAGGGGTATGATGACTGGACCCACGTCCCTGCTGGGACGGTCCAGAGACACGCACACGTGGTCTACAGGGCCATTCGGTGGACAGGCTAGCCCCAGCTGTGCTGAGGCTGGTACTGCCACTACGGGAGCAGCTGTGATGTGTGGGCCGTCCGTGACCACTGCCAGCTGTTGCTGTTACTGGCATGCATCCACATCAACGTCTCAGCCGTCCCACACGGTCCCAGCTCATGGGAGTCACATTGTGGAGAGCAGCTACTATCTCCCCACAATGTCTATACATGACCTCTGCGAGTGTCCGGATGGCACTGGCATAGTCACGGATGCTGTTATTGATTGCTGTGTAATATGACATCTGCACTCTTAGCCCCTGTCTAGTGTACCGTTGTATACATGCCTGAGCCTGCATTACAGACCGAAACATACTGCAGGTTGTGTAACCTGTGTGGGCACATCTGCCAGGGGCAGTATGACCAGCGGTGCTCCCCTGAGAACCCATGGATGTCCACCTATGTGGTACCCTTCCTAGTATACGGCTATGGCTGCTGTGTGGGGATGCAAGTGCCATGGGTACCACACTCTCCTGCTCAGTGCCAACTGTATGATGTCACTCAGCTATGGCCAGTGGTGACAAGGGTTGTATTGGCAGAATGAGTGTGCACATGGATTGGGTTGAAGACTGTGTACTGCCGATTGGTGGCCCAACGACAGACCCTGTCAAACCGTCCTGTGCTGATATACATGTCTCATCATCTCCACTATTTGTGGCAGTGTGTTCAGGTTGTCTGCTGCTGTCACACACTCCTAACTCAGCACCTGTGAGAGGAAGACAGGAAACACATTTCACAATCTGTACAAGTTGTTGGCACACATGCACACATGCACACATGAACACATGCACACAAGAACACATGCACACATGAACACATGCACACATGAATGCATGAACACATGCACACATGAACACACGCACATGCACACATGAACACAGGCACACACATACACACAACAGCATGCCAACACATACTGATTAGTGGGTGAGGGTGGGTTACAGTATCACAAGGCAGACAGTCACCCCACACAGGTCAGCATGCAGAATATGTGTTGCTCAGGGCCATGTGGTGCATGTGTAGTTAGCCCTGTCTACTGACAGTATAAATGGCTGTGATGCATGTGTGTAGTCATTCAGTGATTGTGTAGACTGTGGAACACTATGTGTACATGGACTCGACAGTGCTCTGCAACTGTTATCGGCTCTGCAATGTCCTGTGCACCATCACTCACAGATGTACATACCATGTGGCACATGTTGACTGTTGGCCACATAGCTACACATGTCGGATTACAGTGTCTGTGTTCATAGCAGATAGTGGTGGGCACAGGTGTTGCACATGCATGCTTTGTACACACATGTTATGCATTTTGCATGTAGGGTGATGTAATCCCACTGCTATACATGGCCATTGCTCAGTGGTTATGCTGGGTATGTGACATAATGTGGATGTGTCTGTGCCAGTCATGACATGGCATGCTGGCCAACTGCAACTGTAAGCACCACACAAACCCAATGTTTGTCTAGTGACCCATACACCACATAGCATTACGGGACATATATGTGACACTTTGTACAGATGGCAACTGCTGTGCATATTGTGTGTACTGGCATGTATGAACACACACAACATGCTATGCATATTGTGTTTGGGTGCATATGTGTGCACACACACTACATTGATGTGCACAGCAATGACTGCTATGTTTAGTACTATGGTCATTGTACCTGGTTGTGGTGCAGTACCAAATGTCATCATCATCATGCATCATGTGTTCTCTTACAGCTAGTAATGTGTGACAGAACGCTGCCTAGCAGGCTGTACCTGCACTTCAGTGCTGTGGCTATGTTCACAAGTGCACTGCCACTGTGTACATGTGCGTGTGAGGTGCCCAATAGGGAGCATGGCGTAACATTACTGTGTTAAGTGGTGAGGACTGTTGCACAGCCACATGACAGGCCTCTACCCCTGGGATACACGATGTATGTGTGTATAACATGTGGGATTCAGACGTATGACCTTACAGTGGGTGTGTGTTAATGACATATGTAGCATGTTTATGTGTACTGTGTATGATACACATGTTATACTGTGTACAGCTATAGCTACTATGCCTATCCAATATGCAGTACGGTGTTGCCACAACTGTGTCTGATGCTCTGTGTATTGCAATGTCAGTGAGGCAGCTACTGACACTACTGGGCTGTGCAACATCATACAGCAAACATGTATGGCATGCATTATGCGAGGGTGTGTTACGTGTACATGGCCAACACCTCACCTATGACATGCACATGTCATTACCAACATTGCAGTTATAACACACTCACTAGTATGGGTTGTCTGCTCGGCTGTTACACCAGAGGGACCTACACATATATGAGAGACATCATCAGTGGCCACAACTGTGCCATTGCTACTGTGGGTTTGCTAAACTACAGTAGGAGAACAGTCAACAGTTGCAGGTGTACAGTTATTATGCAAACTAACATTATTGCACAACACTAGGCAACACAACTGCTAAACACACTGTACACATCTCATGTAGATATAATCTCACAATACTGTTAACTGTACTGTACACATAAGCCATTTTACCTGCTAGCTCACTGTCACCATAATGGGTGGCACCGGCCTCCATGACAACACATGTTAATGTTGGGGCCTGCTGTTGTCCTGGTGCCACCACACTTAAGAGGAGCTCCTCCACTCTGTTGAGGGGGGGGGTGGATGGGCATCCCACCACCTGTGGCAGCCTGTTGCCGTTGGATTTCAGCGGCACGGCGCCGGACATTTCTGATTAAATCACTGTAGTGATGATGTACCTGCTCATATGTCCGGTCATGCCGGCCAATGTCATTCACCCGCACGACCAGTTCTTGCCACAGGGCGGCTTGCTCATGCTGGTGCTGGCTGGTTCTTGAGAATAGTGTTGTGTAGTGCTGCAGCAGGCACTGTAGAATCACCGCTTCCTCCTCTGCTGCATAGGCAGGATTCCTATGGTGAGACATCTGGATTTAGGAGATATGAAGAATACGTGTGAGCAAGTCCTGTAGCACACATTACACCTTTAAGTACAGATATCACATTACTGACAGATATACCCTACAATTTACTGGCAGAGGATGGACATCTTCACTACCACATATTAGTTCCCAGGCCTCAACAGACTAACAGTGCCTGACACACTCTATATCTCACGCCACTACACCACACTACCCTGCACACTGTTTGTGACACAATGCGCAACCTTGCCAAATGGGTACATATCTCGCCAATGCACACACAGAGATGGCATCCATTGCATTGACGGCACTCTACAGTTACAATAGTACCAGTTGACCACCATAGTTATTGATGCCATAGCCCTGCCTACCATATGTGCACAGTCATTACACTACAGGGCATCCTGCTCTACCAGTGTGTTTATGTTGCTAGATACACATGTGTACCCTGTTACACACATATGATTGTGGCCATGGTACCAGCATACTTACACACACAGCACACACACATACAACATGCCACTGTATGCCAACAAAGCTGAGCTTTACCTGTGTACCATAATGTAGTGTGTGCCACTACATGCACACCCTTCTGCGTGTGTCACATCCCCAACACAGACTACAGGACACACAGGACAGTGTTTCTAAGCAATGTGAACACACACCATGCTGTGCTGTGTAGGCCTACAGGTTCGGGTACTATGACAGTCCTTATGGGTGTTGGATTCACCAGCACTAACACTCAGTACGCGTACATGTCTTGCTTTAACCTACAGTGTGACACCACAGTTGTACACATGGTACTACATCACATGATATGCCATATGTCTATGTCTGCCTAACTATACAATACACATCTTCTGCTGGACTTACAGCTACAATACACAGTACCATACCAGATTCTACTTCACAGTAGACAATCACATCCTTACAGGCCTTGCACACATTCAGCATTACACTACTTCGACCTCACATGGCAGGTATTGCAGTGGGTACATGTGTGAGTGCATACTACCATAGGTATGTCATATACTATTGGTCCAGGAGCCTACAGCAGCCTAGACATGTGCTACACCAGCCTTTGTGACACATTTACTTTGATCCCTCTTGCCCCAGTCACGCAGACACACAGTGGAGATTCCTAGGGGGTATTCCCATTCTCCAATACAGTCATCTGAGGTATTTCTGTCAACTGCTGCTCTGACACCTTGTTTGCTACTGCTAGGTGGTCTGTTCCACTATATGGCATATCTCTGACATAGGATCCTATCCATCACACATGTGCTGTTTCGTGAGCTGACAAGGTTAAGGACCGTACAATCTGTAGCCTTGCAGGATTGTGATATGTTGCTATGGTCGTTTTCACCCTGGTATGGGTGTGACATACCTCTGTATTAGCAGCACAAGTCCCCTCTGTGTGGCCAGTATGCCATATAGTGTGGATATGGTTTTGTGAGGCATTCTGCATAGGGCATCTGTTTGTAGCCAGTAGTACCCTTTCTGCAGTATGTTTACAGCCTTTCCACCTCCTGTAGTTGTCATGTGAGGTACATGCCACACAGGCATTGTGATGGGTGGAGGGGAACACTGACCTATGATTCCCTAGATGACGCACCTGTTGTCATGACACATAACACACAGACTGGTTACAGGTGTGGTTTGGCACTGTCATTGTCAGTGGGGAGGCTACTATCCACCTGTGTCTCCTGTTCCCTTTTCACGCCCTCAATGTTGAGTATATCTGTACCTATGTGGTAATTTATGTCTACATTGTTCTGGACAGGTGGACTATCACTGCAGTGTTAGCACTTGTATACGGTCCATGCCTTGGTCTACACACACCTGTTGCAGTACATATGACCCCATGTGTGTGTGTGTGTGTGTATATATATATATATATATATATATATATATATATATATGTATATGTGTGTGTATATGTAACTATATCTTTAAATAAATAAATAAATATATATATATATATATATATATATATATATATATACCTGTATATACACATATTTACATATATACACACATCCATGCACACATCCATTGCTGTACACATCACTCTACATATCGACTCGTATAGTCCGCCTGTCATGGTAGGGATATCACTTACGTGACAGGTGTGGAATGTGTGGTTATGTGTGTATATTGCACACTGTTGTGCAGACTGCATTTTAATCTCCACAACCCATGTAGCTTTAACAAGCCTCACTGGCTGTCACACAGCAGATATGCAACATTAGTCCCACAGTGTTTAAACACCACATTACATATCTCAGCTCTGCATGCTATTTTCTATGCCTCACAGTATGACCTACATATATATATATATATATATATATATATATATATATATATATATATATATATATATGTGTGTGTGTTTGTATGTGTGTGTGTGCAAATAACACAATTCCACAATAGATATCACTCCAGCCTTCAGTAACAGTTGCAGTATGTCCTTTGCCCTATGCACATGTACACATACTGATAGATACATTCTGCTTCCACACATGGGTGATATCTGGTGTGTATAGTACTCTTCAGGAACATGTACAACATGCAGGAACATACATACGAGTCATTTACCTTACCTTGTTATTTCCCTGCTCCGTCTGCTGTGTTGGGTTTTTTTTTCAGTGTTTGATTTGGGTTTTCACCCTCTGTCTCTCTCTGTCGCTCTGTATTACTGCAATGATAGTATTGCATGTGTGGACAGCAGCTACACCCTGCTTTTCAAGGTTTCTACACGTGTGCATGTGACAGCCCCTGCACCAATTGCTGCCCACCATTCAGTAATTGCATGCAGCTTGCTGCCTGTTGCTTGCCGTACTCAGTGTGATTGCAGGCCACTGCTATAAATTCCTAGGTTGGTGGGAATAGCCCTTTCAGTTTTCCAAGGTGGGGCCCATGCTTGCTTGCTGTGGACACTGTGGTATCATTCATATGGTTAGTATATGTCTCCTACTTGCAGCTAGAGTTGTAGCCACTGATTTGCATGTTGTTCTCAGACCTGACTGTTGCTGCTTACAGTATACACTTCTCAGTGTTGACATATATCTACTCAACACTGATATTGTTCACACAGGATACATGTGAATATGTACTTTCTTTGTGAATCTGTCAATTAACTGCCATACAACTGTGGTTATAGCACTGTATTCCTGTGGCACATGCAGTGTATATGAACTGCTATACTGCCATTATTACATTACTCACTTCAGATGTATTTGCAGAGTGTGTTATAACAGTACTACTGATATGCCTGTGTAGTTTTGGCTCTGACAGGACTCACATACTGTCAGGTATATATTTACGTGGCCTCATTGTGAGGTACATATACATGCGGTACACCCACAATAGCTTACTGACTTTTTACAGTTCGGACCGTCTTAGGAATCAGAGCATATATATGACTACACTTTCTCTGTCATGCAAGCCAGTGTGTACTCTCACCTATTGATAGTATTCATTACATGTGATTCCACACATCTGTGTCTGATGTTAGTACTTTTGAGAGTGGTTCAGTGTGGCACAACTAACATTTGTTTACAACTCAGGGACAATCCTGTGACCCAGTCCCAGTTGGGGGTTTGGACTCTGCCTATTTAACTTTGGCTGTATTTATCCTCATCTGCTACTGTGTGGTGTTTGTAAGGTGCTACTGTCACATTATGCCCTGCTAGGATGGCTGGTTCTCTTTTCACTGTCATGTAATGCAATTACACAACACTGGCTGCTAAGGATACACACATCAGGCTTTGTGTAATAGGCTCTCTGTTATTCCTTTACATGTATTCATTGTTATGCATAATACATTCCTTACAGCACCTACGTTTGATATATGTGCTGTGGCTCAGTGGTACCTCATGCAGTTTAGTGTTTCCAAGGTCCAAGGTTCAGGACTTGGAGGTGTTATTTGTTTTGCTGATGAGCAAACTACACACATGGTCATGGCCAATCACTAAGGCACATTTAAGCCGTTGTGAGCGGGTTTGCGTGAGTTGGCGCGACGCTCACCTACGCTTACCTACGCTTGGCTGGGCGCACCCACGATAATCATGGCTTAATAGTGCTTACTCACATTAACACGCTTTTAGCTAAGGGCACCTGTATTAAGCTGGGTAGAGTGCTGCATCGCTCTAAACAATTCTTGTTCATTGGCCATTTACTTGTTATTCCTATAATTTTATTCATATATATTACCATTTCATTCATATACTACTTTCCAACATGACATAAAAATGGTGGTGGTGGAACTCGAACCGTGAATGCCTTCTCTTTGCGCAAATGCTCTACCACTAGCCTATTGCTATTTAGCTTGATTTGCATATTCTCTTGTTTATATGCTCCTCCATGTCTATCTTGCTAACTACAGCTAAGCAATGGGCACACCCACGCACACCCGCACACACAAGCGCAGCTATATCGGACATGTAAAAAAAATATTACATTTCTGACTTGTACTGGGGATTTCGATATCAGAAATTGTACAGTTGACTGTTTGCACATTTGTGCGGGGTCGCGCTTTAATTCTTCTGTTTACTTCTTATATTTTCAGGGGCGTGTACATGTGGACTGCTCGGCAGTCCGACACTCCCCCTGCCTTCCTACACGGTCCATGTAGGATTTGAGTGGTGTCAGCGTGCCCTCATTAATATTCATGGCACGCTGACATCCTCTCATTCCACGGCCGTTTCCGTGTAAGACTTATTAAGTCTTACACGGCGGGTTTGTGAATCCGGGGGTCTGAGTTTCCTAATATGTAGTTATTAGAAGAGGCAAGAAAAGGAGGATATGTCTCTCCAACAGTGGGAACAAATTTGGAAGGCTCTTAGAAAACTCAACAGGTGGACCAAATATCAAGACCAACAGCTGCATATTATTTATAGATGGTATTATACTCCTCACAGGCAGTTTAGATTAGACCTGAAAGGGAGAAGCAGATTATGGAGATATAACATAGAAGGGGAAGGCAATCTACATATGTTTTGAGATTGTCCAAATATCAGGTTGCAATGTTCTTTTTTCTTCCAGACGTTAGCTAGACTGTTAGATTTAACTCATTCTTTGGACTGGTAGTTTGGGATTTTTATGGGTCAGACTGCAGGTCAGCCATGTTTATAGCTCCTGAATAGAGACAGCCTAGGTTCTTTCAAGTGGTGTTAAGTTGTTTGGGACTTGATCCTGGAAACAAAAGCTAACACCTTCATCATATTATTTGAATAGTCTACTTTGTCAAGTGGGACGTATTGTGTATTATTTTAAAAATGTTTGCTTGTCATGAAATCTCCCTCATTGCTGGCAGCATTTCTTGGGTCTATATTAGAAGTTCAAATGTTTAGGTGATCAAACACCTAAACATCGATCTTCTAATATCAAAAGCAAAAAAAAAAAAAAACTGTGAATGGATGATTTAACGCAGGGAAAGATTTCCCTTGGCCATTCGTCGGATTTTGCCGTTTTGTATACTGTAGAGCGATCTCGGAGTTGGTATATTTAGTTGGGGGGTGTGAGGGCACAGCTCCCATGTTGGGGGGTTTGGGAACCCCCCACTTACTTTTGGTGTAAAGTTTTTTTTTTGTTTTAGTGGCCAAAGGAGGTGTTTCCCTGGGGCGTTTCCCGTTTTCAGATTCAATATTAGAAGATCGATGTTTAGGTGTTCGATTTTGTAATATAGACCCGCATTTCTTAGATAATTTTGACAAATAAGAATTGTTTGGGCAAGTATATTTCGATCTATGATTATATGTTACTTCAAGTACTGCATGCATTTTCTTAGGCTTTGTACATAATTGTAAACAGATATGTTGTTGGTTATTCTGTTTTCAGATGTTGTGAGTTGAATTTCTCTTTCTTTTTTACTTGCTGTTATAATTCAATACAAAATTCAATTAAAATAAAATATCTACCATTGATCCTTCTGCACCTCACAACTCTAGGAACTATTTGGTAAATCAGTTTTTACTAAATAAACATCATTAAAACAGTCAACACATATCAGAAGAAAGAAAACAAATACATACTCAACAGACTTACAAGGATAGTACATTTAAGGAGATTTTAAATTAACATGAGACCATGCTCATATAATCAAAACCTACATTTATAAACAGAAATTGACCTAGCAAAATAAAGTGCACTATAATTGATGTTCTTCGTGTACAATTGATTTTGACCCTAGAAACCTTTTCAATCTAATTTTGCCTTATGGCTAGAGTAGTGCCTGAAAAGGGTGTTCGAACAGTGCACTTACCTGGTTAGCAAATATATAATACATAAGTGGACATATATAGAATTTGTAAATGAGATTCATTTTGTTTAGTAATAGAGTTCTGTTACAATTTATGTTTTATATGTTTCCAATTTGTAGCTAGGGTCACAAGTAAAGTGTAGGTCTTACTTTTGTGGGATATTATGTCCTAGTATACTACAAACAGCAGAGACAGTTCTTGTCCAGATAGCCTGAGTAAATGGCTATTATACAACAACCTCCCCCATTAATATTCCAAAATGTGCACGCTGATTGGTCAGCGTGCACGTTGTAAATCAAAGACTTATAGTAATGGAAAAAGGTCTGGTCACCCGGACTTTTTCCATTAGTATAAATTTTTTTTTTTTGGACAGCAATGGAGAACAGAAAAGCTCCGTTGCTGTTATCTCACTATATTAAATGAGTTTAACATAGCGAGATATCTTAAAAAAAAGCAATGAAGATCTTCCTTTCTCTGTTGCTTTTTTTAAAGCTGTCTCACTATGTTAAACGCTTTTAACATAGCGAGACAAGTTTTTAAAAGTAATAGAGATCTTCCTTTCTCCGTTGCTTCCAAACACACAGTTCTGATGTGCTGCGTAACCATACGCATGCGCAGTAAATCAGAACTGCTGCAGAATACGGGACAGCTGTTGAAGGGCAGCAAGGAGGCATTATACAATGCCATTATTTAAGAAAAGTAAGTATTTTTTTTCTTAAATAATGTCATTGTACAATAGCAATAACCCACTTCAGGTGCGAGTAATGCTGGATTTACCCACGGTTGTCTTTGTTTGACCACTCGGGCTTCGCCCTTGTGACCAAACCACACCAACCGTGGGTAAATCCACCATTACCCACACCCAGGAATGGGTTATTGCTTAATTATCCTTGCTTGTGTCAGCAGTCTGCATCCTTTGAGTGGGTTGTCAACAATATCCTTCACCTTTATTGTATATGTTTAGGGAATATTGCTGAAAATGCAGTCATTTTTAACAAGCGATGGCAAAAAATGGAGTTTGTTTTAAAAAATAACATCTAATAAAGGTGTCTCAAATTTTATCAGGGGTAATAAGAGTTCCTAAGATACACTCCCATTTCTTTCTGACATCAGAAAATGTTTTTAAGTGTAAGCCAAGCCTTTGATAATCTTAAAGAATCAGGATTCAAAATCCATGGAAAGCAACTGTTTTGTGCATAAACCTTGGAATAATAAACACCACCCATGAGGCCTATAGTATTGGGTAGAGGTTGGGTAACAGAAAATATCTCTATCTGGTTAGAATGTACTCTCAGACCAATGTTACAAACCTTCCCTACAATTTGGAAAGATACTGCTACATTTTTGGAATTATTGGGTATTTATCTACGGTGGTGGTGCTGTGGTAGCAATTTCGCCTCACAGTAAGATGCTGTCCGGTTTGACTCTCAGCTAGAGCGTCTTCTGCGTGGAGACATGTGTGAATGGGTGTACCTTTGTTGAAGGTTGTGCATCAGGGCTGGCAAGTAAAAATCAACTGCCAATCATTAGCGGACTGCAGTTCTGCTGTGGCGACCCCTAACCGGGAAAAGCCGAAAGACACAGCAGCAGATTGGGTGTTTATCTACAAGAGAATAGTGACATTTCCTATATGTTTGTTACTCTAGATGTAAAGAATTTCTTCACTGTTATAGAAAATCAATATGGTATTACTGCCCTAGAAGAAATACTGAACAAAAATGTGAACATACATATAGATAAACATATATGGTTATGCTCCTTATTAAGACTAGTATTAGAGAACAATGTTTTTCTTTGTCAAACTAAGTAATATTGCCAGAGACAAGGTATAGCTTACGCCTTGTGTGAACACATATGCTAACCTAGTCCTGGCTTATTGGGAAGATATGGTGATATTTGAGGCAGCATATGATTGGAAAGACAAAATTTTCTTTTATAATACATTTGTGGATGATATTTTCTTTTTGTGGGGGCAGCACCACATCAGAATTAACATCCTTTGTTAAGTATTTAGAGTCCACTACCAGCTTTTTTAGATTTTCATTGAAATATTATAGTTCAGTTATTGAATATCTGGATGTTAGCATTATTAAGAAAGAAAATCGGGAGGTATAGAGACCTCACTATATAGGAAGCCTTGTTGGACCAACAACATGCTTAGATTTGATAGCATGACATGTATTTCAACACATAGTCAAGGAACAAGTCTGTAGAACATCCAGACTTTGTACGAATGAAAATTATTTTATACAGGAATTGGACTCTTTAAAGAATAATTTTCAAGAACGAGGTTATAATAAAAATCTACTAAAAAAGGAAATGGACAACAGCAGTCTGTATAGAAAACAAAATGCAAAACCATAGCTACATAGAGGTAAAAAAATGGCCTAATAAGACAGATGCACGGGTTCAAAAAACAAATGAAGGTTTGAAAATAAGTTTTAACATACAGTAATGACATAGGTGGTATATATAACATCATCAGAGACAACTGGAGAATTATTTTAACAGATGAGAATATAACTAGAGTTGTAGAGACACAACCTAGATTTATTTTTAAAAGAAATAAAAATTTGAAAGACATTTTGTGTCAAGAACCTATACATTTTAAAAATTCAGGCATCAAGAAGAGGGGAACTTATCCATGCCTACATTGTAAAGCCTGTAAGCACATTTTACAAGGAAACTGCTTTATACACCCCAGGACCAACAAGAATTATTTTTTGAATATGTATGTTTACTGTAACATGCAAAATGTTGTCTATATTGCAAATTGTCAACAGTGTACTGCATATTATGCAGGAAAAACAAACTGCAGCCTTAAAGATAGAATTTTTAAGCATCTATCAGATATAAGGTTAAGAAAAGAACACAACACACTGTACAAGCATATAGAATTGCACAGTGATCATGTATTTGCCTTTATGGTTATATGTGTTGTAAACAGAAGTCAAAGAATGAAACTGAATACAAAGAGATGCAATGGATTCTTAGACTGGGAGCTGACAAAGCCCTAGGATTAAATGATGTTGTCCCTTTAAAACCAGCTCTAGCAAAAAGGAGGGTAAATTATTGATTTTCATTGGTTGTGTTATACTATATTAGATACTATGCTTTTACTAGTGTTTTATCATCTGATGAAGGGATTTACCTGAAAGCACTTATGATACTGCTTTTATTGTTTTAATAAAGAGAAGTTGCTTCATATACAGCGTGGTAGTACTTGCCTTAATTTTGGATTTACTATTTGGACTTTTTTTAGCAGTACTTTCAGTGCAGGAGTCCTTTGCTTTTTATTTGCAATAATCTTAAAAAATCAGGATCAAAAATCCATGGAAAGCAACTGTTTTGTGCATAAACTTTGGAATAATCTATGTAAAGTTTGTTTCAGGAGTAAATGGTTATCAGTATACATGAGACAATTGCTACATTGCCTCAGGATGCCCATCTCTATTGGGCTGGTCAGAGAGATGATGGGAAACTGCCCGTCCAAGATCATAGGTTCTTACTGTATGTATTATTAGGGAAGGGAACGAGTTAATTTGACAGGACTGTGCTGGTAGTGCCAAGACTACAAGAGAAACCTGTAGTTTGTGTAGGCTAAGTTTAAACTATAAGGCAGTGCTGCTCAGTGCTCAAATGATTTGCTTCTAAAGCAGCAAAGAAGTTTGGAAGGCTTTCACTGACAGCTGTTTAGGTAAAAACTGAAATTCTAGGCTTTTGCGTTTGTACAGGGCACTGTTACCTGCTGCTCAGTGAAGAATAGCACTGTGCTAATGCAAGGCTTAAATACAAAGAGAAACAAGTTTTTTAAGATAACTAGCAATTCAGAAAGTACACAATAAGCCTTTCACCAGCAACCCCAACTCAGACAGGTTAAGTCATCACACGTCTGCCACAAGGGTATAGAAACACACCTTCTTAATGTAGAATAGCTGGTTTGGAGCCCAAGTGTAACAAGACCACACAAACTACCTACGAAAACCCTGCAACTAACAGAATGCACTACAGTGCAAAGCAGCAGCAGACAGTACAGTTTTGCTTTTTTAAACTGCTGAAGTACAGTCACAATATATAAGAGAATTGCAAAAAATACTTAGAGCCCTTTTGTCTTTCCCAGCTCAGATAGACCAGGAAAACACCTACTGCCACTAGATGAATAATGTCAGTCCTCCAAATGTGCAAGCACAGTAAAGGAATGTCCGGAGTGAAGTGCTACCACAAACAAAATTAAAGATAATGATACAGCAGTGTACTTTAAGTAGCTCAAAAAAGTATGATTATTCAGCAAAAGTGCTGTGCTTTGTATAAATGAGGCAAGAGCCACTCAATTGCATAGAATTTATAAAAGCACTAAAATCAAGATAAGCTGATTAATAAGTCCTTCAACCAATAAAACTACATGCAGAAATCTCAAGTGTTTCCCCAATCTAAACAGACCAGGCTACCTCCCAGTACACTAGATGGAAAATCCACTGACCTTCATAAAAAAATTGCTAGTTAGTGTGTAAAAACACACTGCTGTGTCCAACATCTAGCTAGATAATGAATTCAGATGAAGTAAATCAGTAGAACAGATAATAAAAGACAAAATGCACTTTTTTGATATAAGCACAAGGAAAGGCAAATAAATCATTCAGGATATCAGCATCAGTGTAGAAATGGAGGAGTTTATTAAGGTCAGTTTACAGTAGGAGTGGGAAGTTTAAAATCACCATGTTTAAAAAGAAGATAAACACATGGCAGCGTTGGTGGGGAAACCTAGCAGGAAATCACCAGCAGTGCTATACTTTATGGAGGCTTGAAATCTTTCAGACAATGACAACGGGCCAGAATTTCACTTTGTATTTAAGTATCACTCAGGAGACAATTTAACCAATGAAAATGCTTGTGAAATGTGAAGCCTAGATAATTGAAGTGTCTGTCTCTCACACAGAACAAAAACACTAGACCCAGCAGATTTCTTAAAACAGAAAACAAAATGGAGCAGATGAGACAGAAAACAACTCTATCAGTCAAAGACAAAAAGGGGTTAGAAAGGGTAGTAATGGTTTAGACTGTGATTTCCATTTTCTAGTAATTTCTCTTTTGGCAGCCACCATAATTAGACTCAGCAAGGCCTTACTTTGTCTAGGCAATGCCAATTATGTATTATAGCTCAAAAAATTAATTTCCTTAGTTACACCTATTTGCTCACCCACTATCTCTGACAAAGTAGTCTATGGGGAATCTCTAAAGTTTGCTAATTTATTATACTCCCAGAAATTATGTTCCTAATTATCTCTTTCTTCCCCATCACACCTCCAACATTTGGTGTCTACCTGAGGAAAATTCTTTGGAGTCTAGTTGGGGTATAAAAATACCTATGTAAACTCTTCCAAGCAAACATCCTAAATCTTCTAGACTTTGTTCCATATTTGCGAGACATACGTATATCCCCCATTGTTTCTTTGGGAATTGCTTATCCAATCTCTCTTCTCAATCCTTTCTAACCTCCTCTGATTGATTCTTATAATTATCATACAACATTTTGCATGCTGTACTAATTATTACTTTTCTAACAGCAGCTTCTGTTATATAGTCTATGAAAAAACTCTACCAGTGCTGATTTTTCACTTAGGATTTCCCTGTTTTGTTCTCTTTGCCTATACTCTGATATCAGTACTTGCTAGAGAATGTAATCTCTAGCCTGCAGTCCAAATAAATTCCTGGCCTCTTCCCATTCCTTTCCCTCTCTAATTATTTACTCCCAATATCTTGGTTCAGTTCTTTATTAAATTCCAACCCTCATTTGCCTGTTATCTGTATCCCTAATTGCAGTCATCCCTGTCAGCAGAATCTCCTTTTTCTATTCCTGTGCTGGTTTAGTTCTTAGAATACTTTTTATTTATGAATATAATATTCTGTATATTCTGTATGGTTATTGTTATTAGCTGCGGTGGTGGTGCTGCGGAAGCATTGTCACCTCACAGTATGATGTTGTCCTGTTCGATTCTCAGCTAGAGCGTCTTCTGTGTGGAGATATGCATGAATGGGTGAACCTTCATTGAAGGTTGTGCATCAGAGCTGGCAACTCGACACGTAAAAATCTACTGCCAATCATTAGCGGACGGGCGTTCCGCTATGGTGACCCTTAACCAGGAAAAAGCCGAAAGACACAACAACAACATGGTTAGTGGTATTCTCTTTAAGTATCTGAATCCAAAATCCCAGTCTCTCCTTGTTTCTTGAGCCCCCCCCAGCTTCATCATCATCCCTTTCCACTTTGAATTGCAGGTTTTTGTTTGTGCTATGTATAGGAGCCTTAACTGTATAGTTCTGAAATATAACTTTAAATCAGGTAATCCCAAACTGCCCTGCTCAACTGGAAGAATCAGCTTATCCCTTTAGGCTCTTGCCATGCACCCATGCAGATAACATCCTTCAGCTCTATATTAATTGCTATCCACAACTTCTACTCTGGTTGATAAAATGATGCCTGATCTGTGTATAACACTAATGGGACTAAAAACATTTTAACTGCTTGTATCTTTGTCTCCCTATCAATTTCCCTATCAGAGCTTCCAATTTTTCAGTTTTTGTGTTTTGTTTAGTCTCTTCTCACATATCCTTAGCTGCCACAACAGAATCCTTTTTTAATCCAGATTCCTAAATACTTCATTTTATAAGGTTCCCTTAATATGGATATTGCTGAACCAATTTGTGTGTGGGTACATAATTTACAGCTATTGCCTTTGTTTTCATTTCATTAATTTTGTATACCAAAAAGATTAGAAACTACCTCAAAATGTTCTATAACACTGAAATGTGGTTTTATCAGGTATAAAGTAATAGCATCTGCAAGGAGAGCCAGTTTTTCTGGACTACCATACTAATTATATCTTTGAATATCTGAGTCTCTTATTTTCTTTGCCAATGCTTCTAAACATAGTGCAAATAACAAAGGGGAAAGTGGACATCCCTGCTCAAACAGAAATTAACACAGAGGGTCCCACCGACTGTAATTTTCCCCTCTGATCCATAATTTATCCTCCTAACCAGACTTATAATTTTATAAGAAATTGTAAATGCTCCATTGACCTGCTCAGAAACTCCCAGTTTACTCTGTCAAATGCTTTCTCTGTATCAAGACCCACTAACAACAGTGGTATTTTCTTACATTCAGCTTCCCACTAGATCATCAATGTTCTGTTAATGTTATCAAATGTTTGCCTCCCCTCCACAAAACCACATTAATCCATGTGTATCAATTTTGGCATCACCTTTGCAATTCTTTTAGCCATTATAGACATAAACACTTTATAATCATGGTTTAGGATTGAAATGGGCCTATATAAAGCTGGATCTGATTGGTCTTTACTCTCTTTACGTATTGCAACCACCACCACTTTCTTCCAGGATGTTGCTTCTCCTCATCTTAAAATACTGTTGAACAAAACCTTTCAGATCTTTATCAGTTTTTTCCCTCCTAACTTCCAAACTTCCAGAGGAATATCATCTATTCTTAAGGATTTCCTGTGTATTGGCTATGCATCATTATTTCTTTATCTCATCTCCTCCTGTCCTAACTGTTGGTAACTGAGCCTCATCTACCTCTAACAATGGCATATTTAATTCTTCCATAAACATTTCCATTTGTACCTTTCTTGATTTCCATTTTTCTCTGCGTTATACAGACTTTCATAACATTTCTCAAATATTTCTAGTACTGCTACAGGATCTCTTATTATCTTCCTTGTTATAGGTTCCCTAAGCTTGGCAACAACCTTTTCTACTGGTTGTTGCCACAGTAGTTGCAGTAAACGTTTTTGCGCTCTGACATTATCATCAAAAACAGTTGCTTAACAGCAGTCTCTCTAAACTCATGCATATTATCGAGGTAATCCTTTATTTTCTTCTTAGCATTCTGCAGTTGCTCCTCTTCTTGTTCTGTGAAATTCCCCAATTCCTAAATACTTTAAAGATGTCTGTCCCTCTAAATAATTCTTCTTACTTCTTAACCATCTCTCTCTTTTATTTCCACCCTATTTGTAAACGCCACTTTAATTTTATCCCACTCCCTAGCTATATTTCAGAAGAAATTTCTATCTTTTCTAATAACTCCTGAAAAATTTCTACTACCAATTCCTTAAATTCCTGTATTTTTAATAGTGGGAAAGTGCCAGTGTCTCATTTTTATTTCATTACCCTGTATTTTTATTTTCATTATTATTGGTGCATGATCTGAAATAGTTATTGGATGCATATGAAAACTTTCAATTAAATGCATATGTTCCTATGAAATTTAAGTTTTGTCTAGCCTAGCCCAGTTTTTGTATCTTTGGGAATAATATGTAAATTCACTCCATACTCCTACTATTGAATTCATATCTTTCATGACAAATATTTTCATAAATGTCTTCAAAAATCTACCCTCCTTTGTTATATTTTCCCTTCTGGGGCCCCCAGACACATCTTCACTACTGAAAATTAAATTATAGTCCCTACTTGTAAATAATATTCCCTGATAAAAACTGAGTATTTCTCCCAGAATTTTCTTATGCTCTATTATAACAGTTTTAGGTGGAATATTAGATGTAATCCTCCTCCCTTGCCAGTAGCCCCTTAGTACTGCAAATCTAACACTGTTATCTCTGTATCCTCTTTTATTACTATTGGAGCTCCTTTCGCAATTAATGTAAGTACTCCTCTTTTCCTTTGTCACGGGTATTCTGCTGAATAACTATCCTGAAAACCTTTATTTTTCAAATTCACATGTTCTGTTCTTTCCAAAGGTGTCTCTTGTAGTATAGCTAGTTGCACTCTACATTTTTATATAGTTGACTACTCTTTCTTGTTTGTATCTGTGAAACCACTAACATTTAAAGATAATTCAGAAAGCATCATTATGTTAAAAAGTTATTCCCACCTTTTACTTCTAATAGCTTTTTGTTAAGTATCTAGTTCCAGCTTTTTGTGTTGTATGCACTCACTAATGTTTGGCTGGTTGATCTTTTGTACAGATGTGTCTTAATATATCCATTTTAGCCTGTGTCACATCTTACAAAAAATTGTTTTATTGAAAGCCCTCAAACAAAAAAAAAATACACTCCAGTACACCCCTAAAACCTATTAACTTAATACTAACACAGAAAATTATGTACATCTTCAAATATTGAAGTTTTACCTTCCTAATAGGAACAATTGTCCCAAACTGACAGTCACGTTCACAAACTCGGTTTAACCTAAAAGGAAGGTTATTCATGCTAAGATGCATGGTACAGCCTGTGGTTCTACTAAGTGTTGCATGGTTTTGTTTTATAAGGTAGATTAAGGTTGGAAAGAATGTGCCACATTAACTTATCAAAATGATGGAGACAACGAACTGTGCAGGAAGCGGTAGCGTTGTCGCCTGTCACCACACAGCAAGAGGCTCTCTGGTTCAATTCTCCGCTGTGCAGAGTCTGGATGTCCTCCCTGCCTTTGTGTGGGTTTTCTCCAGGTACTCCAGTTTCCTCTCAAGTTACAAAGACATGTGTCTGGAGCATTTCTCCCCAGGCCTACACTGAAAATTGGCTTTGTTTCAAGTCAGACTTTCCCGGTAAATAAATGTTAAATAAAATAAAAAAATAAATAAATGAAGGTGTTGCTATAAGATGAAAGAGCCTGAGACCTTAACATGGATTCACTGCAACACATAGAAAAGGAGCAGCTTATATAATGTGAGAAAGCTCCATTATGGGAGGTGGTAGGTAAGTTCAGAAAAATTAAGAATTAAGGGAGACAGGAAATGGCTAGGGAGTCTAAGGGCCATCATAAAACAGACATAAGAAAATATCATTTCACAAACAGATTGACGAGGTAGTGGATCAGTTGTAAAAATGCGAGCTAATCTTTGTTTAATATATCTTTTTCCTCTTCTGTCATGCTGGCCATTAATCCTTTCTCGACTGAGTGAGAGCCTATTCATTTCCCAGAGATGAAGAGACCCCAGCACAGTATATTCCTTTCAAATCCTCTAGGATGAGACATTATCATGGCAGACATCAGAGATTTTGTATTATCATTAGCATATCAGCAATTAAGAGCATTATATATAGTGCCCTACCTCCTCTCCACTGAGTGCTGATGTGGACATATGGACCACTATTATCCCACAACCTGTGTATGCATATTCATTCATGCATGCATTCATGTAGGCAATAGCTACCAGCACCAAGTTGGGTGGCCTGCCCACATCTTGCCCTGGACTTTCTCCATATGCAGGACTTGACACCATCCTGTGGCAAGAGGTCTGTCTTTTGAGAGCTTTTGGCATGGCTAAACAGGGCCACTGACCCTTCCCTTCCAAGGAAGGCATGCCCTTCTTCCCTCACTAATTGAACTTGGATTGGCTGACCAGGACCACTGACCCCCCCCCCTTCCAGAAAAGGCATGTCCATCTTTCCGTGTCTGCTCAATCAAGCACCTGGGTCACTAATCAAACTTGGATCCCGTGGGATGTAGTGAAGATGGTATTCCTGTATGCCACCTGATTAAATACAATCTAATCTTTATTGAATGTGAGTTTTTCAGACTACCTAGACACCACTTAGTTTTATCATATTTACTAGTATGGTATGGGAGCTCTATGTGAGGGAAAAATGAATGCATACTTCTGAATATGATGACATCAAAGTTTTGGACAAAGAGTGTTGAAAATTAGGTACATCCAGTCAAAACAATTTGGACATCTAAGAAGCATAACATTTGTCTTTTGATAGCATGACTTGTTTTACTTTCAGCAGAATTATTGGATACCTTACTAATGAGAAACACAAGTTTAAAAAAAACAAGAGTGACAAAATAATGCCAATCAACATCTCAATTGAAATCCCTGCATCTACAGACCATTAAAATAATTTCAAATCAGAATAATTTTTCTTTACTGTCATTCCTAATGTTACCCCTACAAGCATGCAAGCTTGCTCACAGTTAGTTGTACTAACCAGCTTGAACTGCTGTATTCCCAAGCTTCCCTTTACTCCACTCCAGTCTGCACCTGAAGAAATCTCTGCTTTGTGTGCTATACTATCTGCTACTGCACTCACTACTTTAGAAATTAAAAATTAATCTCCAGTCCTGAACTAGTAAGCAAGCCATGAAACAAACACTAAACCAACAATTATGCATTCTAATCATACAAAACTGTGAGACATGAAACACTGTCTTCTACTCCAGCTTTTCTCTAGACAATCCTCCCCTACTACCTTCTGCAACATCCCACTAAGAAAAAAGTTACCTATTCATCAAATGAACGTAGTGACTATTCCATACCCTTTGGTTTCCCTAGCCAGATCTTGTGAGACAAAGTACCTCAACCTTTGATAAAGACCAAATATGCAGTGTCCATCAGCGTCATCCTCCTAAGGAGCTTTCCTGCCAAGAGAGGAATCAGCCTCAAAGTTAAGACATTTAAAGCAAGAAGCAGGTAATGTACTAGTTTGCTGACACTTGAATTCCACAGCCATCTTTTTAATGTCTTCATCATTCTTTCATATCAGTCACTTATAAGTGCCCATCTCCTTGATGAAACCTCTCTGTGCTTGAAGGAGCACAGCATCCATCCTACAGTCTCCTAATACAAAGAAATAACATGATGCCAAACAGAAGAATGTACGTGAAGTGTATCATGACAAGTTAATCTTTCTAACCAAGCAACAACCTATTCAAGAACTGAAAGTGCATCACTAAATGTAACAGTGCCCTAATGAAAACCCAGGAATAATAAACACACACACACACACACACACACACACACACACACACACACACACACACACATGTGCACGCGCACACACACACACACACACACACACACACACACACACACACACACACACACACACACACACACACATGCATGCACACAGAACACTACAATGAAAATATGTGCTTAGTGCTAGTTAACCTCAGCTGAAGGACAAATGAGTGGCTGGCTATACAACATCAGAGCAAAACTCTGAAATAAGATCTGATGCTGTCAGTCTTCATCTATTCTTGACTGATGGGTTACGGTTCTGATCCTTGGAACTGATCCGGCCATTCTATAGCTAGTGTCAGCCAAAAAAATCTCTCGAGCTGCAAGTCTACCCACAATTCACCTCTCTAGGTTACCTCAGATCTCGTTTGCCATTCTTGCGAATCAGATGTGTCAGTCAGACTGTTTTGTAGCTAAGTATTTTCTAATTTTTTCATAACTGTTTCTGTTTTACTGTTAACTTTTAAAACTATTACCTTATAGTTTTTCTAGTTGAGTGTATGGTCTACCTTTGAGTGTGCGTTTTTTTCCTCATTACCATTGTTATTTTTCTTTCCCCTACCATCGCTGGTAGTCCCTTTCAATTTTACCTTTGTGGTAACTTCTCTACCATTGTTGGTAGATTTTCCTTCCTCCGTGTGTGTGTGTATGTGTGTGTGTGTGTGTGTGTGTGTGTGTGTCTATCAATGAGAATGACAGATATGGCACAAAAAACAAAATTTTCGACTACAGGATTCAAGTAATGTACTGAGTGCGGCAGGAAAATACCAAACTCAGACAGTTATGAGAAATACTTTTACTGCTTGGGTGTGCCCCACTCGAGTGTGTGGATTGTTCCATTTGCCAGGGATTTAGTAATAGAACCCTGGCAGAAAGAATAAATTGATCCTCAAAGGGCTCCTTAAGGCCCCTTTCGAGCAACCCTTGTCCAAGATCAACCAGTCTCCTCCGGCCTCCGGCTGTAAGTCCTGTTGCTCGGTGCCATCATCCTCTTTGGCACTGACCATTAAAAAGTGCAAACATGCCTCTGACGGTTTCTCCTTGGAACCGAAACCGAAGGTTCCAAAGTTTTCAGAACAGTCAAAGTCTCCGGTACTGAATAGCTCTTTGTTACATTATACACCACCTATGTCTACAGTTCAAAGCCCTAGTTCTACGGCTCTGACTACCTTTACGGCTTTGATTTTCATGTCGACTGTTTCACCCATGATGCAACAGTCGGTACTGAAACAAATCATAATTTCAAAACCCAAGTCTACTTACTCACCATTGTTAGATACTGTCCAAGGACAATTGCCTAGTCGATTTCTGGAGAGACCTGAATCTCTTTCAGCCTTTTCAATGCGATCCACCAGAAGTCTGTCGGAACTGGATATTGTTAGGTTGGTGGACCAGATCTTGGCAGCTGGGGTCTTTCCTCCTCTGTTCAGCCCCCTCTCCAGTCCAGAGCTGGTGTTTTTTCTCCATCCACACCCAATTACTCTCTTCCTCTAACCTCAGCTCAAGTTTTAGAGCCATTGGCTCCAACCCCTCAGGTTCCACTGACTTCGGCATTGACTACAATTTTGTCCTTGACGTTGAGTCTGTCTCTGATCCCTCAGTGTCACTGGCACCATTGGGTCCCCAGGACCATGTCCCTGCCACTGAGCACAGACTGTTTGTGTCAGTTCTGAGCTTTTCTATGGAGCTGTCCATGTCCCTTACTGCTTTAGTGGCAGTGGACCCTTCCTTGGTTCTGGTCTGTTAGGTGGGGCTCTTGGTGCATGGTGTGACCCTGGTTCCGAGTTTGTTGGTCTCAGTTCCAGCCTCCCATCCCTCCTCAGGTCGTCCTGCTTTTCAGACTATGAAAAGGGCTTTGGCCAGTTTTTCTTCTCATGTGGCTGCTGGGTTACTGGAGTCTCCCCCTGAGGCCCGAGGTTCTTCAGTTCAACCACCAACCTTTACCCCCAGACAGCACGCATTACTTTTGCAAGAGTTACCTTCTAAAGGTACCCTGTCTTCCAAGTCCTCCTCAGATGTTCCCACTGAAGAGCCCCCTCAGAAGAGATTGTGTTAAGAGGAAGCACGTCAATTCTCAGGAAGAATCCATCACAGAGGACACAGATTTCAATGAAGGGGATGGTTCCCATGGTCACCTCCGAAGACGTCTCCTTTGGAAAAATTCTGGAGATCCTGAAGCAGAGGGGTGATTGGAAGTCCAAAGACCCATCATCAGAGGAATCTGTGTACTTGCAGGCCTTTGGTGCACACCTGTCGACCTCCTGGGTGATCCTGCCCGCTGACAGTTTAATTAAGCTAATTTCTCAGCGGGCTTGGAAGGCTCCTGATACTTTGCAAGCAGTCCCCTGAGACCTGATAAGATACTTACTGCTCCAGAGGACCAACCCCACTGGGCTAAAGGCTTGGTAGTAGATGCCATGGTGGTTGCAGCCGCTACTAGAAAAGAACTAGCCAAGAAAAGTTCAACTGTTCATCCCTGAACCAAGAGTCCAGGTTGATAGACATATTTGGGAAGTGGGTCTGTGCATCATCAACCTTCTCCATCAGGTCCTTGAACTTCTTGGAAAATTTCACTAGACTTCAAAGCGATCTGATCAAGGAGCTGTCAGATACACTGTCAGCAGCTGTTGCTGAAGGCGTCCAGGAAAAGGTAGCCTCCCAAATAACTACCCTGGAGTTGATCTCTAATTCGTCCATGAGGCTAATTGCACATGCAGCCAAAGGGGTGTCCAGGTCAGCAGCTTCAGGCATTGCAATTCAGAGACACGCTTGGATGCACCTGTGTGAGTCTGTGAAACTATTCAAGTCTTCCTTTGTCAATGCTTCCTTTGACGGATCCTCTTTGTTTGGTCCCAAAGTTAAGGATACTCTGACCAGGTGTGAGAAGGATGGAAAGACTTTTGTCTGCTGTGGGCATATGTTTTTTCACTCCTCAAAGGTCCTATTCCAGGAATCAAAGGAATGGTAAGATGTGGTTCAAGAAATCCCAGAAGCCTTTTCAGGACACATGTGGCTCGGACTCCCCCCAGGGCAGAGGAGGGAGTTATAGTGGAAGACACCATCCCAGAGACAGATGTGGTCTGCAGAATCAAGGTTCCAGAGATTCATTCTCCAGTCAACCCTATCAGTGCTCCTGAAGGGAGGCCTGATTGTTTACCTCTGGAAGCAGTCAGAGAAAGATTTTCCTTGCACCCAAACGCCTGGTGATGCATAACCACCAAATGCATGGGTGCTAAGAATAATTACCAGAGGTTATCTAATTCCTTTCACCCTTTATCCGAGAACCCTTGTAAGACTTCCTGATGTACCACCCAGTCAGAGAATTTGAGCATCAATAGAAATACAAAAGCTGCTAGAAAAAAAGAGTCATCTAAGAAGTCCCACCAAACCAGTTAGGATCTGGTTTTTACTCAAGATTTTTTTAGTGCCAAAGGAAACAGGGGACTGGAGGCTCATTTTGGATCTCAGTATTTTAAACAAATTCATCCAGCAAGCAAAATTCAGGATGGTCATGGTTCAGTCTATTCTCCCTTTCTTAGAGAAAGATGATTGGATGTGCTCTATTGACTTTCAAGATGCGTATTTCCACATAAAAGTGGACAAACACTCAAGAAAGTTTCTCCACTTCTGAATAGGATCCAGTCATTTCCAGTTCAGGGCGCTGGCCTTTGGCCACACCACAACCCCCAGGGTGTTCAACAAATGCATGGTAGTGGTCACAGCTTACATGAGGGTGCATGGATTCCGAGTGTTTCCTTATCTAGACAACCGGCTGTTCACTGCTTCCTCCAGGCATCTACTACAACAAGCTACGGACTTCTTCCTGGACCTATCCCACCAATTGGGCATAACAGTCAACTCTGTGAAATCCCAGTTAAATCCCACACAGGAAATCAAATTCATCGAAGCTTGTCTCAACACTTCTTCTTGCGTAGCATCACTTCCCCTTTACAAGTTGCAGAAGTTACAGATGCAGGTTCACCCACTACTGCACTCGAACAAGATCCTGCTCAACTGATTCTACAAGGACCGGGCTCCATGGCAGCTGCTATCACCTTAGTTCCATTAGCAAGATTTCACATAAGGCTTCTCCAGTGGCTACTAGCAAACCAGTAGTCGATCCTAACCCACCCCAAGGACCACTTCATTTTCATTTCCAGTCAATGCAAGAACGATCCAACATAGTGGATGCATTCAGAGGAGATTCTTTGAGGTCATCCCTTTGTTTTCCCTCAGCCCAAGGCCATAGTGACCACAGATACTTCCCAGATCGGGTGGGGGCATTATCTAGGGAAGACATTCTAAGGCACTTGGTCTCCATCTGAGGCCAATCTGCATATCAATTTACTGGAGCAAAGGGCAGTGCTTCTGGCATTGCAAGCACTTCATTCTGCCCTACCTTTAGGGATGATAGCTATTCAATTGAACAACATGTCAGTGGTCTGGTACATCAACAAGCAAGGGGGAACCAAGTCCTACCCATTGTATTGAGAATTCCTTCATGTGGCAATGGGCCATATCTTCCAGCTGCATTCTAATAGCAACACACATCTCGGGGACTTTCAAGTAATTGCAGACAAACCGAGCAGATCCACCCTTATGCCTCACGGGTGGTCTCTGAACTCCAGAGTAGAGAAGGAGATTTTGCTTCATTGGGGTAGGCCTTCCTGTGATCTGTCTGCCTCACTCCTGATCAACAAGTGCAGATGCTGTTTTGCCCTAATTCCCCTTCAGGGGAAGTCCCCCAGAGATGCTCTTCTTCACGATTGTCCCCTGGGTCTACTCTACACCTTCCCCCCCTCCCCTCTGATCCCATTATTTCTCAAGAAAGCATCCGGGTTGAGAAACAAAGTGATCCTCACTGCTCCCTTTTGGCCTTGACAGATATGGTTTCCCTTCCTTTGGCCTTATCCGCTTTGCTGTCCATGGATTCTGGACCCAGTTCCGGATCTCCTGTTCCATCCTCAGAGACTAGAGTACCCAATTTTCAGACTCACAAGCTAACAGCTTGCTTGTTCCACTTCCAATATTCACCAGGCGTAATGCTATATTCTCCTGTGCAGCATATTTTGTTGACATCTCATGAACAAACCACCAGAACTTTTTACCTAAGCAAATGGAAGAGATTTTCTCTTTGGGCCTCTAACAATGGACTAGATACCTTTTCAGTGCCAGGAGAGAGAATTCTAGAATTCCTAGTTGCCATCTTTAATAAAGGAGCCTCGGCTTCCACAATCAAAGTTGTCGTAGCAGCAATTTCAAATTTTCATATCAGATTTGGAGACCAACCTTTAATTTCCCACAGACTTCACAAGGTTTTCCTAAAGGGTACATTATGCTTAAAGCCTCCCTTTAAAGATCCTCTTTCACCTTGGGATCCAATTTTAGTACTGCAGTCTCTTATGGCACCACCATCTGAATCAGCAGCTACCTGTGATCTAAAGTTTCTTTCCTGGAAGATGCTACTTCTCATAGCTATCACTTCCATGAGACAAGTCTCCGAATTACAAGCCCTATATTCCAAAGCTCCTTACTTAATTTTCCATAAGAACAGTGTCACTAAGGACAAATCCAACCTTCCTTCCTAAGGTGATCTCAGATGTTAATATAAATCAGTCTACAGACTTACCTGTATTTTTCCCAAATTATTCTAACAAATGAGAGTACTGCCTGCACCTCCTGGATGTACACAGACAGTTGCAATTCTACCTAGATAGAACTAAACAGTTTAGATGATCTGAATAATTGTTTGTATCCTTCCAGATGGTTGAGAGATGGTATATCTTCTACAAGAACCTGAATATGAAACTCCCAAAAGCAGTCAAGGCACATTCTACTAGATCAGTGGCAACTTTTGCCGTCTTCCATGACAAAGCTCCATGTCAGAAATTTGCGCAGCTACAACTTGGGCTAAGCCACATACCTTTATTATGCATTACAAATTGGATATGTTTTCCAGGGGGAGAGCTTCCTTTGGTTCCATGGTGCTCAGGAATGTCCTTCCATAAGGCCTCCCATAATACAAGGTAGCTGGTGACTCTGTCCCATCAGTCAAGAATAGACGAAGATTGATGGCACAGGTGGAACTTTATGGTAAGACTTAACTTCTTTTTTCTCACCTGGCACTCACCTCAACTTTGCAATACTAAAGAAAATATTATAATTCTAATTGATACAAGTCAGTTTTATGAAAGATATTTATTTGGTATAATGAATAAAAATTAAAAAAAAATATCACTGAAATGAAGAATAGTGTCCGCGGTAGTACAGCGGTTGTGTTGTTGCCTCCCAGCAACAGGTTCTCCTGTTCGATTCTCGGCTGGAGTGTCTTCTGTGTGGAGTCTGCATGTCCTCCCCATGGTTGAGTGGCCTCCGAAAGACATGTGTGAATGGGTGGGCCTTTGCTGACGGTTGGGTGTCTGGCTGGCAACTCGGCACCATAAAAATCGACTGCCAATCATTAGCGGATGGAGTTCTGCTGTGGCGACCCCTAACTGGGAAAAGCTGACAAGACAAACATCACTGAAATGAGGAATAACACTGGCTTTCTTCTGTGAGGACCTCTCACTCATGCCCCTCACACACACACACACACACACACACACACACACACACACACACACACACACACACCTTTTTCACATAACTACTTAATAAAACAAGTATCTGTAATTTAAGTTATGTACACACCATAACGTTCCATGTGAGTTGTTCATCTCACCTTCATTCTTTACTGATGGGTTCGGAGCTGATCCCTCAGCTTCAATATGGCCAAATGCAAAGCTCAAGGTCTTAAAATAGCTTGAGGCCAAGTCCCTATCCCATGATGCAACTGTGAATTACCTCAGATCTTGTTTGCTGTGTATACTAATACCAGAGGTCCTATGTCGTATGAGGTTTTGACCAAGTGGCTGCTGAACAAATGTTATCAATGGGAAGTCTGGCAGAAAAAGCAGATGATGTGGAAACTGCTCTGGTTGAATGGGCTTTAATCTTGTGATGCATAGATATATTGGCAGCTGAATAGACAAAGGGAAACATATGCCCTATGCAGACTGACTGGAAAAACTCTGGCTGTACTCAGTGGTATATCGCTTACTCAGAGGTGATCTCTGCCTGACTTACAAAGCCATGTCCAACTCAGAATTGATGGACATGCTCCACCTAAAGAAATCCAAGTCACTGCAAGCCACGCACTCTAGTGAGTTAAACCTCACCACAACATTAAATAGAACATGCTGGAGGGATAGATTCCTGTCACAGAGACTCCCCATGCTTTGGACCAAAATTCCCATCTACGTTAGGCAGAGCCCCTCACTCTTTAAGAGAAACCTTGATGAGTGGATGGGTAACAGAAAATACACCCCTGGGATCACTTCATTTGCTCTGCTTGACAGAGGCTCAGTTAATTAACCAAGGGGGCGGCAAAAGCTGACACACTCTGGCTAGGCTTTTAAATACCCTCAGGCAGATAGCCTAGTACCTACCTATGAACCTATACAATCAGATAACCATTTAGACAGAGTAGTTTTAGCCACTGGTCTCCCTTTCCTGGAGTCTGAGAAAGAAACAAAAAGCTGGTCTGTTTTCCTGAAATGTTTAGTTCTATCCAAATAAAATCTGAGCTGTCTGTGAACATCATGTTTGTGCAGCATATACTCTAAATTGTTGGAATGATTGGGGATGAAAACTGGCAATTCAGTAACTTGGTTGAGATTGGTTTCAGTACAAACTTTGGGTAAAAATGAGGGGATTTGTTCTAAGTGATACTGTGTCAGCGTGAAAAATCAAATAGGGAGGCCTGATGGATAAAGCCTGAAGCTCTGACACTCTGTGGGCAGAAGTAATGGATACCAGAAAGATGGTTTTCCAAGACAAAAATTTGAGATCACAAGATGAAGCTGGTTCAAACTGAGGGAGGATTATCTGTGATAACAAAATATTTAGATTCCAAGGGGAATAGGGAGATTTCACATGTGGTCTAATATGAAAAGTCCCTTTAAGAAAGGCTTTGAATAACTTGTGGGACATGATATTTCAACCTTCAAACCCAAAATGAAAATTAAAAATAGCAGCTAACTGAACCCGAATTGTTGCTGCTGCTGCATCTTTGTTAAAGATCATAGTCAAGAATTCTAATATGGATGTCACAAGGGCTTAGTAAGGATCAATATTATTTTTAGAAGCCCATATGGAAAACCTCTTCCATTTACTAAGATATAGTTTTCTCGTGGAAGACTTATGAGAAGACAAAAGGATCTGTTTCATCTCACTGGAGAGGTTATGGAGCGTGGCTGTATCGGGAACCGGAGCAGCCAAGCTGTCAGCATCAATGACTGCAGAGATGGATGAAGGTCCCCCGACGGATGTGTCAGAAGCTCTGGAACTGGGTCCAGAATCCAAGGAACCCCCAAGAGATGAGGTTGAAGGAAGGGGAACCAAATCTGTTGAGGCCAATGAGGGGCTATAAGAATGATGGTCCTTCCCAGGGATTTTGCTTTCTGTAGAACCTTGGGTGTCAATGGTATAGGTGGAAATACACAGAGGAGACCCGGGGGCCAATCTTGTATGACTGAATCCCTCTGGGCTTTTCCCAGAGGGGAAATCAGGGCAAAGTAGATTCTGCATTTCGTATTCATGTGACTGACAAAAAGGTCGCAGCAAGGCTGGCCCCACCTGTGGAAAATCCTGTCCGCAATTTCTTTCTTGAGGGGCCAGTCATGTGGCAACAAGATTGCCCTGCTCAGTTTGTCTGCTATCACACTGGATTTCCCCGGGATGTGCGTTGCCAACAGAAAGCACTGGGTGGACACAGCCCACTGCCAAACTCTGACAGACTCCCAGCAAAGGGGGTATGATCTGGTTCCTCCTTGATTGTTCAAATACCAGACTACCGATATGTTGTCTGCCTGGATCGCAATCATTCCCAGAGGAAGAGAGTCCTGAAAGTACTGCAATGCCAAAAGTACTGCTCTCATCTCCAGGATGTTTATATGCAAATGTGTCTCTTGATTGGTCCATTTGCCTTGGGCAGTCCTTCCCTGAAAGTGCCCCTCCCACCCTATCAGGGAAGCATCCATGGTCACATTGGCAACTGGAGGGGGTAACACAAATAGGCATCCTATCGTGACATGAAGTGATGTCAACCACCAGTGAAGGTCCTTCTTGCAAGAATTTGTGGTCCTTATTGTGTGATTCATGGGTAGCTCTTGGTAAGACCATTGAGTGAACAACAGCCACTGAAGTACCCGCATGTGCATTCTCACTAGCAATATGGCTAAAATTGCTGTTGCCATCATGCCTAATACTTTTAAAACTTCCGATGCTGGTGCCCTGTCTTTTGATAACAGTGTGTTGACATGCTGACAAATAAGAAGGACTCTTTCTTTTGAAAGTCTTAGAGTGGTGGTAGTGGTGTCCAATTCTGCCCTGATAAAAACTATATGCTGCGATAGTGACAAGGCAGATTTTGTGGAGTTGATTGTATTGCCTAAGCCATCGCAGAGTGACAGAGTGAAGTCCCTGGCCAGAATCAGTTGATGCCTGATGGTGGCAGTAAGGAGCCAATCATCTAGGTACGCAAACACCTGGAATCCTAGACGCCTCAGGTGAGCCATGACCACTGCCATACATTTGGTGAACACTCTGGAGGCTGTAGTGAGACCAAAGGGCAGGGATCAAAATTGGTAGTGATTGGCTCCCAGCTGGAAACGCAGATGATCTCTGGATGGTCTGGCCATTTTTATGTGGTAGTACGCATCCTTGAGATCCATTGAGCACATCTAATTGTCTTTCCCCAAAAAGGAAATTATAAACTGAAGCATGACCCTCCAGAACTTCTCTTTCTTTACATATTGGTTGAGTCTGCTGAGGTCCAATATGGGTCTCCAGTCTCCCATCTTCTTTGGAACCAAAAAGAATCTTGAGTAAATTTTGGATCCTGTTTGGTCTTCTGGGACTGGTTGGATTACTGTTTTTCTAGCAACTTTTGGACCTCTATAGTGACTTGTTCCCTGTAACTGGGTGGAACGTCTGGAATTTTTCTTATGATTGGAGGGGGTATGGTGAGTGGTATGAAATACCCTCTGGAAATTATACTTTGTACCCAGCTGTCTTTTGTTATTTTGAGCCAGGTGTCTAGGTACAAAGTTAATCCACCCCTGACTGTCTGCAGAGCAGGACAGTCAGGCCTCCTCTCAGGAGTGCTGGTAGGGCTGTCCAGAGAAGTGCTGTCTGTCACCCTGGTGTTGCGGACCCCCTCTGCCGCGATGGTGGCATCTTCCATTATTACACCCTCCTCTGCCCCTGGAGGGGGGTTCGCCATATGTGTCCTGAAAGGCTCCTTGGGCTTTTCAGAACCACATCTTTCCTCCCCTTTCGGGTAGGGATGGAAAAACAGACTCCGATGGCAGATGGTCTTTCCATCTTGTTCACATCTGGTCAAGGTTTCCTTCATTTTTGGCCCAAAAAGTGATGATCCATCAAAGGGATTATTCACGAAGGATGACTTGAAAGACTCCGTGAAGGGACACAAGCGCATCCAGGAATGTTCTGTACTCGCTGCCCTACTTGTTCCATCAGGTGCATAGGACATGAGATGAATGGATGAGATGACAATAGAATTTAGGGTAGCAAGCTGGGCAGCCACTTTATCAGAGGCTCCTGCAGCTACTGTACACTGAAGAGTATCTCCCAACTCCTTGAGGAGATCTCTTTGCAACCTAGTAAAATGGGTTAAGTAGTTCAGAGAACAAAGAGTAAAGGTCACTGAACTGAACATGTGTTTCCCATATCTATCCATAATCCTAGAGTCTCTATTAGGAGGATGGATAGATGAGGAAGTGTAAGACATTTCCTTCTGGGTGGCTGCCACCACCACCATGGATCAACAGGAACACCTTTAGTTAAATATGTCTTGTCCAGCAGGGCTGAAATAAATTTATTAGGCCGCCTAGAGACAGGCTCCATAGTGTTCAGAGACTCCCACGCCCTTCATGAGACCAGCTGCATCAGCTCATCAAAGGACAGAGACACCCAAGAGGTGGAGGGTTGAGACCCGAAAGCCTTCAGGAGAACTGTCTTTGTCTTCAATAGGGCATTTGGACTGCAATCACCCCTCTGCCTAAGGATCTCAAGTATCTCAGCAAAGGAGATATCCTCAGAGGGGGACCGTGGGGACCCTTATGATTCATCTGAGTCAGTGTCAGATGTCAATGACTCCTAAGGTGAGTCCAAGTGTTTCCTCTTACACACTCTCTTCCTGGGAACCTCATCAGTGGGAGCCTCTGGTGAGGTCTCGAAAGAGCAGGGACCACCCACTGGGGCTTCCTGAGGCTGTGGGTCTCTACGCTTAGTGAGGACATGAGATACAGAAGCAGACACTGGCACTTTTGGGGAGGAGGAAAGTAGACCAGATGTCAACGATGTCTTAGGAGACAAAGCTCTTCTCATGGCGTCGAAGTCACTGCTGCCCTGATGTGAGGGAGTGGACGGATCCGAGGAAATTGTCAACTCCCCCGGCACTGGAACAGCCGGCTCCGAGCCTGAGGTAGGAGCCGAACTCATCTGAGCTGAGGACCCGAGAGGCAAAGTTGGAACCGACAAGTCGGTCCAACTATCCTCTCTGGACCCATCTAGAGAGTGTCAGCTCCTAGAGTCCTCGATAGGCACCGAGGACATCAGAGTACATGGAGCTGAAGACGCTGGAGCAGGCGTCGGCTCCGATGGTTCTACTAACATCAGGTCTGCTTCCTCCATGTCTGATAGACCAGCATGGCTCGGAGGAGTAATAGAAAGAGTCAGTGCAAAGATCTTCGGCTCTGAAGCTCTTGGAGTTGAAGCTGATAATAATTTGGCTAATGCTGGAGCCAACAACAGCTTCTGTACCACACAGTCCACATCCAGATCTGAAATGCTGATAGATGAGCTAGATGATCGTACCGAAGGTGGTACCGACTGGAGGATGGGACTCTTGGGCGCTTCAGAGACTGGTTCCAAAACCGGTGAATGGCTCCAAAAAGATAAGACTGTCGGCTCCAAGGGCAGTGGAGCTGAAGTTGATGACTTTTTAGATTTTTTGGATTCTGAAGTCTTAGAAGACTTTGAAGACCTAGTGGAACTATCCTGGTCACTCAAAGCTTCCTGAAATGCATGTTTCAACAAGCTTCTGTCGATTAATTTCCTCTTCCTTTCCTGAAGGATCCTAGAGGAGAAAGAATGGCAAAAAGCACAATTGTCTTGTAAATGTGAAGCCCCTAGACAGTAGACACAATCGACATAGCCGTCAGTAAGTGACATCTTCTGGCCACACTTGGGGCATTTTTTGAACCCAGACTTGGGATGCTTCTCTTGGTCAGCCATAATAGAACTTAAAATTGTTTACTGTTACCACAGCCAACCACAGTAAATTTTCACACAATATAAAGGCAGAAAAGCCTTAATAAATGCAGACTAAGACACACACACACACACACACACACACACACACACACACACACACACACACACACACACAGCCAGAAAGGCAATATTAAACTAACACATTTTGTCTGCTAATAAACACTACCTATATAAGTACTGAAAACAACTAAGCCTGTCTAAAATCAGTAGGCTAGGCAAACTCTCTAAAGGTACAGTAACTAGGCCTATAAGAGGCCAAGAAGTATAACACACTTTAAAGGTAAGGGAACAACACACTAAAGCTTTAAGGGCTTTATAAAGAAAGCTAAATAACTTACTATACTAGCTATACTAACTATGAGAACAGTTTTATATTTTTAGTGAAAAAAAAATTCTCTTATCTGGCCAGAGCTATTCAGTACCACCGATCTGTTGCAGCGGCAAACTAGATCTGAGGTAATTCCCAGTTGCATCATGGGATAGGGACTTGGCCTCGAGCTAATTGAAGACCTCGAGCTTTGCATTTGGCCATATCGGAGCCGAGGGATCAGCTCCGAACCCATCAGGTAAGAATGAACGGCAAGATTGAGCAACTTCACATCAGACATTTCTCCTTTTTTTTGTTTCAAGATGGTGGCACCAAGTGTGGCTGTGGCTGTTCTGGCTTTCAGGAAAATGTACAGTATATGTTTAATTTTATGTATAAATGAAAGGAAGGAACAGGATCAGACAGCAATAAAGATGAAAAACTAAATTATAGCAGAGCTACTCTGCTAGAACTTTGGATATCAAGCTCTCCATGTGAAAAGCTTGCTTGAGTTATTGTCTGGAGACATATAACACCCTAGGAACTCTGCGAGTTAGGAATCATGCTCAAACATGGTTCAAAGTGCTGTGTGCAAGCAGAGTCAACATTTGTCAGTTACACAAAAGGAGAAGATGAAAGAGATGTGAAAGATCATGAAAACATGGATCCTGGGCTGGAATCACTACCAGACTAAAAGTTAACCCTACAGGCCTGCACATTTGTCTATTTTACTGGCAAACATGTGCTCCTTAGAAAACAAAATGGACCACCTAAGACTAGAGCTGCAAGGTAAGATACTATTGTGTGCTTATTTATCTTCTCAGAGAGATGGCTAAATTCCAACATAAATTATAGTGTAGTTTATGTGGAGGGGCTATCATTATTTTGAGCAGACAGATCCCAGACTCTCAGTGGGAAATCTTGAGGAGGAGGAGTCTGTATTTATGTTAACAATAAATGGTGTTCCAACTGCTGGATGGTCTCTCATGTCACTAAAATGTAGACCATTCTACTTGCCAAGGGAATTTAATGGGGATAGTATCACAGCTGTATACATTCCTCCCAGTGCAGATACAAATGAAGCACTAATAACACTATACCAGCTGATCAATGAAGTACAAAACCAATATCTGGACCATGTTCACATAACAGTGGGAGACTTTAGTCAGGCCTGTCTGAAGAAAGTTCTATCACATTACTATCAGCATGTGGATTTTGCAACTAGCATTTAAGGCAGTGCCTCACCCACACCTGGGAAACTCAGGCCATCTCTCTGTAATGCTAGTTCCAGCATATAGAGCATTATTAATGAGAGGGAAGCCATCCACGAAACATTTAAGGATATGGCCAGAGGGAGCAGTCTCAGCACTCCAACATTGTTTTGAAAGCACAGATTGGAACAAGTTCAAAGAGGCGGTCACCGATAACCAGCACATCAACCTAGGTGAGTACACAGAGTCTGTGATGGGATATACATGAAAGTGTATGGATGATGTGACAGTCAATAAGAACATCACCATACAGGGCAACCAGAAATCCTGGCTTACAAGTGGGGTGTATCAACTTCTGAGAGCACACAATTCTGCCTTTAAGTCTGGGGATAGGATGGTCTTAGTTTAGCCAGAGTGAATCTAAATAGGGGTGTAAGAGATGCCAAACTTGCCTATGGACAGAAAATTCAGAGTCACTTTACATACCTAAAAGATTCCAGGCATCTGTGGCAAGGAATTCAGTCCATAACAGACTACACACTCTCATCTTCTCAGTGTGATAACAGCACTGAATTTCTTAATAAGCTCAACATATATTTTAGTTGGTTTGTGGAAAAGAACACTATAGCAACAAAAGTCAGTATCAGCCAGGATGATGAAGTGCACTGTCTAAACCTAGCTGACGTTTGGATGACCTTATGCAGGGTAAACCCAAGGAAAATGCTGGACCCAACAGCATTGCGGTGTGGATACTCAGGGAATGCTGATCAACTGACAAACCTCCTCACTGATATCTTCAATACCTCCTTGAGTCAGGCCATCATACCCAAATGTTTGAAAAACAACAATCATACCATTGCCCAAGAAGTCTCCAGCATCAAGCCTCAGTGCCTACCATCCCATAGCTCTCACCTTCACTGTAATAAAGTGTTTTGAAAGGCTTGTCAAGGACTATATAACATCAAGACTTCCTGCAACTTTTGATCCACTCCAATTTGCATACTGATCTAATTGCTCCACAGTAGACGCTATTTCATTGGCTTCTTCACTTATCTCTGGCCCACCTGGAAAACAAATACTGCTATGTGCGTATGCTATTCATAGACTTCACGTCTGCCTTCAACACACTCATCCCCCAGCATGTGATAAAGAAACTGATTCAACTGGGTATCAGCATCTCTCCATGCAACTGGATACTACACTTCCTTATAGACAGATCCCGGACAGTATGCATTGGTAAGAACACCTTGGAGAGCATCATTATAAACACTGGGATACCACTGGGTTGTGTCTTGACCCCTCTTCTGTTCACTTTGCTGACCCATGACTGCATCACCAAATACAGTTAGAATCACTTAATTAAGTTTGCAGATGACACAACAGTTGTGGCTGTCATCAGAAATTATGATGAAACAGCCTACCGAGAGGAGGTTAACGAACTGATTATGTGATGCAACAACAACAACCTGGGACTGAATGTGAACAGAAGCAAGGAGAAAATGTTGACTTCACAAGGAACTATGGAGCGCACCCTCCCCTCACAATCTCCAGAGAAGTCGTGGAGAGGGTAAAAAGCACCAAGTTCTTAGAGGTACATATTGTGAAGGACTTGCCATGGGCAATAAGTCCAAATTCCATTCTCAAGTGGACAGAACAGCATCTTCATTTTTTGTGAAGAATGAGAAGAGAAAAACTTCCACCTCCTGTTCTCATAACCTTCTACAGGGGCACTATAGAAAGCATCTTGTCAAACAGTCTTTCAGTATAGTATGGAAACTGCTCTTCTTCAGATCGTACATCTCTCCAAAGGGTGGTGAAAGAGGTTGAGAAAATTAATAGGACTACTCTTACATCTATTCAGGACCTATACTTGTCTCGATGTCTCAGCTGAGCCACAGAAATAGTCAGGGACTTCACTTACCCCACCCATGGACCATTTTCCTTCCTATCACAGTATACGATGCAAAACCACCAGATTCAGTAACAGCTTCTTTCCACGGGCCATCAGACTACTGAACACTACTAACAACACGCATATTGATGTTCATCAGGTGTAGCAGATATATATGTTGATGAAAACTGATATTTTTGTGCAATAACTCAAATGCTAGTCTCAACGCATATTTTGCTGCAAAACTAACCGATACAAAACTAGCCTTTGTGCAGTACTAATAACTGTTGGGATTCTGTGCAATAATGTACTGTTTTAGATTCATAAAATGTTTTGTGGGTTATGGCTGCAGTGGTTTTGCTGTGATGTAGTAATATTTGTTGTTATGCTTTTGCACATTGAGTGCGGAGAAACAAAATGTTGTTCAAGTTTGCACTGTTGTGTGAAATCTGAATGACAATAATGTTCACTTTGATTTGACTTGACTTCTTTTAGTAGGAATTTCTACCAACAAAATGTTCCTTACCAACTGTACATTTTCACCAATGGACAAATGACCTATACCCAAATCTGATTGTTGTCCCTTGTTTCACCCAAGTGATGAATAGATGCACTCTGAATTAAAAAAAAAGCAGAACTAAACATCTATGAAAGTTTCCATAATCTACAGTCATACCTCAACCAAAAGCCTTATAGGAATCTTCACTCAAAACCTGTTAGTTTCCAAGAGCTGAAGAATTGCAAAACAGTAATGTAACTGCATGACAAAAAAAGTTAGCCAAACAAGTTTTCAATTTTCCATGGCAGCAATACTTTTAGATATGCACTGCTTCACAGCATGTACCCGACTTACAGTAGCAGCATCACTTAAGCAGAACTTTAGTTATTAATTATTTAAATAAGTTAATCAACAGAATGACAATACTTAATCAATTATCTCTTCAATATCAAGAATATCTAAAGAGCAGCATCAAACACAGTACAATGACCATCCAAACACTAGTCAACTAATTCCTAAATATCTGACCAACAAAACAAAGACCATTGTTTTTGTTTAATTAAAGAAAACAACAAAAAATTTGTTAACTGGGTAAGTGAATTGGTCTTCAGACCTTTCTGAGTGATAACCCAGGTCACAATGACAAGGTTAAATGCGATGCATAATGGGCAAGTTAGAGTACCAATCAATGAGTATGTTTTGGGAAGGAAACCCAGTGTACTGCAGTAACAGACATGGAGAGAACATTCACAGATCACAAAGATGGATTGAGTCCTAGGCCCTACAGCTGTAAGGCAGATATCTCAATCATAGATCCACCATGTCGCTTGTGTAAAAACACTGGAATTTATCAGGTTACAGCTATTAAGATAGCAGAAACAGTGATAACAAGAAGTGAAGAGTTAATAATTAATCTGCAGCATAAGCCTTCACTAAGTCTTCATAAAACTGGCATGCAACTAGTGAATGAATTGTTTAGTGTTCTAGATCACTTACCTGTTTGCTGTCTTTCATTCACTAGTTATCAGCTACAAGAATAGTGTCTTGTTGCTGTGAAGGTCTCCTTTGCTGTTTCCTGTCTTATTGCCATATTTATTACTGAACAGGAGTTATCTGCTTTTCCTCTCACTGACTGCTTCTTGTTGTTTTCCAAAAGCATGTGGGATTGGTCATGGTGGAGATAGGCTTTTCAGATAGCAGCTATATTTGCTACCTGATCCTTTTCCCATTAAGGTAAGTTGGTATCTCTATATTATTTAATTCAAGTTACTATTAACTAATTTTCAAATAGGCAACTGGAGCAGTGTCCTCATTGTTAAATAATATTATTCAACAGGACTGGGCACTTGAAAAAAAAAAGGAAAGATGTCTTGGTAACTATGATAAACAAGATTTGTTCTAGCCCAGCCATAAATGCTACAAAGAAACCACAAGTGAACAGTATATCAGGCATAAGTAGTTATTGTGAATCACAAACATGAACCAAACCAAGATAAAACAAATACGAAGCACAACTGAGAAGAAAATAACTCCAGGAGAGAATGTGAACTTTCTTTAACGCGTTTCGTTCAAATTTAATAAAACATGAACTTTTTTAGAACAGTTGTCACTAAGCACACAAGCATTTAAATACAAAATGAATTAATCACATGACCTTAATAATCAATTAATACATAATTATCTTGCAAATCCAATCACTAAAAATATCATGCAACAAAAAATACATTGAATAACAATAAAAAATTCATACAGTACTTAAATAAATACTGAATAAATTTAAATCCTATTTAATTGTAGGAAACATTTGATATTAATAACATCATTCAACCCAGGTGGCTGATCTGCATTAAGTAAGATCTGCCATATTGTTTCCTTACATTCTAGCTGAACTTTAAAATTACCAGAAAACAAACTAGAATCCACTTTTTCCAAAATTGAAAATCTAAACTTTTTGAATTCTACACAACTTAAAGCGTGCCTTGCTAAAGCATTAGACTGGTCTTTTTTCTTTATTGCTAAATTATGTTCGTAAATACGCTTATGTAAAGCTCTTATAGTTTTTCCCACATAAAATTGTTCACAGGAATCACACATAGCTAAATATACCACATTGCATGTCTTACAATTATATTGCCCCTTACTATGAATTATTTTATTTAGATGTTTTATAAAAATAATACTGTTACCTGATATATACCTGCATTGTCTACACCCATTACAAGGGAAAGTTCCATAACAGCATACCTCTTTAGATGCATTTTTGACATTCTCAACAATGGTCTTAATACTGAATGTTTTTTTACATGTAAATAAAGGAACTTTACCTATAATGGAGCTCAATTCATTATTGCCAAGTATAACTTTCCAATTTTCACAAATAATGTTTTTGACTACAATCATTTCATTAGATATTGGTATAGGCAGAGCCAACTTATAATCACATACATGCCCAATATTAGTGGTAGTACTGGAGCTGATTATACTTCTAAAATTAGAACTGGATGTACATAAAATAGGACATGCAACATTAGATCTCAATTGTTGTACCTCTTTAAAAATGTTCGTAAGCCATGCACCATCATATCCTCTTGAAACAAAAAACGTAGTTAGTTTACCTGCCTCTTCTGAAAACAACATATCATTACTGGTCAATCTACTCAAACGAATAAATTGTCCCTAAACCACACCTCTTTTCATAAAATTAGGGTGTAAACTATCATGATGTAAATATTGGTTTAAAAAACTAGATTTCCTGAAAATGTTGCTCTCAATATTACGATTAACTGGATTTATATACAAATTTAAATCCAGAAAATTGATACTCTCACCAAAATGCCCTATAGTGAACTTTAGAAAATTTGTGGAGCTATTCAAATAACCAACAAATTCATGAAAAGACACCTCATTTCCACTCCACAAGAAAAATAAATCATCTATGTATCTCTTATAGAACATAATATGGTGAGCAGAGGAATAGGTATATAAGAATTTAATTTCCCACATGGCCATGACCAAATTCGCAAAACTCGGGGCAACTCGTGACCCCATAGCAACCCCCGAGATTTGTTGAAAATACATCTCCTCAAATTGAAAAAAATTATTTTCCAAAATAACATCCATCAATACACAAATGGTACTTACTAAGCTATTCTCCATGTCTGTGTAATTACTAAGATATTCTCTCAAAAAATCAACTCCAATATCCTGATTAATACTAGTGTAGAGTGAAACTACATCTAGAGATGCAAAATGAAAGATTTTATCATCTGTGCTAAATTGACCCAAGAGTTCTAAAAGGTGCCATGAATCCCTTAAATAGGATTTAACTTTTTGGACTATAGGATTTAACCATTTGTCCAACCAGACAGAAATGAATTCTGTTTTTGAACCACGAGCTGAAATTATGGGTCTGAATGGAATACTTTCACAAGCTTTGTGAAGCTTTGGAATCCCAAAAATAACAGCTAATTTCGGGAAATCATTAATCAAAAAGTCATAAGTAGAAGCATCAATATTTCCCTGCGTAAATAAATCAAACAAGATATAATCCACTTTCTTAAAATTTAGAGAAATAAATTCTTGTGTTACTTCTTTATAACAATTTTGATCATTAAGTAATGATTTCATAGCAATACTGTAATCACTTACATTCATGATTACTATTGTACCCCGTTTATCAGCTCTCATTATTCGCCAATCACTCTTATGGGCAATATAATTCAAAGCTTCCCTCTCATCTGCATTTAAATTGTATGAATTAGTATGACTGTGACTACCCATTTGTCTAAAATCCTGTTCACACAGCTTACCAAAAACTGCTAGCGTAGAGTTCAATAAAGGATTAAATGTACTTTTTTTCTTTAAAGCATTATTATCAGAATCGCATTGAACTATTCCTTCAAAAATGTATTTTAAATTTAACTTCCTAAGATAAAGTTTGAAATCAACTATCAATCTAGGAACATTCACATTATTGGAGGGAATGAATGAAAAACCTTTCTGTAAAACAGAAACAATATTCGAAGATAAACATTCATTAGTTAAATTCAAAACAGTAATGTTAAAGTTCAGTTCTTTTTGCGATTCCTCCCTTTTCCTTTGTTCCTCGACTGCACCTTCCCAGACCACCTTGGAACTTTGGTGTTCCCTGACTTGTCCATCAGAAAAGGAACCTTTTTATTCCCATTAGACACCACACTAGCAAAAGAAGTGTTAGCATTTGTATTGACACTTGTAATATTACCACCGTTAAGCTCATCAGTGTGATTGTTGTCACTTAAAACATTATGTTGAACAGGAGCAACATTATTATTCACCAAATTGTCATTGACTATAGGTGGACTATCATTAGATATGTTGGCTAAAGTCCCCTCCACAGACTTCTTTTTGAGAGGATACGCAGTATTGTTTTTATAAGCCAACATATCTCTTTTAAGTTTCTTTTGCTTCCTTTCTACAATGGAAGCCCGAACTCTTTCCAATTTGGCATTTATGCCAAAATAAAAGGAAGTCAACTGGTTGAAAATACTGAAAGACCTGATCTTGGCATCAAGAAGCTCTGTTTGTTCGTTTAAATGCATTGATTCCACTTTATAATGTTCTATTAACAAGTTCATAAAGGCTACACCAGTATTATTAAATAACTCGACCAGTTCATTGTACAAACGATTGCCCTGCATAACACAATTTGGGAACTTGAAGCACCTTAAGCCAAACGGAACACACTTATTACGAACATTTTCTTCTAAATAAAAGATCTCCAGTTGCAAGGACACACTTTTCGTACATAACTTCTCTAAAGTGAAAATATCATGTTTACATGAGTTCACCAAGTCTGCAGTAGACACGCTTTCATTTGGTAGAAGACGCTTGTGATTTCCAAGTAAGTCAAAATGAAAGCGTGTCTACTGCAGACTTAGTAAAGTGGAATTAATGCATTTAAAGGAACAAACAGAGCTTCTTGATGAATGTTCCTAGATTGATAGTTGATTTCAAACTTTATCTTAGGAAGTTAAATTTAAAATACATTTTTGAAGGAATAGTTCAATGCGATTCTGATAATAATGCTTTAAAGAAAAAAAGTACATTTAATCCTTTATTGAACTCTACGCTAGCAGTTTTTGGTAAACTGTGTGAACAGGATTTTAGACAAATGGGTAGTCACAGTCATACTAATTCATACAATTTAAATGCAGATGAGAGGGAAGCTTTGAGTTATATTGCCCATAAGAGTGATTGGCGAATTATGAGAGCTGATAAAGGGGGTACCATAGTAATCATGAATGTAAGTGATTACAGTATTGCTATGAAATAATTACTTAATGATCAAAATTGTTATAAAGAAGTAACACAAGAATTTATTTCTCTAAATTTTAAGAAAGTGGATTATATCTTGTTTGATTTATTTATGCAGGGAAATATTGATGCTTCTACTTATGACTTTTTGATTAATGATTTCCCGAAATTAGCTGTTATTTTTGGGATTCCAAAGCTTCACAAAGCTTGTGAAAGTATTCCATTCAGACCCATTATTTCAGCTCATGGTTCAAAAACAGAATTCATTTCTGTCTGGTTGGACAAATGGTTAAATCCTATAATCCAAAAAGTGAAATCCTATTTAAGGGATTCATGGCACCTTTTAGAACTCTTGGGTCAATTTAGCACAGATGATAAAATCTTTCATTTTGCATCTCTAGATGTAGTTTCACTCTACACTAGTATTAATCAGGATATTGGAGTTGATTTTTTGAGAGAATATCTTAGTAATTACACAGACATGGAGAATAGCTTAGTAAGTACCATTTGTGTATTGATGGATGTTATTTTGGAAAATATTTTTTTTCAATTTGAGGAGATGTATTTTCAACAAATCTCGGGGGTTGCTATGGGGTCACGAGTTGCCCCGAGTTTTGCGAATTTGGTCATGGCCATGTGGGAAATTAAATTCTTATATACCTATTCCTCTGCTCACCATATTATGTTCTATAAGAGATACATAGATGATTTATTTTTCTTGTGGAGTGGAAATGAGGCTTCTTTTCATGAATTTGTTGGTTATTTGAATAGCTCCACTAATTTTCTAAAGTTTACTATAGGGCATTTTGGTGAGAGTATTAATTTTCTGGATTTAAATTTATACATAAATCCAGTTAATCGTAATTTTGAGAGCAACATTTTCAGGAAATCTAGTTTTGTAAACCAATATTTACATCATGATAGTTTACACCCTAATTTTATGAAAAGAGGTGTGGTCAAGGGACAATTTATTCGTTTGAGTAGATTGACCAGTAATGATATGTTGTTTTCAGAAGAGGCAGGTAAACTAACTACTTTTTTTGTTTCAAGAGGATATGATGGTGCATGGCTTATGAACATTTTGAAAGAGGTACAACAATTGAGATCTAATGTTGCATGTCCTATTTTATGTACATCCAGTTCTAATTTTAGAAGTATAATCAGCTCCAGTACTACTACTAATATTGGGCATGTATGTGATTATAAGTTGGCTCTGCCTATACCAATATCTAATGAAATGATTGTAGTCAAAAACATTATTTGTGAAAATTGGAAAGTTATACTTGGCAATAATGAATTGAGCTCCATTATAGGTAAAGTTCCTTTATTTACATATAAAAAAACATTCAGTATTAAGACCATTGTTGAGAATGTCAAAAATGCATCTAAAGAGGTATGCTGTTATGGAACTTTCCCTTGTAATGGATGTAGACAATGCAGGTATATATCAGGTAACAGTATTATTTTTATAAAACATCTAAATAAAATAATTCATAGTAAGGGGCAATATAATTGTAAGACATGCAATGTGGTATATTTAGCTATGTGCGATTCCTGTGAACAATTTTATGTGGGAAAAACCATAAGAGCTTTACATAAGCGTATTTACGAACATAATTTAGCAATAAAGAAAAAAGACCAGTCTAATGCTTTAGCAAGGCACGCTTTAAGTTGTGTAGAATTCAAAAAGTTTAGATTTTCAATTTTGGAAAAAGTGGATTCTAGTTTGTTTTCTGGTAATTTTAAAGTTCAGTTAGAATGTAAGGAAACAATGTGGCAGATCTTGCTTAATGCAGATCAGCCACCTGGGTTGAATGATGTTATTAATATCAAATGTTTCCTACAATTAAATAGGATTTAAATTTATTCAGTATTTATTTAAGTACTGTATGAATTTTTTATTGTTATCCAATGTATTTTTTGTTGTATGATATATTTTAGTGATTGGATTTGCAAGATAATTATGTATTAATTGATTATTAAGGTCATGTGATAATTCATTTTGTATTTAAATGCTTGTGCACTTAGTGACAACTGTTCTGAAGAAGTTCATGTTTTATTAAATTTGAATGAAACGCGTTAAAGATAGTTCACTTTATCTCCTGGAGTTATTTTCTTCTCAGTTGTGCTTCGTATAAGTAGTTATTGTTTTTTTTTTGTTTGTTTTTTTTTAATTAATTGCACAGAGAGGTACTCAGTCATCTCTACTGTCACTTCTCCTTCTCTGATTATGGCTCAGAAACATTCCTTGTTGAACACAACATCTTCTGGGAAAGCAACTAGACGATGCACAATTAACCTCTACACTCATTTTGTCATTTTGTTGCAGTCACTATTTTAGTAATGTTATCACACTAATGACATCTAGTGAGGGGGCCAGACTGAATTCTGAAAATTCTAATTTAAAGCAGAAAGTCAGAATCTCATGGCACCTGGTTTCTTTAAGTTAAAAGTTGGTATTTTCCGACAAATCAAGGGCACATGAATGGTACAGCAGAAAGCAATCATGCAACTGAACATCTTTGGTATTCAACTTTAATAATTACAGTACTATTTTTTAAATTGAATTAACAACAGATTATACAGACTAAGATACTGTACAACTAACTGTATATTCATATTTCTTGTAAGGTTTATTGAAACAAGCCGACCAGGCACTACTGTCGAGATTATAACATTTTCTTTATAACACAGATTACTGTTAGATACCCTTCACTTCCTCAGATGACTCAAATCACAAAATGTCCACCAGGCATTTTTTTACAGCCACTTTTATCTAGTTTCAAGCTTTGTCCTTGATGAAACATTCTTTTCCTGTATTGAAGTATTCTTTGTCTGCATCCTTATCTCATCCAGAGAAAACCGGTTTCTCAGCAGGCCAAAATGTTCTTTCATTGATAGGACAGTCTGTAACTTTTTCCGCTGTGTTAGCTATTTCCCTTTAGCATGTTTATTCACTTGAATATCTGTATACATTCAACTGTTTATAATATTTCAACAAGCTTCTATAGTCAATGTCATTTGTTACAAAAATATTCAGAAGTATAATACTTTTTGTTCCACACAAGTACATTCTGTTAAGTTAACCATACTTGTTTACTGCATATTTCTGTTCTGTACTTGCAGATGCTGTGTTACATGCTATTTCAAAAAATGTCATACTGTTACCGTGATAAAAAGCAGTTTTACCAAACCTCTGTTACTGTGAAAGAAAAACAGTTCTACCAAATTATATATATATATTTTTCTCTAGCAAATACATGTTATTACTAAGAGGGAAACCAGTTTTACTTTATATAATTCTATCAATCCCCCCTTTTTATTTTGAAAACCAAAAAAATTTCAATCAAAATTTAAATCAAACTTTGAATTTTACAGAAAAATCATGTCTCCATCAGTTATGTTACTTTCTTTACCACCTACCTTAGTTACAATAGATACCTGATTGACAGTCTTTTTAATACAAAGTTTAACATACACACACATTATTATGATCAACAAAATAATGGCTACTATAGCAATTAAAACTCTGATAATGGTTTACCACAATTCCAAAATAACCCATTTTAACCAATCACTCCAGTCACTGTTCCATGTCTTTCTAGTCTTTTCAGATGCTAGTTATATTCTTCTGTTAGCAGCTGTGATTTTGCATTCACTGACCCCTGGGAGTTTTGATCCTGTCTGTTTTATACATAAACTTCCTTTTGGAACTGTCTTTACTTTTAAGGTTGGAACACCTGACTTGTCTGGTTTGCTGCAAACTCTATTCCTGTTACTAATTTTTAGTAAATCTTTTAGTTCCATGGCTACTGCTGAAAAATATACTACATCCTTTACTGTAGGTATTGGTGCACATACCCAGTATTCAGTTACATTATTTAATTATGCATATGCCATTTACATTACTGTAAATATATTAAAATCAGGTATCCATCCCTTCTTTTTGTTTAACATTGATTGGCCTTTCAGGCTATATGCAACATCCATTGCATATATTATAATAACTAACTGTATCAATTTCTGTCTCCAAGTCTGCTTTCTGGGAACGTTTACCAATAAAGGTCTTTTCTCTTCCTGTTCTCGTAATTTTGGTCTCCCAAACCAGTAAATGGGCATCTGAAAAATAGATAAATAAAATATTATTTATCTACCCTTTGTTTGTTCTCCCTGTTTAATTACTTTACACTGATTTCTATGTACCAACATGTTCTTTTATACTTTTTCACATTCTGTACACTTAAGACCAATGGTCCAATCAGTTCCTTTATTTCAAAAGGTCTTTGCCAGTTACTGTCCCATGGACCAGTTTTACTGAAATTTTTTACCATGATTTTACTTCCCAACTGAATAACCCTTTCCTCTGGCAATGTTGGAAATTTTTTCCACAAATGAAATGCTTGCTCTTTGGCTATCTCTTGGCATACTTTCTACAGGTCTTTCATCCATAGTTGATGCTTTGCTGCTTCTAATAAATATCTTTCACTGCATACTTCAGGGCCAAATGAAAACTGTAAGGGCATTTGTCTGCCTGTCATCACTTCAAATTGAGATATTCCTGTCTTGCTATTTGGTGTTGCCCTGACTCCCATCAAAATGCTAGGCAAGAGATTCTCCCAATTATTTCCTTTCTCAAGGCACACATTTGCAACCTGTCCTTTAAGGTTCTAGTTATTCTTTCTACCATATCATTTGATTGTGGATGATGTGGAACATACAACCTTTACCGAATTCATAGCATATCACAAAGTACTTTTATCATCTTACTGACAAATTGTGGTCCATTGTCTGAGTCTATCACCCTGGGCCATTCCCAATGGCAAAAAATGTTTTTCCAAAGTGCTTCTGCTGTCACTTTAGTTGTCATTGCCTTAGTTGGAATTGCTTCCGTGCATTTTGAAAAAACGTGTACCACTACCAGCAATTAACAATACCCACCCTTTGCAGGAGGCAATGGTCCTACATAGTTAATCTGTATAGAGTACTATGGTCCATCTGCCATGGGTACCCTATGCAACAGTTGCTTCTTGCACTTTGCATTTGTCTGCAGAAATATCAAGCATTCATCCTGAGCATTGTACTACCTGACACAGTTTTTTCAAATGTGGATTCCAGTACTTTTCTTATACTATTGGCCACACCTTTTCTGTTCCTACATGTCCCAAGTGTTAGTGATTATCTTCACATGTTTTGCTAACTGATACAGAATGTATGGCAATTTTAGCCCTTTCTCTGTCTGAGAAACATAGAAATACCCACCTACTCCATCATTCTGTAACAAACATTTTTCCAATTCCTCCGGCTTTCTGTTTTCAATTTGAATCCTTTTCAAATCCTCATCTACTTGCTTTCCTTCCTCCAAAAATTGTACTTCAGAAAGATGAAGATCAAAAACTTTCCCTTCAGTATCTTCAGAATATAAAGGCTTACCCTTCTCAGCTGCTTCCTTTGCTTTAGCATCCACCAAAGCATTTCCTTTTGCATTTTCATTACTTGTCCTTCAATAAGCTTTTAACTTTAAAATACTGAACTGTCCGTGCAACTTGCACTTTTAATTCAGTTTCCATATATCCTGTAAAATAGAAGCATTCTTCAATGGTTTTCCTGCACTATCAGTGAACCCTGTTCTAGCTCACATTGCATAAGCACTGTTACTGTATATATTTGCTGCAAAACATATTTTGTAGCCTCTAGCTCAGCTCTTTGTGCTGACATGTATCCTGGTAACTTATAATTGATTTGTCTCCCTTTTGCAATGTCACTTTTGCAAACCCAGTATAGTACTTTCTATCCTTCCAGAAATGTGCACCATTCACATACACTGTAAGAATGTGGCAGGCATAATCTGCCTTTAATGGTGATTTATCCAGTTTCTCCAAATCTGACATGCAGTTATGCACTTTCACTTCATATCCAATAAAATTGGAAAATAGAACTTGTCTCCTGTCTGTATTTCTACATTCTTTATACTGAAAGCAGTTATCTATTTTGAGAAAACAGTCTGACTAACCCCTTTTGTGATTTTGTTTATCTCATTGTCATTTAGCAGAGTCTTGATTGAAAAATGTGGAGTTTGAACTATAATCCCTGAGAACATTGTCAAATACTGTATCTGTCTTATTCCCCAGTAAATGGTCAAACGCTGTTTAATTCAAGAATGGCATCCTTTTTCTACAGGAGTCATTCTCCTGCTACAAAAAATAACCGGTCTTAACTTAGTGTCCATTCCCTGAGATGCCTCTTGTGGCCAAGACTGTAATAACACCACTGAGAGTGTGACATTCCCTGTTGCTGCTTGCAATACAAAAGGTAACTTATTGGTTGGAGCTATTAGCTCCGTTGCCTGTGCCAACCTCTGCTTTAACATTTTAAATGCCTCTTCCTGACTGACACTCCACTGTAGAGTCAACTCTCCTTTTTGATCTGCCAACATTTTATAGAGAGGAGCTGCTGTTGTTGCATAGTCCTCTATAAATTTCCGGTTGTAATTCATGATTCCCATGAATTTATGCAAATCTGAAATTGTCAAAGGCTTTGGCAATTTCAGAATGCCACTCACTCTTTCCTGACAAGGAGACCTCCGTGTTGGTCTGATAATGGTTCCTAGAAACTTTACTTCTTGTGAAAAAAACTCTTATTTTGTAGTTGTTTACTTTGAGCCCTGCTTCTTGTAACTGTCTCAGAACTTTCCTCAGCTGTGATATGTGTTCTTCCACAGTCTCTGACTGCATCAGAATGTCAGCAGTATAATGAATAACCTTGTCATCTTTACTCACATTCTGTAAGAATGTCCCTGTTATCTGACGAAAAATGACAAGACTGTTCTAAAATCCCTGAGGTAATCTAGTACTGTTGATTTTCAAAGGTAAAAGCAAACATTTGCCATTCTTTTCTGAACTGGTACTGCAAAAAATCCATTTGCTAAATATATCACTGTAAACAAATTACTTTGTGGTTTTATGCGAGCTGCTATTTCTGGAACTCCTGATATCAAATGTGCTCACGGCTGTGTGCACTGACTGATTAACCTTATGGAGGTCTATTACCAAACTGTAACTCCCATTCCTCTTTTTAACTGGCCAAATAGGTGAATTTGTTGGAATATGTCCCTTCTGAATTATGCCTGCTTGTTCCCAATTTAAAATACATTTCCTCATGTCATCTGCTGCCTCAACTGGACTAGGATACATTTTATTTTACATAGGTTGACTGGGTTTGTCTGGCTGAGCTGATAGTCATTTTTCAGTGGAGGCCCCCGGAGAAAAGCTTCACAAATTTATAGTTAAATTGTAAATGAAAATAGCATAAACTTTTAAACTTGCCCTCCTTTCTGCTGCTGTGTGTCCTTGGCTGAGCGCCAACACCTACACTTTCACCTGGACTTACCCTTGAGTTTTCGCCTGGGTGGAATCCCACACCTATATTTTTGTCTGCATTCTCAGCCAACTGCTCTAAGACATTTTATCAAACCCTGCTATCTCCTGCAAGCTTCTAATACAATAAATCAAGAAAGTATGTTTATTTATGACATAGCCTTGAAATTAAATACCCAGTAAACCCTGCTAGGTGTTCTGTTTGCTCCCAGCCAAGTTAGCCAGCAGCAAACCCCTTTGTTCCCCTATCTCCATTCCCCCCTTACATAGACCCCTACTTCTCTTGCTCTCATCTCCCCTCAGTCTAGCTTAGTCCCGTGGAGCCCTGGTGTATTTAAGTGCATTTCCGCTTTTGTCCACTAGATGTCACCCTTTCCCCAACAATATCTACTTCTATTTTCACTTTCCCTTACATTTTCTTTAATTCCCATTGTTTCTTTTTCTATCCGTCTTCTTTATTTCAATCCATTCCTACCTACTATTCCTAGGCCACCTCCACTTACCTTTGTGCTAGTCAGCATTCACTGATAATTTTTCCATCCTCTACTGACCACTTTGTGTATCTCCGTTAAGCCCTACGGGCTCACTCCGCTCCCCTACCCTGCCCCCAATTCCCACCCGCCCCAGTACCTCTAACCTTCTACCCTCTTAACCACACCCCCTTTACCAATTAACCACTCATTGAATCACTACTAGCCACACCCCATATCTATAACTCTACTCCCCTTATTTCTAAATCCCCTCCCTTCCACCTACTCTATCTTCCTAAACTAACACCTACTCTTCTCCCTACATACAGACTACACTTTCTTCTACCATGCCTAACAAATACCAATGTCTTCATACACTCTTACTCCTGATTACTCTTACCACAGCTTACCTCTTAACCTCCTATGAACAACCCCTCCTATCTCCTGTTATCATCCCTTCCAAACAAACCCTAACACCTTTTCCTGCTTTATCTACAACCTTCCTAAATGCCACCATTAAGCCTAGTTTCTTTCAAGCTAAATATCACCGACTACATCATATTAAATACTCCATCTTAGGCAATAAAAAATTTCTTTACCACTATTGCAAGCCTCCCCAATATTACAATTTCATATTACTCCACTTATTAAAAGATGGAGACATCCACCCCAACCCTGGCCCAAGCCCTACCCCATCCCCCATTTAACTACAATCTCTACCATAAGATCCCATTACCAACTACCAATCCCGCCAAATCACTCTCAATAGCCCATCTCAACATACGTAGTATATGTAACAAAATATCACAAGGTCATGCCCTTCTGGATGTCCAGCAATTCGATATTCTCTGTTTAACCGAAACATGGCTTAAACCCACAATAAAAGATACAGAAATCGTCCCCCAGGCTATAGCATCATTCGACAAGACCGCTTGAATAAAAAAGGCGGAGGGGTTGCAATTATCTATAAAACAGGACTACTAATCAGCAAAATGAATCATAACCTACCTTCTGATAACAACATAGAAATAATTATTTCTAAACTGTTGCTTAACTCCCGTAAATCAGTTTACATCATCTGCACCTACCTTCCCCCAGGTAAAAATCTAACTATATTAGAGGACCTCCTAAATTGGCTTTCTACCAATCTCTCTCAAGGAACAATTCTACTAGGAGACTTTAATATTGATTGGAATTTATGTAACGACACCAATCCGTCTTCCCTTATTAACCTGCACGGCTTTTCACAAGCTATAAACTCTCCAACCAGAACAAACAAACATAACAATAAAAAAAACATCTTAGACTGGATTCTAACAAATTGTTCACAACAAAACTATACAACATGAGCCCTCCCAGATGACCTTAGTGACCATTCTCTCATGTATATTATTAGACATAAAACAAGCTTAAATATCCCCTCAGAACCATCCGCAGCAAAAAACACCTTGACCATGAACTGTTTCTAACCAAACTTAAACAATGCAACTGGTCTCCCCTTAAGTCTCTCTATGGAAACTTTCATAGATGTTTAGTTAATTACTTTAATACCACCTTCCTAGCAATCCTAGACCAACATGCCCCAATCCGTTCCATAAGAATGAAAAATAAACCAGCTCCATGGCTCTCAAATCACACTAGGAAACTAATCCTCAATAGAAACAAATCTTGGGCTAAATGGCGGTCCACAAAGGACACAACTGATCACCAAACCTTTAAACAACAAAGAAATATTACAAAAAAAGCTATCCTACAGGACAAAAAGAACTTTTATATACAACTACAACAAACATCCCTTCATCAACCACATAAATTTTGGTCTACTATTAACACACTACTATCCCCAGGCAGAGTGGAATCACCTAACCCACTAGGCTCCAACCCAGACTGTCCAATGCAAACAGCTAATGCCTTCAATTCTTTCTTTACTACTACACTAAAACTAGCAAATCAGCAAAACCCAGACATATCCTACTTGCCCAGTCCAAGCTCTACTCCTCCCCCTTTTCACCTTGAACCTATACCCACCTCCTATATCTCTTCCCTACTTCAAAAACTAAAACCTAATACCCCCTCAGCTGACCAACTACCAGCCAAATACCTCAAAATAGGAACCAAAGCCATTGCCTACCCAATATCCATATTAATCAACAGAACCTTAAAAGAAGGTTTAATCCCATCAATCTGGAAAATCTCATATATTATTCCTCTTCATAAAGGTGGCGACTCTACTGATTTCTCTAACTTTCATCCCATTGCTCTTCTCTCCACACTTGCTAAAATCATGGAGAAATGTATCCATAAACAACTTATAACCCACCTTCTCCACCATCAGCTCCTAGCTAACTGTCAACACGGTTTTCGGCCATTTCATAGTACCACCACAGCCTTACTATCTTTTACTAACTGTATCAACAAAAATCGTAACAATAATACTTTATCCTCTGCTTTCTTTGTAGACCTATCTAAAGCCTTCGACATGGTTAATCATCAACTTCTCCTCCACCTACTGAAGTCCCTCTCCTTCAACTATTCTGCCATGAACTGGTTCACATCCTATCTGGATAACCGAAAACAAGCTGTTCTCTGGCAAAACCATCTTTCCGACCTTCTTCCTACCTCTCTAGGTGTCCCACAAGGCTCAATTTTAGGTCCACCACTGTTTTCCATTTTCATAAAGGACCTTCACCTCTTTATTTATTTATTTTTATTTTATTTTACATTTGTTAACCGGGCTAGTCTAGCTGGATATATGTCCATTTTCAGTAGCGGCCCGGGGAGAAAAGCTCCACACATAAATCTATACTACGAGACATATTAATAAAAAAATTTAAGTACAATAAGAATATACATTTAGTAATAAGAACAACAAATACTTAAGGCACACACAAAAATATACTAGGTCAGTAGTAGCATCACAATTTAAAATGCTAAAGATTAGCAGTTAGTTTCAATAATCCGGAGAGAAAGAAGTATAACAAGAGTTTAGAAGGGATTAATGTAGAAATACAAGAGAGGAGAAGAGAGAGAAACAAAAGTCTAGAAGGAGAAGAAAAAAGAAGATGGAAAAGAGGGCAGGGGAGAGAAAAGAGGAGTGAGTCAGAGCATAAGAGGAGAGCAACAGGGCAAGAAAAAAAGTAAGTATATGTGTAGCTAATAAGACAGTATATAGTTAAAGTAGAGTAGGGGGGAAGGAAGAAGGTTAGTCAGGAGTCCAACAGGAACAAAGCCAGTGATTTTGGAAGTACAGTTTGATTTTTTGTTTAAAGAGTGGTAAGGAGGAGATTAGAGTGATATCTGTGGGTTGCAGATTCCATGTCCTACCTACAGTATTAGTGAACAGAGAGTCACCAGCTAAGTTATGAGATTTTACAGATTTGGTCATGAGTTTAGAAGAAGATCGAAGGGAGGTAAGATTGTTTGTTATAAGGGATTAAAAGTTGAGAAAGTATAGGGGTGTTATCAGGTTGGTAAAGTATCTTGTGGGCAATAGTAAGTTGTGAGATCATAAGACAGTTTTGTAGCTCTAGCCAGCCTAGGAGTTTTAGGTTATGACAGTGATGTGTTCTGAAAGGGTTACCGGTGGCAAAGCGGGCAATGCTATTGTAACAAATTGCTAGTTTATTTAGGTTAGCCTTCTTAAGGTTAGTGAAAATAGGTGAGGCGTAAAAGAGAGTAGATATCAGATGGGAGTGGGCAATAGTAGCTCTGGTAGAAGGTGTGAGAAATGGCTTAATACGGTATAATGATCCTATTTTTTTGTTAACTGTTTTGATGATGTTGTTGGTGTGTTGATCAAAAGTGAGATTGTTATCAATGGTTATTCCTAGCAGTTTTGTTGTCAAGTCAGGAGAGATGACAGTGGTGTCATTTGACAAGATGTTGAAGTTTAATGGGGAGGCTCGAGTGGTAGGAGTGAAAAGGAGCAGTTTAGTTTTTTTAGCATTGAGGAGGAGGTACCGTCTAGTAAACCAAGTTTCTACAGTGTTGAAGGTAGTTTGAGTTAGTGAGAGTAGCTCTGAGGAGGTAGATGCTGAACAAATAATAGTGGAGTCGTCAGCGTATTGGATGCAGGTAGCTTGAGGGATTACAGTGTTAAGATCGTTTATGTAAAGGGAGAAGAGAAGTGGCCCAAGAATGGAGCCCTGCGGGACTCCAATAGAAACAGGCAATAAGGAAGAGATATGGTTGTCCCAAAGAACGGCTTGTTGTCTGTTGCTTAGATAAGAAGTAAACCATTTAATAGCAAGGTTATCAAATGAGAGGGATTCAAGGATGTTAATAAGGGAAGAGTGGTTCACCATGTCAAAAGCTTTAGAGAGGTCAATGAATAGAGAAAAACCAAGCAAAGTCCAAACCAATAAATCCAAAAGTCCACAAAAGAGGCAAAACGACACCACCACAAAATAGCGTATATCCGTTTATTATCCGCTTTCGTAAAAAACTTCCTCAGAATAAAATCAATTAAAGCAACTTCCTTATTTAAATACAAATGAACAAATCATGTGATTAATTAAACAATCTAATATTTAAAGTCAACTAAAAAGATTTAAAACAATAATCCACCATACAATGTTCAATTTGAAACAAAATGAAGACGGACTGACCCCCCCGTCTTTGTTAACATTTAATTTACGTTGTTTCAAAAAACATTTAACATTGATGGCTTCATTGAGACCAGGGGCAGTGTCAGATTTAAGTTTAATTTGCCAATAGGTCTCCCTTTGTAAAAGGTAATTCTTGAAATCCCCTTCCCTCATGTCCTTATGGCACACCTCTAATACAGAAAATAAAAATTTACGAAAGGAGAGACAAACTAAAGAATGCTTAAAAAGGGCATTATTGTCATCCTTGATTTTTATGGAATATAAATGTTCCCTGATGCGAGTCTTTAACTCTCTAGTGGTCATCCCTATGTAAAATGCCGTACAGGAGGAACATAGGGCAATGTAAATCACCCCAGTAGTACAGCAGTTTACATAACCTGGAACTGCCAAGGTCCTGTTAAGTGTACCCACAGAGATGTAAGGACCGGTTGATATAAATCTGCACATGTTGCATTGATTGCAACAGTACATACCTTTCTTGCTTGACACAAAATTAGAAACTTTACCGTTCTGATTTTCCAAAATCCTTTTTAAATTAAAACTGTTTCTCTGAACAAATTGTGGCTTTTCTCCCAAAATCTGAAAAATGTCAGAGTTCCCTTTTATAATTTTCCAATTTCTATTTAGAATGTATTGGATATGCTGACAGTCAGAACTCATCTCTAAGGAGCAAATCAGGTTAACATTCATTATTTTACCACTGTCGTTCCTACCTAAAGAATAAGAATGATCAGTTTTTAAATTTAATAATGGAAAATATTTGTCAATTCGTTTAGAATAAATATCTGCACTGGTATGTGCAAGGGTTAGCTTGTCGTAACCTCTGTTGACAAATAGAGAGATGATAAAAGCAAATTCCTGAGCCAAATCAACGTCCTTAGACGTCATATGACTCGCCCTGATAAACTGCCCCCTTGGAATGTTGTTAATAACATGCTTAGGATGACCACTTCTGTAGTGCAGGTACCCATTGTTAAAAGTCTTTTTCCGATAAATACGGCTGTGTAACCTGTTCTCTTCAAAATCCCATTTAAGGGAAACATCCAAAAAATTGACATCCAACCCGTTCGTCCCAATGGTAAATTTTAAATAATCTGAATAAGAATTAATGTCAGCGAGAAATTCACCAACAGTGGACATATCCCCATCAACAACAAAAAACAAGTCGTCCATAAAACGACAAAAGAAAGAAATACTGTATTTACTAGCCAAGATGGGAAAAAACTGCTTCTCCCACCACGACATAACTAAATTGGCATAGGCTGGGGCTGCTGAGGAGCCCATAGCGACCCCTCTTTTTTGCCTGTAATAGGTTTTCTCAAAAAGAAAAAAGTTGTTCTCTAAAATAATTTCCAACAGCCTACAAATAAGGGAAACCATATTGTTGGTAAAACTAGAACAACTGGTAGATAAAAAATTCCGAATGGCTTCAACCCCTTCGTGGTGGGGAATACAAGTAAAAAGGGAAACCACATCAAGAGTGAACATAACCTGTCCATTAGGATTAAAACCTCTGGTAGTGGCAAGATGATTAATTTTCCTAAGGAAATGCCATGAATCCTGAATAAAGGAAGGTTGATTAGAAACAATAGGCCCTAAAACAGCATCAAGAAACAAAGCCAATCCCTCAGTAGCCGAATGAGGGGAGGACACAATAGGCCTGAATGGTGGGTTATGTGTCGACTTGTGAATTTTGGGGATCCCAAAAAGCACCCCAGTTCTTGGCTGGTCAATAATACAAAAGTCATACAGTTCATAACTAATCTCACCATTCATAAGGGCATCATACAAGTGTGAATGAATTAAACGATGGCAACGCTTAACCTCAAACAGTGGAACAATTTCGTATTCATCACTGTTGTTTAACAGATCTAAAATACCATTCACATAAAGTTCCCTATTCATAATAACAATGTTATTCCCTTTATCACTCTTCATAAAACGAAATTTATTAGTCATTGCTTGTAAATTTTTAATTGCCCTTCTTTCATCACTAGTTAAATTATTCAAAAAACTAGGTTCATTATTCAATATATATTCTACATCCTGTATACATGTTTCCTCGAAGACCTTAATGGTGTGCTGCAGTTTAGGACAATAAATAGAGGGTTTAACAAAAGTACGATTAGGAACAGATAGGTCATGCAATAAATAATGCAAGTTTAACTTTCGAGCATATTGCTTGATGTCAATAACAGTCCTAACGTAGTTAGCTCTAGAGTGAGGGACAAAATTGAGCCCCAATTTAAGAACATCCAATTCATCACTAGTAAAAACATGATCGGTCAAGTTAATAATACTAAACTGGTCGTTCGAGAGTTCTAAGTCTCTTCCCCTGAGGATTGAGAGCCCAAAAATGTTCGGCTCCTGGTCAGCACAGTTTTGGTAGTGGTCTGATTTCTCCGATTGGTAAAAGAAGCTGAAGATGGTAAAGGAACAGGATTCCCTAATCCTGGACCGGGAACAGTGTTGATAGTATTGCTCTTGTTTACATTATCCACCATAGTTAATGGTGGAAAATTTTCGGCAACCGCTAGTGGATTCCCATCCACATGCGGAACCTCACCAGTAGAAGATTTGTCGATGGGGAATTTAGTTCCCGCTTTTTCATTGGTGATGGAAATAATAGGGTCTGAGGAACCAGATACCAAAAGTGAACTGTTCTCAAAATTGTTGGCGCCACCAGGTACAACAGATTTAGATAAAACCCGAACAACCTGTTTCTTGAACCCTTGGCCGTTGTTGTTTGTAAATTTATGAGGTTTATTGGGGACACCAAAATTGGTGAAAGCAGAGTTATTTTTGTAAGATGCAAGGTCCCGTAACAGTTTAGAGTGTTTCCTGTTGATATTATCAACAGAAAACTGTTCCGTTTCGTTTGAAATAGATACAAAAAACTCGGAAAACTTCTGCTCACCAAGACTCTGCTTAAAATAAGCCACAATGTCAATAATTTCCTTCTTAAGTAGTTCTTTTTTAATGACATTATTGTCAAAGAGCAGCCTTAAAAAACGTAGACCTGCTTCGTTGAAAAAAGCAGTCAAAGTGTTAAAGAAAGGGTCTCCGGCGTGCACACCATTGGGGCATTTGAAAAACCGTAAACCCTTTGGAACGATGTTGAGTACCAAACACCGTGCAAAATAACAATTTTCTACATGAATAGCATTGTACCTTTTTAAAAGCTTTAGCAGCTGCCCACGTTTGAAATGAAAGTCCTCGTTGTAGGATGCATTAGAAATTCCTTCAGCCGCCCCCAAATTGCTAAAAGGGTTCTCCGCACGGTTGAAAAACTGTTGGAAAGTCGCCTGACCAATGATGCGTTGTTGATTCGATGCCACAAGATTCGGTTGTCGTGGTATTTTGTCAAAATTGACGTCTGTCTCCAAATCATGAGAAAAAACAGCCGGACTAGAAGCTCTAATAGTAGTCTCAGGATCGTTCGCCTTGGTGACTAAAAATTTTGTGTCAAGCAAGAAAGGTATGTACTGTTGCAATCAATGCAACATGTGCAGATTTATATCAACTGGTCCTTACATCTCTGTGGGTACACTTAACAGGACCTTGGCAGTTCCAGGTTATGTAAACTGCTGTACTACTGGGGTGATTTACATTGCCCTATGTTCCTCCTGTACGGCATTTTACATAGGGATGACCACTAGAGAGTTAAAGACTCGCATCAGGGAACATTTATATTCCATAAAAATCAAGGATGACAATAATGCCCTTTTTAAGCATTCTTTAGTTTGTCTCTCCTTTCGTAAATTTTTATTTTCTGTATTAGAGGTGTGCCATAAGGACATGAGGGAAGGGGATTTCAAGAATTACCTTTTACAAAGGGAGACCTATTGGCAAATTAAACTTAAATCTGACACTGCCCCTGGTCTCAATGAAGCCATCAATGTTAAATGTTTTTTGAAACAACGTAAATTAAATGTTAACAAAGACGGGGGGTCAGTCCGTCTTCATTTTGTTTCAAATTGAACATTGTATGGTGGATTATTGTTTTAAATCTTTTTAGTTGACTTTAAATATTAGATTGTTTAATTAATCACATGATTTGTTCATTTGTATTTAAATAAGGAAGTTGCTTTAATTGATTTTATTCTGAGGAAGTTTTTTACGAAAGCGGATAATAAACGGATATACGCTATTTTGTGGTGGTGTCGTTTTGCCTCTTTTGTGGACTTTAGGTCAATGAATAGAGCAGAGGAGACAAGGTTGGAGTTACGATAGTTGTTGATGGTATCAACAAAGGAAAGGAGGGCAGTGGAGGTGCTATGGTGGGGTCTAAAGCCATGTTGACAGTTGGCTATAATGTTGTGTAAAGAGAGATACTGAACAAGTTGCTGATGGATACATTTCTCCATTATCTTAGCTAGAGGTGAGAGAAGAGCAATAGGTCTAAAGTTAGTGTAATCAATAGAGCTACCACCTTTGTGTAGTGGGATAATGTGAGAGACTTTCCATATATCTGGTATGGTTCCCTCTTGGATAGTCCTATTTATGAGTATAGATATTGGGTATGCAATCTGTTTAGCAGCCTTTTGAAGAAAGAGAGAAGGGAGTTTGTCAGCAGAGGGGGTGCAGGGTTTCAGTTTGAGAATAAGCTTATAGATGAAAGAGGTAGAGATAGGATGAAGAGTGAAGTTGTGGGGGGAGTCACTTAGATTATTTGGAGGGTAAAAGTTATTGGTGTTCAGTTGTCTAGCAAGAGATTGAATGGTTTCTATAAAAAAGGAATTAAAAGCGTTTGCAGTATGGTTAGGGGTATCTGGGTCTGCGTTTAGAGGGGAGGGAGTTTTTGATGTTCCAGGTGAAAGGAGTTTGTTGATAGAAGACCAGAATTGTTTGGGTTTATTAAAATGGGTTTCTTGAAGTTCACAGTAGTAGTTTTTTTTGTCAGAGATTATAGCTTTTTGTAAGATTCCTAAGTTGGCAAAATGAAGAAAATCAGAGCTGATTCTATGGTATCTCCATTTGGCCCAAATTTTATTTTTAGTATGAATTAATTTCTTTGTTTCCTTTGAGAGCCATGGGGCTATATTAGACTTCATTCTAATAGAGCGTTTAGGGGCATGTTTATCCAAAATGGAAAGGAAGGTCGAGTTGAAGAATGATACTGCTTCATTAAGAGGAAGTGATTTCAAGAGGTTCCAGTTGCATGTTTTGAGATCATTTTGAAATGAGTCAGTTTTAAAGTGTTTGGTAGAGAGTATTATTCTAATGTTAGGGAGGTTTTGATAGTCAGTCTTTTCTCTAGAGATAAAGGTTAGGCAGTGGTCACTGAGGTCATCGGGCATCATTCCTACTTTGTATGAGACATTGACTTTGTTTATGAGTATCCAGTCTAAGATACTATGTTTCTTACTTGGTTTATTAAGCCTTGTTGTAGTGGTAATGGATTGAGTAAAACCATGTAGGTTTATATGACAGGAGGGGTTTTCACTATTAATAGTATTCCAGTCTATATTAAAGTCACCCAGAATTATAGTTTCTTGGGGGTAGTTAGTGGAAACCCAACTGAGAAAGTCTTCTAAGATAGGTATATTGTTGCCTGGAGGTATATACATACAGATGATGTATAGGGCTTTTTGTGCATTTAATTGGAGTTTAGCAATGATGGCTTCAGCTCTAACATCCTGGGTTGGACAGCCTGGGAGGGTGGAGATGCTAAGATGGTTCTTAAAGAGAATTGCCACTCCACCACCTTTACGTTTAGAATGATCAAGCCTATATAAATTATAGCCTTGGGGAATAATCTCAGTGTCTTTGGTGGCTGGCTTTAGCCAAGTCTCTGAGAAGCACAGAATATCAAAGTGGTAAGTGTCTAAGAGGGCATGTAAGTAGGGTACTTTGTTGTTTACACTTCGTATATTTAGATGTCCTATGAGTAGGGTGTTATTGAAGTTAGGTCTAGATACTTGTGGGGAGGGATATGTAGGGCCAGGGTTGGGGTGAATGTCACCGTCTTGTAAGGTAGGTGTATTAGGTCTGTATGTGAAGTTGCTTTTAAGAAGGTTTAGTTGTTTCATTTTTTTATGAGAGGGTAAGGCATAGGTGAGGTGAGATTGCCTATGGAATTTAGGAAGGTGAAAGCTAGGGGTGGAAGTAGAATTTAAGAATGAGGTAAGAGAAGTGTGGATGATAGATGTATGTTTATTTATGTAGTCTGGCCGGTTATTAAGTGGGTGTTCGATGAAGGTAAGAAGGTAAGAAGAATAAAGGGAGGTAGAGAGTAATGCTAAGAATATCAACATGGTGGGTAAGTATGGGGTCATATTTACAAGTAGTGAGGTAAGGGCAGTTATAAAGTAATAGTAGAAGAAATGGTTGGAGAGGAGGAGTTATAGGTATAAGGCAAAAAGAAAGAAGGAAAGACTTAGTAGGAGGAGCTATAGGGGTGAGAAAGGAGGTACAAAGTAGAGGGAATGGTGAAGAGAGTGGAAGTTTATGGGAAAAAGTTGATTTAGGAATAGGAGAGAAGCTAGTAAAAGGAGAGGAGGTAGGTTTAGCAGTAGAGGAAGGAGGGAGGAGGAAGGAGAGTGTATAGAGGGGAGGGGTTTAGTTTTTAGCGGGAAAGATTAGGATAGGTTGTAAGGGTAAGGGGGTGTGACTAGGGAAGTATAAGGTTAGGATCCCTGGGGTGGGTGGGAATTGGGGGTAGGGAGGGGAGCGGAGTGAGCCCGCAGGGCGAACGGAGCGGGATACACAGAGTCCAGTTAGGAAAGAAAAATAACAGAAAAAGCTAGCAGATAGAAGGTTTGAGATAGGTAGCGTAAGGAGGAGTGGGTCACAGAGCACTGCAAAGAAGGAAAGGGAAAGGAGTGAGAAAGGTGAAAATAGGAGGAATAAGGTAGGGGAATAAAGCAGTACTGTAAGACTAGATGTAGACAGAGTAACACCTAGTGGGCAGAGAGAAGAGGTACAGAGAAGAGTCACAAAGGTTCTGGGGCAGAATAGGTAAAGGTCAAGACAAAGGCAAGGAGAGGAAAAAAGTAGCTGACTAGTCTGCAGAGGGTAGAAGGTAAAAGGAGTGCAGGCTAGGGAAAAGCTGGGGGACAGGTCTAGGGAGGAGAGAGGAAAGAGTAGGGTAAGGAGCTTAGCTAGTAAGGGTAGAAAGAGGATAAGGAGTAGACCTGGGTAGACTGACACCTAGAGTTTTGAGATAGTATTACAGTGGGTGACTAAGGGCAGAAGTAAATCGCTCTGGTTGGAAGGGAGTGATAATCAATAAGGGAAGGAAAATGTTTAGAAAATACTGGTCATAGAGAGGAGTCTGGCTGCTAGTATTCCTGACACAGAGGCCAAAACATTTTGGTGCACTCATATAAAGAAAAACAAAAACAGAGCTGAGATTAGCTAACAGCAGAGTCAAGTGGTAAGACGTACTTTACAAAATGCTGTTAAAGCAGTTGTGGAGTATTGGGACAGCATAGAAGGTAATTCCGAATTGACAAGGCTTGAAGTAGTTGAGGGTATCCTTAATAGCCAGGGAGTTCCTCAGGTCTTAGTGGTGGATAGAGAGTTTACAAAATGCTGTTAAAGCAGTTGTGGAGTATTGGGACAGCATAGAAGGTAATTCCGAATTGACAAGGCTTGAAGTAGTTGAGGGTATCCTTAATAGCCAGGGAGTTCCTCAGGTCTTAGTGGTGGATAGAGAGTTTACAAAATGCTGTTAAAGCAGTTGTGGAGTATTGGGACAGCATAGAAGGTAATTCAGAACTGACAAGGCTTGAAGTAGTTGAGGGTATCCTTAATAGCCAGGGAGTTCCTCAGGTCTTAGTGGTGGATAGAGAGTTTACAAAATGCTGTTAAAGCAGTTGTGGAGTATTGGGACAGCATAGAAGGTAATTCCGAATTGACAAGGCTTGAAGTAGTTGAGGGTATCCTTAATAGCCAGGGAGTTCCTCAGGTCTTAGTGGTGGATAGAGAGTTTACAAAATGCTGTTAAAGCAGTTGTGGAGTATTGGGACAGCATAGAAGGTAATTCCGAATTGACAAGGCTTGAAGTAGTTGAGGGTATCCTTAATAGCCAGGGAGTTCCTCAGGTCTTAGTGGTGGATAGAGAGTTTACAAAATGCTGTTAAAGCAGTTGTGGAGTATTGGGACAGCATAGAAGGTAATTCTAATTTCACAGTCTACCTGTATTCAGTATACTGATGACTCCACTATTATTTGTTCTGCCTCATCCAAAACTGATCTTCATTTTCACACACAAAAAGCCTTCTCTACTATTGAAAAATGGTTCTCTAACCACTGTCTTCTCCTTAACCCTAAAAAAACCAAACTACTGCTCTTTACCCCATCTCATCTATCTCCCCCTCTCCATTTCACACTTACATCTGACGGTGGCACCGTTATCTCACCTGACCCCACCACCAAACTCCTTGGAATTACTATTGACAATCAACTAAAGTTTGACACTCACATCAATTCTACAATTAAATCTACTAACAAAAAACTTGGATCCCTTTATCGCATTAAACCTTTCCTGACACCAGTAGCCAGAGCCACAACAGCTAGAACCCATTTAATCTCTACCCTGTTATATGCTTCCCCCATATATACCAATCTTTCTAAAATAATCTTAACAATCTTACTAGATCATACAATAATATTGCTAGATTTGCTACCAGCTCTCCTTACAGGACCCGCCACTGTCAGAATCTAAAACAGCCAGGATGGCTTGAATTACCGCTACTATTACAATTTAACCAACTTATAATCGCCCACAAAGCCCTACACCAACCCAATAACACCCCAATTCTCTCTACCCTTATAAGACCTTATAATAATTTGAAGAATCTGCGCTCTGCCAGCAAAATGTTGATACACACTTCCTTCTCTAATAACTTAGCAGGTGATTCATTATTCTCAAACAACTCAGTTGGTAAAATATGGAATCAATTACCAAATGACCTCACTACCCTTACCTCTCTCCCACTATTTAAAACTAACCTAAAACTTTTCCTCTCCAATCACTGGTTATGCTCTTGTAACAACCCTGACTAAAAATGTGTTTTTCTCTAACTACCTGTCACCAATCAAAATATTATTCTCTACCATAAATCTCTACTTCTAACCATTCCTTATAACTAACCCTCCTCCTTATTCTTTGCACTCTCCTCCCTGAGTATTACTTCTTATCTGTAACTCTATTAGCCATTTTTTTCTGTCTTATTATAACTTTTGGAAACTGCAGAGGTATTACGCCATATAAATGTTATTGCCAAACTTTTTCCTTTCGATGTTCAAAATGTTGTTTTAAAATGTCTATTCTATAAATGTAAAATCTAAATGTTATTGAATGTTTTTGTATGTATCTATGATGCTGTGTAACTGGAGCTTTTCTCCCCGGGCCTCCACTGAAAATAGACATGTATCCAGTTGGACTAGCCCGGTAAACAAATGTAAAATAAAATAAATAAATTATTTACAGAGTTTAAGTTGACATTGAACGTAAGATATTGCAGAAACAGTATACAAATTTGTAAGTACAGCCAAGGTAGTTACAGTCAGTGAAGATCATACAGGTAGTATATAAGTAGAAATATTGAGTGACAGGTAATTAGCTAGATAAGATGACTAAGAGAGCTGATACATAACAGAAATAAAACAAATGAGGGCAGACAGTAAGCTATGTAGGAGAGGAAGACAATTTATGGAGGGTGAGTACAGTGGCATGACCAGCAACTTTTTCGGTAGTCTTTGGTGGTTGATTTAAATTCTTTGAGTTGTTTAAGTAATATAATTTCCAGTGGGAGTTTGTTCCAAGAAATGGTAGGGTAGTAGCTGTAGAGGTTTTGACCAATTTTGCTCTTGGGTTTATAGATTTGTAGTAAGTCTTGGTCTGAGCTACGGAGAGGCCTAGAAGGAGTGTAGAAAGAGAGTAGAGGAGACAAGTGGAGTCAGAAAGATGGTTGGAGAAGGACAGAGTGGTTAATCTGAAGCTGAGAGAGGAGAAGCTGGTGTGGTAATTCTAGCCAGTTTAGGTGTTTTAAAGAGAGACAATGATGAGATCTATAGCTTGTATTGATGAGAGGCACTCCTCAGTATGGAGAAAATTGATATCTGTGCAGTAACAGAAACCTAGTTTAAGGCTCCAGAGAGCAACCCAGCACTACCAGGCTACAACTCATACCATATATTTCGGCCACAGAACCAGGACCGAAATACAAAAGGCGGGGGAGTATCCATTTTCATGAAGAATACCTGCACCTCCAGGTTAGTGGAACAGAACAATGCTTCAGAGATTATCCGCGTGCAACTAACAATGGGCAAAACTGCAATTCAAATTGTAGCTTGCTACAGATCACCCACCATGTCCCAGGACCCTCATTCCACATTTCTGGAAACACTGGGTAAAATAAAGGTCCTACCAAACACCCTAATATTGGGTAATTTCAACTACCCACACATTAACTGGGAGAACTACTCAAGTACTAACTCCCTTGACCAACATTTCCTAGAAAATATAAACTTAAACATCCTGGAACAACTGGTCAACACTCCCACCAGAGGTGACAACATATTGGACCTGGTCATCACCAACATGGGTGACCGGTGTTCCACACCAGAGGTCATCCCCTCACTGGTTAGATCTGACCATAAACAAATCACTTTGGATATCAACATTCCGTCCCCACCCCTGGACAAGGAAACCACCATGAAAAACTTTTTAAAAGCAAACTTCACATTACTTAAGACAGAGGTGGAAAATTTCAAAGCCCTCATACTAAAGGATAACGCTGTCCAAGCTGCAAAATCCTTTACTAATGCATTTTACGGGCACCTACAAGAATGCATGGATCGTGCTATCCCAAGCAAAACCATGACTCACTCCTCTAAGAAAAGGAAACCAGTCTGGTGGTCCCTTTCCATAAACAAGCTATACAATAGAAGGAGGAAACTAGTACAGAAAAGAGTAAAATCCCAAGAAGGGAAGGCATCCCTGATCAGTATCAGCAAAAAACTACGATCCCTCATAAAATCATCCAAGGTGAGCTTTGAAAGAAAACTTGCCAAGGACTCCATAGATAACCACAATGCATTCTTTAGCTATGTCAAGAATCTAAGTGGCAATGCTCAGATCTGCTCAGAGTTAGTGCAGAATGGCACAAAATACACTGAACCAACTGATATTGCCAACATCCTGGCAGACAGGTTCAGTACAATCTTCACCCCCCCACTCACCCCCAAAAGGGCCCATAACCATACCAGAAGAATGTAGAGCCCCTGAAATCACAGACACTCAGGTTAAAATAGCCCTCTCCAAAGCCAAAAACACAGCATCAATGGGACCAGATGGTGTCCCAGGCTGCATCCTACACGAGCTCAAAGATGAACTAACCTCTCACCTAAACACACTGTTCAAACTCAGTCTCTGCACAGGCTGCGTACCCATAGAGTGGTGCACAGCAACAGTTATTCCACTCCACAAAGGTGGAGCCACAACAGACCCTAGGAACTATCGCCCTATAAGCCTGACTAGCTTGGTCTGCAAGGCTATGGAGTGCATCATCATGGAACTCATTAACAGAGACAGTGGGAACCTCCAAACACTGGACCCTACCCAGTTCGGCTTTGTTAAGGGCAGATCATGCCTCCTAAACCTGGTGGACTTCTTTGAGAGAGTTACCAAGTTATAGATGAGCGAAAGGTGGTACACATAGCCTACCTAAACCTCGCAAAGGCCTTCAACACCATTCCCCATTCTGGTATTATAGACAAGCTCACCAGCCTGAACATAAACCCCTATGTCACAAGATGGGTTATCAGTTGGCTCATGGACAGAACCCACATGGTGAGAGTTGCAGGAGCTAGGTCTGGCTTTAAACCTGTTACAAGTGGCATTCGGCGTTCCCCAGGGTTCAGTCCTAGGACCCCTCCTGTTTAGCATACACTTCTCAGAAGTACAGACAAGCACAGAAGGACTATGGCTGACGAAGTTCGCAGACAACTGCAAACTAGGGGCTATAATTGACTCACCGGCTGATACAGACATCCTCCAAAATGGTCTCACTGAGACAGAAACCTGGTGTCAAAATCATGGCCTCAAGCTAAATGCCAAAAAGTGCATAGTTATTCTCTTAGGAAATAAAGTACCCACAAACTGCCACATAGGTGGTAGTCCCCTAAATACGGAAAACGTAATAAGGGATCTGGGGACCCAAGTAGATAGTAATCTCATCTTTGATAATCACATTGCCAAAGTGGTTAGAAAATCCTTCTATGTGGCCCACCTAATCATAAAAGGGTTTGCATCCAGATCAAAAGAGGTCATTGTGCCCCTCTACTCATCACTAATCAGACCCATCATAGAGTACAACACCCCATTTGGGATGTACTTTACAAGACACCTGCAACAGCTGGAAAGACCACAGAAGTACCTCACCAAGAGGATCACTGGCCTCAAACAGATGCCCTATGCAGCTCAACTGAAGAAACTCCAGCTGTACTCGTTTGCATACCACCTGCTCAGAGGTGATCTCTGTCTGACATACAAGGCCATGTCCAACCCAGAATTGATGGACAAGCTCCACCTAAAGAAAACCTTATCTCCTCAAGCCACACACTCTAGGGATCTAAACCTCACCACAACAATAAGTAGGATGTGCTGGAGGGATAGATTCCTGTTCCAGAGGCTTCCCATGCTTTGGAACAAGATTCCAATCTACAAATCCACAAAAGCAGCCAAAAAGAACGCCAAATCGCAAAACAAACACCAAAAGTAAAAAGCGTTGACAGACACAGCACAAAGGTAAAACCAGGATTTATTCCAGACACAAATCACTCCAAAATTCCACCACAAGTGAGTGCTTTCATCTCCTAACATCGGAGATTTTTTCAGACTGGTGGTGAAGCAAAAGCAATACACTTATATATCATTCTAAAATCAATTAAAACATCAATTGAAACATAATTAACCCATAAATTGGAATTAGTTAATTAAAAAGACAAGAACACTAAAGCTAATGCTTAAGCCCCTTTCTTTTTAGATACATAATGAATTCTTCTCTATTGTTTAGTCCAGGGTAAAAACATGCATTTAATCTGACTTGCCAGCAGTATTCAAGCCAACCCAACTCTTCTTCAGTGTTAATGTTTATAACTTTGGGATGAATTGCATCAATAACTAAGCATTTAAAATTATTTTTGCATTTGCTATCTATATAATGTTTAGCCATTGCATTTTTTGCATCCCCTCTGCCTATTGCATAGTGATGCTCATATATCCTTCTATATAATTCTCTACTTGTTCTACCAATATAGAAGCACATGCATTCTAAACATACTGATAAATAAACTACATTTTTGGACTTACAAGTAAATTTGCCCAGAACCTTAACTATAGTTTTTCCTAATAATATTTCATTACTTTCTGTGTATAAAAATTGACAATAATTACAATTGAAACATTTAAACATGCCTTTTCTTTCTTCCATTACCTTACATTTATTTAACTTAGTTTGAAAAAAATCTTTAAAATTCTTAGCTCTCTTCTGCACAAATCTGGGTTCATCTCCTAGTTTCTGTAGGAGATCCTTATTACCTTTGAAGATGGCCCAATTATTTCTAATCTTGATCTCATAAGAATCAATGCTATTTTGTACTGCTAAAGCTGTCATGAAGTCCATACTATGTTCTGTATGGGCTTCATCTATCATCGCATTGTTTCTTTTAAGAACTTATTCATTCATAATTTTATTTAACATATGTTCAGGATATCCTCTATTACTCATCTTTTTACAAAAACTATTTGCTTCTTTATAAAAAATGTTTTCATTGTTTGTTAGACTACTAATTCTATTGATCTGGCCTTTAACAATATTCCATTTTGTCTTCTTAGGATGTAAACTCGAGTAATGTAAGTACATATTATTTTGGCACTCTTTTTTATAAATCTTTGAAACTAATCTACAATCCTTCTTATAAATAGTGAGATCCAAAAAAATTATTTTTTCTTTACTATAAGTATGAGTAAATTTGATATATGAACAGATATTATTAATATAATTTAAGAATGCTTCTAGTTCTTCCACAGAACCGTTCCAAATTATAAGAATGTCATCAATAAATCTCAGCATTTTTGTGACATTCTTTGCAAAAGTACTTCCAAAAATATTGGCCGTCTCCCATCCTTGCATAAATAAATTGTCATAGCTGGGTGCTAAGGCTGCACTCATAGCCACCCCATTGACTTGTACAATTGATTTTAGAATTATATATAAGTGTATTGCTTTTGCTTCATCACCAGTCTGAAGAAATCTCCGATGTTAGGAGTTTAAAGCGCTCACTTGTGGTGGAATTTTGGAGTGATTCATGTCTGGAATAAATCCTGGTTTTAACTTTGTGTTGTGTCTGTCAACGCTTTTTACTTTTGAAGATTCCAATCTACATTAGGCAGAGCTCCTCCCTAGCACTCTTCAAGAGAAACCTTGACGAGTGGATGGGAAACAAAAAGTTTACCCTGGGGATCACTTCAGTGGCT
>NC_056732.1:1906284279-1906509279 GCF_019279795.1 Protopterus annectens
GTTATAAATACTCTTAACTTCACCTGGTACTCCTTTTACTTGTTCCAAAAATGTATGTATTAGCTTCTTTTGCATATCTGTGTCATTCATTTCCTTGTCATCTAGTCTGTAAACAATTTGAAAAGCCAATTTAAAATGCTGTGCCTGTTCTAGCATCCTGTCAGAAACTGTTGTTGTTGTGTCTTTTGGCTTTTTCCTGGTTAGGGGTCACCACAGCGGAACTCCGGTCCACTAATGATTGGCAGTAGATTTTTACATGCCGAGTTGCCAGCTCTGATGCACAACCATCAACGAAGGCATGCCCATTCACGCATGTCTCCAAAAAGAAGACGCTCTAGCTGAGAATCAAACCGGACAATGTTTTACTGTGAGGCGACAATGCTACCGCAGCACCACCACCACAGTAATATCCTGTCAGAAACTGTAATATTAAAATACTTTAACAACTTTGTAGTCAATGTTTGATCCTGGTAATATGCCAGGAGTAGAGCTTTCATTCTGTTTAAGTTAGAATCAAGCCTACATTCATTAGAAACTATAAAAATCTTATAACCCTTTGGAGTAAATACCAAAAAATATCTGTGCAGCATACCTCTCAACCTGGAAACATAAAAAATCTGGACAAAGTCCCATGAAAACAGGTACAAATCTGTACGCTGATTAACACAAAATTTGCATATATAAATATGTAACCCTGCACACACCAATGGAATTGTGGGACATCAACTTTCAAACACAAACTGAAGAACAGACAACCAAAATATGGCCCCAGAGTATTACATTGTATTATATAGCATAAAGTTACAATAGATTTCAACAGCAATCTTTTACATATGTTCACATCATATATAACACAATCCAACTTGACTCTCTCCATGGCTTAAATAATTCCTAAGGAAACTAGCAATGTTCTACCAATCCAATTCTGCTAGAACTTCAGAAGTTTAAATTTTGTAAGATAAATCAAAAAAAGATCAAAGTGCTGTGTAGTTAAGTGTATTAGAAACTTTTGCAAGAAGCTTGTGCATGATTTTCTTTCCGCACAAAGATACATAAACAAATACTGTGAGCATATATTGTTGCTCCACTCTTTTGTGCTTTGTATATTGAAGTAAGTCACATTTTCTGTCTTAACAACAGCAGCAACATAGTGTTATAAATGTGCTCAATTTTATTGGCTATTTGTACATACTGAGACAAGAATCCCTGACAGTCTTCCAAGTGGCATGGGTTCATATAGAAAGCCTGGTACTTGAGAGGCTCATGGGTGGGGTAAGAAAGGCTGCAGTATTTTGCCATCTCACCTATACCAGCGAGGCAGTAGGGGTCATAAGCAGTAATAGCAACCCTAGTGTTGATAACGGACATACATGCCATACCAACAGAATAACGGATCATGCCCTAACAGATGTTCATTTGACAGTAATGGCCTTATGTCATTACACAGAGTGATAGGGCATAAAAATAGGTAGGACATATAAATAAAAAAATAAATAAATCCTATGGCCATGAGTAGCAGCCCTAGTGTTGATAATGGACATGCATGCCATACCTACAGAATAATGGATCATGCCCTAACAGATGTTCATTTGACAGTAATGGCCTTATGTCATTACACAGAGTGTTAGGGCATAAAAATAGGTAGGACATATAAATAAAAAAATAAATAAATCCTATGGCCATGAGTATGATGCTGTATAGGGACACCAATATTGTCTCAGGCAACAGGAGGATTTTGGATTAGGTCCAGAAAAGTCAGGCACCTACGATTGAGGAGCGGCAGTAAAAACAGTGATTTTCTGTTCCACAAAGTTGAAAAAAAAAAGTGCTCAATTTTGGAAGTGAATTAAAACACTGCAATCTGCATGAGCCACATAGCTGAGTGGCCTAGTGGGGTAATGCACTATGCTGTAGTTATCAGGGGCCCGAGTATGAGACTTGGCAGGGGTAATTATTTAACAGCTGAGTGGCCTAGTGGGCTAATGCACTACAAAGGATGTACTGTCAGTGTATAAAAACAGTGTGCTTGCTGGTCTCAAGTCTTGCTACACCTCTAACCCTGCATTAGGATGCATCTGCTACAGTCCTCATGTCTTATTGCAATAGCATGTGACAGGACTTACATCTTTCAGTAGATATAATACCTCTCAAATAAGCAGTATTAGTAGTAAACTCATGCATGATTAGACCTAACACTGAAGAACAATTCAAGGAAGCAGATGTTGTTTTTTGTTTGTCTTTCGGCTTTTTCCCGGTAAGGGGTCGCCACAGCGGAACTCCCGTCTGCTAATGATTGGCAGTAGATTTTTTTAAGAAACGCCGAGGTGCCAGCTCGATGCCCAACCTTCAACGAAGGCACTCCCATTTACACACGTATGTCTTTCAAATGCTACCCAACCGTGGGGAGGACATGCAGACTCCACACAGAAGGCACTCCCAAGCCCAGCCAAGAATCGAACGGGAGAACCTCTTGCTGTGAGGTAACAATGCTACCGCTGATATGCAACAAAATTCCCTTCCATCTGTTCAAAATTTCAGAAGCCATTTAAGCCTCATATTTCATAAAAAAGCAAAATTATCTAACATTTCCAATGAATTATGCTTCTAAACATGTTGATCCCAAAAGTAAACAGAAAGCTGTACCTCGATCTCTCTAGCTCAGACTCCATGAGGAAACAAAATTACATTCAGCTAAAGGGGTACAATATAAAATCTCTCCTGAATGCACTCCAAAGCTTAGAACCTCATTACTGGCTTTCTTCCAGCTGTGAAATGTTCCAGGTCTGCAACATGACCTCTTCATTTGTAAATTACAAGAAACGGGTACAATTACTGATTCCCATAGTTATGCAAGTGTCAGATGTCAGCTGATACTTTTGCAGTGAAGTTGTATTTTACAATATAGCTGAACAGATGTCAGCTATGCTGTACAGAATAGCTATCAAGTACTTATCTCAAAACACATTGCCTTGATGAAAGTATGCTGCTGGTAGACAGACATCAAAGTACTGATGCAGTAATTAAATCACATGCCTCTGGGAAACACTGATGATGAATCAGATATGAAGAGTTCAGGGACTGCATTTGCACACCTCAAACAAGCGATGTTTACCACAAGGGAGCAGACCTCTCAAACAATCTGGGACAAATTTCAACAGAATCAGAGACAAGTCAAGAAAAAATCAGGGACACTTTTAAAATATTAGTGCTATTAACTTGAAACATTGACAGAATCAGAGCATATGAATTAATGCACATTTTCTGAAGTAAAAGAAGTCTATAACTTTTAATTATTGTCATTATTCATTAAGTGTAATTCACCACTTTTCCTCCAAAAGTCACTAGTTTTAGGAAAGATTAAGAGGAACAGAGCTAAAATCTGCGTCAAAATCAAGGACGTCCCTGAAAATCAGGGACAGTTGAGAGGTATGCAAGGGAGTATATCAGAATGGTAGGAACACAAAGATGAAGAAACAGGATGAAAGTTAAAACAGTAGTCTCAAGTCTCAAACCCTTAAAACAATAATCTCATACCCTTAGGTCAAAATAAGTAAATAAAGCAGTGAAGCTGGCAGGGATACTAACAGATCAGAACTAAGAAAGGGGTTAGAAAGGCTGTACACAAAGCCTACTGATGACACTCCACAATAACAGTGTTAAAAAAAAGAAAGAAAAGTATTAAACATTAAGGCAACTCCACCAGAAAATGCAGAATACTGAAATTCTTTAAAATGTTAAATAGCAAACTTAAACTTACAAAAAACAAAGTCCATCTCCTTTGTGCAGCTAGTTTCTTTGTGTTAACAGCAGTCTACCAATTATCAGTTGTACTGGCAAAAGGCAAGGGAAAGCTGCATCAGAAAATCAGGAAGTCAGTTTAATTATCCCCCTCCAACAGATATGAGCATCGGTTGAAACAATAGTAACTGTGAAACAACTGCCTGATGAGCTGCAAACTGCAATTGCAGTCTCAATCAAGGCATGTTCTTGCAGTACAATGTTTACTTCCATTTTCATTTTTCTGGTTTGCTTTCTAAGTGAGCTGCCAATGTTCCTCTGGGTCCTAGTGCTCGTCTCTTGCCTGCTACCCCCCCCCCCCCCTCACAAAACTGTATTCTGTACACTTCCCGATGAATTTGTTTAAGAACACAAATAAACCCTAAAGTCTACAGAAAACAGAGTACTAGAAAACATATGCAGAGAACAGAATAAGTGATTGCAACGGCACTTCAACATGCAGAGTAAACCATAAACTCTAAAGAAAACATACGCAACATACTTCAGATAATGGATAAGCAATAAGCATAAGTGACTGAAACGGTTATGGCACTGTCTTCAGCTTCAGAACGGAACCCTCCCTAAATGAGCAGACAGCAAGGCACACACACACTCCCTTAATAAATAACACTTACTTACTGCAGAACGGAGCCCTGCAGACAGGAAGAACCACATACATAGTGGCATTGCAATCTCAAACTCTGCTGTTCCCTCACCAAATTCTAATTGCAAAGGCACTTCAGATCATAACGGAACCCTCCCTAAATGAGCAGGAAGCCAGGAACACACACACACTCCCTAACTGCACCTCAGAAATCAGAACCCTTTACAACGGCACGTCGGCACTTCAAAGCAGAACCCTGGCCTCCCTAAATAACACTTCACTTCTAGTAATCATTTTAAATTGAGTTGCTGGCTACTAAGACTTGTCTGCATATCTCAACTGGACACAAGCTGATTTAAGTATAATTTTCTGCACTTATTTAAGATTTGAGTCAGTAATATTGTGTGTCTTTGATTCTGTAAATACTGTCTCTCTGCAGTTAAGTCACTGAAAGTTGTTAGACTGCTTTGAAATTCCTTTGTTAGTGTTAGTTAGCTTGGGGTTTTCTGCTAGCATTAAAATCTGTGTTGGTTACATTTCTAGTAATCATTTTAAATTGAGTTGCTAGCTACTGAGACTTGTCTGCATATATCAACTGGACACAAGCTGATTTAAGTATAATTTTCTGCACTTATTTAAGATTTGAGTCAGTAATATTGTGTGTCTTTGATTCTGTAAATACTGTCTCATAGGTTCATAGGTTTATACTAGGCTATCTGCCCTAAGGCATTTATAAGCCTAGCCAGAGTATGTTTGGCTTTCGTCACCCATTTTAAATTAATTTTGCTATGCCCTTTTTCGAGGTTAGTATACTGTGCCTCTGTCTAACAGTGACACAGAAGTGATACCCAGGGTAAACCTACGATCTCCCATCCACTCATCAAGATTCCTCTTGAAGAGAGTCAATGAGGGACTCTGCTTAACCTGGACTGGGATTTTATTCCAGAGTGAAGGGAGGCTCTGAGTTATGAATCTGTCCCTCCAGCATGTCCTATTTATTTCAGTGCTGAGGTTCAAGTCTCTTGAGCATGTAGCTCGATGGGATTTGGATTTTTTGAGGTGCAGCATGTCCCTTAATTCCGGGTTGGACATGGCTTTATACATCAGGCACAGGTCGCCTCTGAGCAGGCGGTATGCCACTGAGTAGAGCTGGAGTTTCTTTAACCGGGCAGCATATGGCATCTGTTTGAGCCCTTTGATCCTCTTGGTGAGGTACTTTTGGGGTCTTTCCAGTTGCTGCAGGTGTTTGGAAAGGTACATCCCAAAAGGGGCATTGTACTCGATTATGGGCCTGATGAGGGATGAGTAAAGAGGCACGATGACCTCCCCTAATCTAGATGTGAATCCCTTCATGATTAAGTGGGCTATATAAAATGTTTTTCTAACTACTTTGGCCATGTGGTTGTCAAATGAGAGATTGCTATCAACTTGGGTCCTCAGGTCCCTAATTACTTCTTCTGTACTTAATGGATTACCACCTATGTGGTAATTTGTGGGCACTTTGTTTTGCCAAAGGGGATGACTATACACTTTTTGGCGTTTAGCTTGAGGCCATGGCTTTGGCACCAGTTGTCTGTTTCTATGAGGCCCTTTTGGAGGATGCTTGTGTCGGCTGGAGAGTCGATTATGGCGCCCAGTTTGCAGTCATCTGTGAACTTGGTCAGCCACCGTCCTTCTGTGTTGGCCTGTACCTCCGAGAAATATATACCGAACAAGAGAGGTCCCAGGACTGAGCCTTGTGGGACGCCACTTGTAACTGGTTTGGAGTCTGACATGGCTCCAGCAATTCTAACCATGTGGGTTCTGTCCTTGAGCCAGTTTGCAACCCATCTAGTGACATAGGGGTTTATATTTAAGCTGGTGAGCTTATCTATAATGCCAGTGGGTATTGCATCGAAGGCTTTTGCGAGGTCCAGGTAGGCTGTGTGGACCACCTTCCCTTCGTCAATGGCCTTGGTGACTGTTTCAAAGAAGTCGACCAGGTTTAAGAGGCAGGATCTGCCCTTAACAAAGCCGAACTGGGTAGGATCCAGTGTCTGTAGGTTCCCAATATCTTTATTTATGAGGTCCATGATGATCCTTTCTATAACTTTGCAGACCAAGCTAGTCAGGCTTATGGGGCGATAGTTTCCAGGGTCCGTTGAGGCACCACCTTTGTGGAGAGGGGCCACTGTTGCTGTATGCCACTCTTTGGGTACATATCCTGTAGTAAGGCTGAGATTGAACAGTAGTTTTATGTTTGAGTTTAGCTCTTCTTGGAGTTCATGTAGGACGCAGCCCGGGACACCGTCTGGTCCCATTGATGCTGTGTTTTGCTTTGGAGGGCGGCTCTTACCTGAGCATCTGAGATGTCAGGGGCAGCACTCTGCTGGGATAGATATTTGCCCTTTTGGTGAGGAGGGAGTTTGTGCTGAACATGTCAGCTAGGATGTTGGCAATGTCTGTGGGTTCGATGTATTTTTTGCCATTTTGGACTAATTCTGAGCATATCTGGAAATTCCCACCCAGGTTCCTAACATAACTAAAGAAAGCCTTGTGATTATCCTTAGTGTCCTTTCTCTCGAAGCTGGCCTTAGACGATTTTATGAGTGCCCTTAGTTTTTTGCTAATACTGATCAGAGATGCCTTCCCTTTTTGGGATTTTGCTCTATCATGTAGTAGATTCCTCCTTCTATTGTATAGTTTGTTTATGGCTGGGGTCCACCAGACAGGACGTCTGCCTTCGGAGGATTGGGTCTTGGTTTTATTTGGGATTGCATGATCCATGCATTCCTGAAGGTGTTCATAGAATGCATTTATAAAGGATTCTGCGGTCTGGGCCGTATTTTCCACAGGCCCGGGGGCTTTGAAGGATTTCACCTCGGTTTTGAGGCGTGTGAAATTTGCTTTAGAGAAGTTTTTCACTGTGGTTTTCTGGGCAGGTGGTGTGGTCGGGATGTGAATATCCAGTGAGATCAGTTTATGGTCTGATCTTACCAGTGAGGGATACACTTCTGGTCTGGAGCATAGAGTCCCCATGTTGGTGATGATCAGGTCCAGTATGTTTTCCCCTGGTTCAGGGCTCCCGAGAGCACCCCAGCACTACCAGGTTATACCTCATACCATGCTTTTCGGCCCCAAAACTTGGACCGAACCACAAAAGGAGGGGGAGTATCGATATTCATCAAAGATACCCACACCTCCAGGTTGGTGGCAAAGCACGAAGCATCAGAGACTATCCATGTGCAACTTACAGTGGGTAAAACTGCCTTCCAGTTTATAGCCTGCTACAGACCACCCTCCCAAACCCAGGAACCCCACTCGCTCTTCCTGAGAACACTGGAAAATATGAAGGTCCCTTCAAACACCATCATATTGGGTGACTTCAACTACCCAAACATAGACTGGGAGCATTACTCTAGCTCCAACACCCTAGCCCAAAGGTTCCTAGAATTCATAAACTCAAATGCTATGGAACAACTTGTTACCACTCCCACAAGAGGGGAAAACATATTGGACCTGATCACCAACATGGGAACTCTATGTTCCATACCAGAGGTATACCCCTCATTGGTAAGATCTGACCATAAATTAATCTCACTGGACATCCATAAACCGTTCCCACCCCCAGCCAAGGAAACCACAGTGAAGAACTTCTCAAAAGCAAACTTCACACTTCTCAAAACCAAGGTGGAATCCTTCAAAGCCCACGGACCAGTGGAAAATACGGCCCAAACCACAGAATCCTTTACAAACGCATTCTATGGACACCTACAGAAATGCATGGATCGTGCTATCCCAAATAAAACCAAGACTCACTCCTCTAAAGGCAGGAGACCTGTCTGGTGGACCCCAGCCATAAATAAGCTATACAACAGAAGGAGGAAGCTACTACATGATAGAACAAAATCCCAAAAAGGGAAGGCATCTCTGATCAGTACTAGCAAGAAACTACGATCCCTCATAAAATCATCTAAGGCCAGCTTCGAAAGAAAAGTTGCACAAGACACTAAAGATAATCACAAGGCCTTCTTTAGTTATGTCAGGAACCTGGGTGGCAACTCCCAGATATGCTCTGAGTTAGTGCAAAATGACAAAAATACACTGAACCCACAGACATTGCCAACATCCTGGCAGACAGGTTCAGTGCAAACTTCTCCCCCCTTCCCCCCCGAAAGAGCAAATGTCTATCCCAACAGAATGTAGCTTCCCTGACATCACAGATGCACAGGTGAGAGCTGCCCTCTCCATAGCAAAAAACACAGCATCAATGGGACCGGACGTTGCGTCTTACACGAGCTCCAAGAAGAACTGAACCCTCACATAAAGTCACTGTTCAATCTCAGCCTTACTACAGGATATGTCCCCAAGGAATGGTGTACAGCAACAGTGGTCCCACTCCACAAAGGTGGTGCCACAACGGACCCCGGAAACGATCGCTCTATAAGCCTGACTAGCCTGGTCTGCAAAGCTATGGAGCGTGTCATCATGGAACTCATAAACAAAGACTTTGGGAACCTCCAAACACTGGATCCTACCCAATTCGGCTTTAAGGGCAGATCTTGCCTCTTGAACCTGGTCAACTTCTTTGAAACAGTCACCAAGGCCATAGATGAAGGGAAGGTAGTCCACACAGCCTACCTGGACCTCGCAAAAGCCTTCAACACAATACCCCACTCAGGCATCATAAATAAGCTCACCAGCTTAAATATCAACCCCTATGTCACAAGATGGGTTGCAAACTGGCTCAGGGATAGAACCCACATGATCAGAATTGCAGGTGCCATGTCAGACTCTAAACCAGTTACAAGTGGCGTCCCACAAGGCTCAGTCCTGGGACCTCTCTTGTTCGGTAAATATTTCTCTGAGGTACAGGCTAACACGGGAGGACTATGGCTGACCAAGTTCGCAGATGACTGCAAACTGGGTGCCATAATCGACTCGCTGACTGACACAAGCATCCTCCAAGAGGGTCTCACAGAGATGGATAACTGGTACCAGAGCCATGGCCTAAAGCTAAATGCCAAAAAGTGCATAGTCATCCCCTTTGGGAAAAACAAAGTGCCCACAAATTACCACATAGGTGGTAATCCATTAAGTATGGAAGAAGTAAATAGGGATTTGGGGACCCAGGTAGATAGCAATCTTTCCTTTGACAATCACGTTGCCAACGTAGTTAGAAAGACCTTCTATATAGCCCACCTTATCACAAAAGGGTTCACATTTAAATCAAGAGAGGTCATTGTGCCCCTCTACTCATCACTCATCAGGCCCATAATTGAATACAATGCCCCATTTGGGATGTACCTTACCCGACACCTGCAGCAACTGGAAAGACCCCAAAAGTACCTCACCAAGAGGATCAAGGGACTCAAACAGATGCCCTACGCAGTTAGGCTAAAGAAACTCCAGCTCTACTCAGTTGCTTACCGCCTACTCAGAGGTGATCTGTCCCTGACGTATAAAGCCATGTCCAACCCAGAATTAATGGACATGCTCCACCTTGGGAAATCCAAATCCCTTAGAGCTACACGCTCCAGGGACTTAAACCTCAGCACAGAAGTAAATAGGACATGCTGGAGGGACAGATTCACATCCCAGAGGTTCCCCTCACTCTGGAACAAAATCCCAATCCATGTTAGGCAGAGCCCTTCAATGACCCTCTTCAAGAGAAATCTTTATGAGTTGATGGGAGATCGTAGGTTCACCCCTGGGATCTCTTCTGTGTCCCTACTAGACAGAGGCACAGTAAACTAACCTTAAAAGGACTATCTTCTGTGACCTACTATACAGAGGCACAATCAACTAATCTAAAAGGGTAGCAAAAGCCAAACACACTCTGGCTAGGCTTATAAATGCCCTAGGGCAGATAGCCTAGTTTCAACCTATGAACCTATGAACTTACTAATTGCATCACGCAATGGCACTTCAAGACGGAATCCTCATTCCTCAGCAAATTAAGCATACTGCAGACAGGAAGAACAGAGTGGTTTAAGACAAGTTTTGCCAGTCCTCTCTCACCCTTACATGTACACAGTCACTTAGACAGTAGTACACACTCCTTCCAGCCCTCAGCCAGATTTTTACAGGCGCACAGAGCAAATGTCATTGCGTGTGCCCCTGCACGTGATGACATGAGCAAAAAATTAAATGTTTGAAACCCCCCCCCCGGAAATTCAGAAATTAAAGGAGCCACTCGGGAATTCGTGGCACCCCATTATTTTGACCTCAAAACTGGTAAAAGCCAAGGAATTTGGTATGGTTGGGAGGCATGTAGTGCAGTGAATCATTCCATGCATTGCCAGCTGTATACAAAAGCCAATCTTCAAATGTCAACATATTGTAAAAAATACCTTTCTTGTCATTCCAGTGAGGAATGGTTTGTAACAAATGAAAATGTTAGTAGAGATCAACTGGAGAACCTGTCACTATCTGCACATTTGGAGTGTTAATGTTATCTGAACTAACATGTTCTGATGTGTCTCTGTAAATCTGCATTTGCAACTGTATATTCTTGTAGCTGCTTCTGTAATTCCCCTATCTAAATGTGTAATTCTGCTTCTTTTGCCATGGTATTCAAAAGTTTCTGTTGTGCATCCTGTAACTCGTGTGTAAGAGCTTCTGTGTCAGTGTCCCATGCATATTATCCTATGAATCCATAACTGTACATATAGCAGCATCAGTCCTAATCAAAATGTCTAAAACATTTTGCATATACTTTTTAACCTGTATGTCATGTTTCCTTAACATTTGCATGACGTTTTTCATTATGCACTATCAACTTATCATCCATCTGTTTGTCTGATAATTTCTTATCCTTTTTAAGAGCATCCCACTGCAGGCAGCAGATCTGAAAATTTCATCTGTCTCTACAACCTGTAAGCTTTAAACATGAACCAAAAATGACTGGAATTCTCTATAAAAGGTAGAAACTGGCATTACAAAATGACTTTTGACTTCATCTGACAGTTTTGACTTGTCCTGCATAGTCTTTACTGATAATTGCTGTAACACAGTCTTATGGCATGTTAAACAAAAACAAGGATATCTGTCTCCACAATTAAAACATTCAACTTGACTTTTGTACATACTGAACAAAACAATGAATCAATTTGCACATATAAACTTTCTCACTTCTATTTATACCAAACAATGCTTTATTACATTTAACATCACTATTGGCTTGTACATACCACTGATGTAATAATGTCCAAACTTTATCAGAAGTCTGGTTTAAGTCTGTGGTCACAGAATGTATGCAACTCGCACTTATGTCCTTGATGGTATCCACGTTATTTCAGAAAGATGCTTACCATTTTCAGAAATGGCTAACAGGTGATCAGGCTGTAAACCAAAACTGCAAACTGGAAACTCCCTGTCTGGTGAAAATACTGATGAACATCTCAGAGCAGATGCAAAGATGAAATCTCAGTTTCACCTAGTTGGAAATACCTGATACAGCTGAGCTGTTCAATACTGACTGTATGGAGGTTAGCGTCAACAAAATATTAACTAGTGCTTGACATAGTACTTTTATGAATATACTATACAACTGTATATTCGTATTTACTGAAAGGTTTATTGAAACAAACCAACCAAGTACTACTGTTGAGATTATGAGATTTTCTTTATAACACAGATTACTGTCAGATGCACTATACTTCCTCAGGTGGCTCAAATTACAAAATGTTCACCAGACAGTTTTTTACAATCGTTTTTATCTAGTTTCAAACTTCATTCTTGATGAAACATTCTTTTCCTGTATTGAAGCATTCTTTCTCTGCATCCTTATCTCAAGCAGAGAAAACCGGTTTCTCAGCAGGTCGAAATGGTCTTTCAATGAAAGGATAATCTGTAACTTTTTCTGCTGTGTTAGCCATTTCCCTTTAGCAGGTTTATTCACTTGACTGTCTGTGTACATTCAACTGTTTATAATATTTTAACAAGCCTCTATTGTCAATGCCATTTGCTACAAAAACATTCAGAAGTATAATACTTTTTGTTCTACAGAAGCACATTCTTTTAAGCTAATCATTTTATTTATTTAACATTTGTTTACTGGGAAAGTCTGACTTGAAATGAGCCAGTTTTCAGAGGAGGCTTGGGAGAAATGCTCCAGGCACATGTCTTTGTAATCATACTTGTTTACTACATATTTCTTTTATGTACTTGCAGATGCTGTGTTACATGTTATTTCTAAAAATATCACACTGTTACTATGATTAAAAAACAGTTTACCAAACTTCTGTTACTGTGAAACAAAAACAGTTATATCAAATTATATATGTTTTTCTATCAAATACGTTATTACTATGAGGGGAAACCAGTTTATTTTATAAAATTCTATCACTATAACATGGCTGTGTATATGTCTGTGTACCTAAATGCTCTGAGACGGCAGTTGGGATCTGTGAGGTGTATTTGGCTGAGAAACTCTAATCCTAGAAATTAACATACTTAATAACAGACTTCAAAGGGTGCATGGGATATTACCTATATGCTGAAATGTTTGTTTCTGTTTACCTGTTATCTGTAGTTGTTCATGATGTGCATAACTTTGCAGATGTCTGCATTTAATTTTGGTGAGAGGCTTAGTGGAATGTGGTTCATATAATCATGTTTTGCATACTGTTCTACAGGGATTTCAGCACATTCTCAAAAGCAGTGATAGAATATAAACTAATACAGGAGAACAGTGCTGTCTGGAACAAACAGAACTTGAGATGGGTAGAGTGAGAAGTGATAGCTGCTTTGTGGTTAGCTTCAAGACTCCTGTGAAACCATAAATATTATTGCATTAGCATATTCATGTTGTTATGTCTTATTGTACACATTTATGTAGTCACAATTGCATTCAGCCTTAGGCCAGTATTTGTATTAACTAATCCGTAATGCATATAATGTAAGTTATTGCTGTTTCCCTCATAAAAAACACTAAAGTTAAGCATGCCAATATTGTCACTGATAATCATTTTGTACATATCTAAACTGTAATATCATCCTCTGTTTTCACAGGTGGGGACAAATGTTGATAACAAAGATGGAAGGTAAATGTACTACTATTCAAAATACATTTCTGCATGTCACGGCATATGTTCTTCTTGTTAGCGTAAACATTTAAACATGTAATCTGTTGTATGATTACATAATCTGTGCATGACATTAAAAATATACTTTTAGCACAAACCCCAAATGCCTTCATTATTGGTATAAAAACTCTTAACTTCCAAGACAGACTAGACTTGTCTGTACACCCTGTCTCTTATAGCCTCCTGCTTGCAGATCTATGCCTGATATTGCATGCTATCAAAGACTCCAACCTAATGAATCTGTTGCACCTCAACAGGATAAATAGCTACACAAACACCCAAACCAAGGGTATGAATGTCCACCAGCACATAAATAAAGCACAGAGTGAAAGATTCATTGCCCAAAGGCTACTGTTAAAACACAGAGCGATAGATTCATTCTCAGTGGCTTCCCTTAACACAGACTGATAGATTAATTGTACAATGGCTTCCCTTAAAACACAGAGTGATAGATTCATTGCCCAATGGCAGCTCCATCTCTGGTTTGTTCTAGCCATAAACAATATAAGGAAATGTGTAAATGGTATATTAGGTACTAGTAGCCACTGTCTTTATTTTTTTAACTTAATTAAAAAAAAAAAAAATCTGTCCCTATCTCAGCAGTACAGAAAGGTATTAATTTCCCTGCATGTTAAACAGATTGATATACTTTCCTCGTTCAAGGCTAACCTTGATGACTGAATGGGTACCCACAAATTCATCCTCGGCCTGATATATGTTTTGCTTATGGAAGTGGGGCTACACAATGAGGGTGGAATTTGGCATGGAACAAATGGCCTTCAGACTTACTATGATCTATAAACAAGAAGCTAAATTTGCCTTTCAAAGGTTCTATCTTCAGAAATCTGCTAAAAAAAAAAAATTCCAAATCTGCAGACTTAAACACTGTTAAAGAACTCACTGTAAATATTCATGCCACTGAAACATATGATTAGTGAAAGTGTATTTGTGAAATTTATACTCTTTCCCTTTCCCATTCCCCTTACTTTTCTTTTCCATTACTACACCCTACAACCTGAATTTTACACAAGCATAATGTATTTACTGCATAATCATGTTTGTATTCTCTTTTATATGTTAGTATGCATCTACTTCACTTGACCTAAAACTCATTTCATTGACACCCAATTGACCTAAATTTCATTTGACCTAAAACTCATTTGACTGACTCCCATTTCACCGACATTTAAGACATAGACTTGTTGTGGGCTTTCCTTTACCTGTGACTTGCTTGTGATAAAAAGAAATAATGTAACTTATAAAAAGAATTACTGTTAAGTTATAGTGCTGACTGTTAGAATTCCGATAGTTATGTATAAAGTAGTGTAGTGTTTCTAAATGTGGGTATTTCTATACATTTTTATGGGAAGTATCTAAAGTAATTTGTCGAATGTTTTGTGCAGTCCTAGCAGCAATGTCAGCATGTAGACTACTGTAAGGTAAGTAAAAGGTATATGCTCTTTTTCCCACTGTAGTGCGATCCTGGAGTTAGCATTTATCATTGGGGGGCACAGCCCCCCCACACTGAGTGGCATGGGGGGCGTAGCCCCCCCATCTAGTTTGGTTGTACTTTGTCCCGTTTCTGTTAAGAGGGTTAGTAAGTAGTTTTTAAGATCTGGAGAGGGTTAGTTATTGGTGTTCTAAGTGTGCTTGTCTATGGTTTAAGATTTAGTATGTTGAAATTCAGCATTGTAAGGTGTCGGTGAAATGGGAGTCAGTCAAATGAGTTGTCAGTCAAATGACATTTAGCTCAACTGGGTGTCGGTCAAATGGGTGTCAGTCAAATGAGTTTTAGGTCAAGTGAAGTAGACCCATTAATATATTTTTTAGCTCTGGACTTAATAAATCACTTCTCCACTAATATATGCTTAACTGTATATAGTGAATCTGTATAGTATGTTTGATATGTTGTATTCATAAAAGAAATTCTGTACTTGTGATGTGCAGCTCTTCTCTCTGAGAATCTGCTGAAAAGAGACACTTTGCTCAATTTGAGTATCCCAGTTAACAAACAAATTAATAAATAAATGCACTCTTACATTTTCACAATGATACTTTCGTTACCCATGTACTGTCACTGATTTAATTTCATCTAACACTTACAATGAGTGATCATAAATTGTTTACATTACTTTTCACATTTTCTAATTTTTTTTCCTTTCTAAAGTGATAATAATCTACTTAGAGTATGTATTGTTTGTAAAATTGCAAGTCTCATTTTTGTTTAAAAGCATAGCCTGTGGTGCCCTGCTCCATGCTGCACAAGCACTGTTTTAATTCCACTTTCTCATACTTTCATATTAGATTAGTCTGGTTTCTTATGCTTTTGAAACCTCAGTTATCTTAAACAACTCAAGGACAAACAGCCTTTTGACCCAACATGCTTAGAAGACCCAAGATGGTTACTATTGCCACTCTATTGGCTAAATTAGAAAATTTACAAGATGACTCTCCAGTCTAAGTGGGTTCAAGTATCTACTAAGATAGACCCATCTTTGATGGTTTCTTCCAAGGAGTACTTAATGTTATGGTTGAAATTTCTTGAATAAACTAAAGGCTTGTTTGAGTTATCGGAAAAGTTGCTGTCCCACTTGATTCCTTCACATTCTCAGATATAGGTATATACATTATGACTTTCTCCATCTTGTTAGATACAGAGGGTTCATGCATTGCTCAAAATATAAGGATAAGCCTGAGTTTTGAAATGAGCATGCCCAACCCAGTCATTCCCCACCTTTCCAGTGTTTCACCTTCAATACAGGTTATGCCTCCATCACCAAAGTATCCACTTTTGAGGGTCTTCCTCATGCAATAAGCAAGTGTCTGAGATTTCACAATACCATCAATAGAAAGAGATGACAAGAGGTAGGAGAGTATCCAGATTTTCCTGAATTTAAAACTAAAGTGGTTTTAGCTTTCCATCTTGTCATGAAATCAGAATGCAATATACTCCCCACCAGTTCTTCCACTAACTTTCAGATAGGGATTTTAAGACACCCATTCTGTAGCAAAAGAAAGATTCTGTGGCACTTGTGAAGATTGGGCAGAGATGGGTGAAGGCTGCCAGCCTAGTCAAATATAATTTGATACATAATTCTGTCAATTGTATATACAAATGTAAAATACAGGCTTGTGTCTTAAATGTAAAGAAAGTACTGTAAAAAGTGAACTTCAAGATTGTAGCAACATTGCCATCTGCTGTAAAGAAAAACTATGTCAAGCCTTTCAAATTTGTCTTTTGAAGTTGAAAAGATCTTATGACTTTCCTTGATGTTTTACACGTCGGCTTCAGTGAGTCTGGATGAAGGTTTCCTACCTGTTGTTTTAATGCTAAAGATATTGACCAGAATTTACATATGGAATGTGCTTTATTGCTCTGGTTTCTACCTAAGTGTAAAAGTATATAAATGGAGTTTCTATTAGCCTGGGAACTCCAGACCAGGTGTCAAAGGTGATGTAATGGGAACTGACTGAAATGATGTAATGTTTATCAGAACTGCAGTTTCAATTTAAACAGTGAGAACCAGAGATTATTAAGCATTTCTGCCTTGACATTTGACTCATCAGCACTGCCTATGGCCTATATGTGTAAGTAGGATTTTACCACTATGTTTTCTAAGAAATGTATAACATTAGCAAGTTTAGACTGTGTTTTTCTTTGAAATCAGATCGTTCCTACTGTATTGTATGTATTTCTGTGTGATCTCTGACTCTTGAGTAACATTGTAGTAGTTTTGTCCTTGTGTCTTTAGTATTTATTATTAAATATTTTTAAACACTTTCAACTGTGTCTGGTTTATGTAGAGATAAGTTGAGCTCTAGAGTACAATGCATATTTATAGAGTTTACTGTCTAAGTCACTCCAGATAAGCTTTTACTGCTTAGCTATACTACCATGGGATTATAATATTGCACAGTAATAATTGGACTCCCTTTTAAGGACCTTTTAGTAGCTGATAATTATTAGCTGGATGGCGGCAGGAATTACTACCATATGGTCTGGGTAATAGGGGCACAGCTGGAGAACCTGTGCCAGCCTTTACCCAGGAGGGTCTGTGTGGTTGTATAAATACTTATTTCAAAGTGTGTAGTTGTGTGCCAGCTACTTGAGCAGGGACATGAACCACTGGTTGGACAGAGAGGGTACTGGAGGTTTCAGCTTGCCCAGCTAGGCTGAGATCTTGACCCTATAGCTGTGCCAATGGGGAGTCTTATTGGGGACCTGGAGTACAAGGGAGCAACCAGCCCCAGACTGACTGTGACCTCTGTGTGCACTTAAGGGAAATTGTACTTTACTGTGTGTATTTGTTATCCTTTCCTCATATACGAGACTCCCTCTCTGGTATTGGTGGTGAGGATTGTAGCTCCTTGATTGCTGGGCCAGGGCTCGGGCGTCACAGTACTTAACACCCTGGCCTCCATATTACGAATCATAATGCATGTCTCATTTGGTAAAGTGGGAAGTTAATGATGACTCATAGGAAGCTCAGTGAGCCCATCCATGATTTGGACATAAACAGGCACTAAATATATCAAATCCAGTGATAAACACCAAACAAAAACAAACAAAAAAATGAGCAGCACAAGAGTTATGGAACGATAATTAAAACAAAGCTAAACACTTTTGTTTTTATATAAGCAAGAACTTCATCTTAATTCTTTCAGTGTGAAAACTAAAAGCAATGAGATTACAGGTAATTTGCTTCTGATGAAATTTTATGATCACTTATATATACATGTATTGTTTAGTTTTTTATTAGCATTTCATTTTTTATAAATATAGATTTAATGTTTGGTCATTTATTATTTGGCTTTTTAACAATTGAGAGTACAGCCAGTTATACTGCATGATACAGAAACCTGGGCAGTGAGGACAGAACAGTTGAGGAATCTAAAGGTGATGGAGATGAAGTGTCTGGGATTGGTGGTAGGATGCACACTGTGGGACAGACAAAGAAATTACAACAGAGCAGAAGTCAAAGTAGCTCCAATTGAATAGAAGGTCAAAGAGAACAGATTATGGTGGTTCAACCACATGTGCAGAAAAGCAGAAGGCAATATGTTGAAGAATGTTTGGGACAGACAGGAAGTAGACAAGAGGAAAAGAGGGCACCTAGCAAAAAGATGGATGGACTGCATCAGAGAAGACTCATGAAAATCAGGCATGACTGTTGAAGAAAATTGGAGAGTGGCACTGAATTGAGAGAGATGGTAACAGTCAACATGATACCTCGACCCCATGTAGAAAATGGGGAAGAAAGGAAGTTGATGATGATGAGTGCTTAATTATGTCACATGACAGTATTTTTTTATGTAAAAGGAGGCGTTATAGTATAAGGAAACAGTTCTGATTATGTTCTTATATAAGAATGAAAGTAAATAAATGAGATTAGGAAGAAGCATACCAGAGTCCACCAGATAATATTTATTTAGCGCTTTCGTCTTTTAAAATAAAAAACTTCATCAGAATGAACAGGCACATACAATGAATCATTACTCAAACCCAGCTTAAATACCATGCTCATTCACTAATAATGAAACATTGAATTACATTAAAGGTATATGCCATGAACCATAAACTAAATAAATAATAAACTAGCAGCATAAATAGCAACATAAAAGAAGCAAATAGAAAAAAGTTAAGAACCTTTTGGCCCAGATAGGTGACAATTGTGCAAAATGTGCTTAAAAGTAGACAATCTATCAACAAATATATTCATATAAACATATATATATATATATATATATATATATATATATATATATATATATATAAAGTATATAAATATATAAACCTTTAAGTAAACTTGTAAAAATACAAATAAAATATAGTATAATATAACTATTTATAAGGCCTTATAAATACATAAGTTCTACATATAGCCTTCTGCCCTAAGTCTAAGACTAGGGCTTATAGAGATAGTACTGTTAAGCCCTGGTTGTTTAGTAGCATTGGTCCTCATCTGCCATCTTATTTCTTGTAATTCAAGAAAGTCATTCAAAGGGCCACCTCTGTCCCCCATTACCACTTGCTCTAAAACAGTAAATTTAAAACTAGGCCCCTCATTTTTAAGGATGTGTGCAGCCAAATCATGTTTAGGATCCTGTTTTTTAATCTCATAAAAATGTTGGTATACCCTAGTTCTGAGGGCATTAACCGTCTTCCCAATATAGTAAGTTGGACATGAATCACAGAGGGCAAGATAAACTACTGCCTTGCTACTACAACAATATTTCTTTTTGTATTTAAAACTCCCATAATTAGATATTTTTTCTCCTTGCCTTCCATAATATGTTTACACTGAAGGCAAAACCCACATTTATACATTCAAACTATACCTGTATTGTTCCTACAAGTTCTCTCTAACATATTCTTAAATATAATATATTTTCGATAAATTATTTTTGGGGCAGTTCCTACAATTTCAAGGAGGTCCTGACTGGTATTAAATCAATTCCAATTATGTTTAATTATAGGTTCATAGGTAGGTACTAGGCTATCAGCCGAAGGGTCTACGTAAGCCTAGCCAGCAGTTCCATAGCTTACGCCACCCAAGAAAGTTATTTTCCTGTGCCACTGTCGAGCAGAGACACAGAAGTCATCCCCGGGGTGTATTTCCTATTTCCCATCCACTCATCAAGATTTTTCTTGAAGAGTGCTAATGAAGAACTTTGCTTGACATAGATGGGTAGCTTGTTCCAGAGTATAGGAAGTCACTGGGACAGGAATCTGTCCCTCCAGTGTGTCCTGTTTATTGTGGTGACAAGGTTTAGGTCCCTAGAGTGTGTAGCTCAGAGGGATTTGGATTTCTTTAGGTGTAGCATGTCCAACAGCTCTGAGTTTGACATAGTTTTAAATGTTAGGCAGAGATTACCTCAGAGTAGGCGATATGCTACGGAGTAAAGCTGGAGTTTTTTGAGGCAGTCAGTGTAGGGCATTTGTTTGAGGCCAGTAATCCTCTTTGTGAGGTACATCTGTGGTCTTTCCAGCTGCTGCAGATGTCTTGTGAGGTACATTCCAAAAGGGACGTTGTACTCTATAATGGGTCTAATGAGTTACGAGGAGAGGGGAACAATGACCTCTTTTTTCCTGGATGAGAACCCTTTTATGATGAGGTGTGTCACATAGAAGAACTTCCTGACGACTGTGGTGATGTGACTATCAAAGGAGAGACTACTTGGGTCCCAAGGTCTCTTATCACGCATTTGGTGTTAAGTAGATTGCTGCCTATGTGGTAGTTCATGGTTACAGAGTTTTTACTAAAGGGGATGACAATGCACTTTTTCGCATTGAGCTTGAGGCCATGGCTCTGACACCAGGCATCTGTCTCAGTCAGGCCCTTCTGCAGGATGTCCACATCATTTGGGGACTTGACTATGGCTCCTAGTTTGCAGTCATCTGTGAACTTCATTAACCAGAGGCCTTCTTTGTTAGCCTGTACTTCAGAGAAGTAGATACCAAACAGAAGAGGTCCCAGGCCGGAACCCTGTGGTACTCCACTTGTCACTGCTTTGAGTTCAGATTTTGAGCTTGCAACTTTTACAGTGTGGGTTCTGTCAGTGAGCCAATTGGCAACCCATGTTGTGACATAGGGATTTATACCTAGTTTAGTGAGTTTAGCTATAATTCCAGAATGGGGGATGGTGTTGAAAGCCTTGGCAGGTCAAGATAGGCTGTGTGAACCACCTTACCCTCATCCACAGCTTTGGTGACTGCCTCAAAGAAGTCGATCAGGTTCAGGAGGCATGATCTGCCTTTCACAAACCTGAACTGGGCGGGATTCAGGGTTTGGAGGTTACCAATGTCTTTGTTTATGAATTCCATGATGATACGTTCCATGCCCTTGCAGACCAGGCTCATCAGACTAATAGGTTGAGAGTTCCTGGGATCAGTGGTGGCTTCCACTTTGTGAAGTGGGTTAACAGTTGCTGTGCACCATTCAGTGGACACAAAGCCTGATGCGAGGCTATTATTGAACATGGTTCTTAAGTAGGGAGCCAGTTTGTTCTGAAGTATGTGTAAAACGCAGCCGGGGATGTTGTCCGGTCCCATGGATGCTGTGTTTTTGGCTTTAGAGAGTGCAGCTTTTACCTGCATAGTTGCGATTACAGGAACTCTGAATTCTTCCTGTATAGATATGGGCCCTTTAGGTGGTGAGAGGGGGGTAAAGTTAGCACTGAACCTATCTGCCAGGATGTTGGCAATATCAGTTGGTTCTGTAATTTTCATGCCTTTGTGCTGTAACTCAGAGCAGATCTGGGTGTTGCCATCTAGATTCTTGACATAGTTATAGAATGCTTTGTGGTTGTCCTTGGATTTAGTGGCGATTTTGTTTTCGTAGCTAGCTTTGGAGGATCTTATAAGGGATCTCAGCTTCTTTCTGAGGCTGACCAGGGAGCTCCTCCACTCATGGGATTTTATTCTGTTTTGCAACAGTTTCTTCCTTCTGTTGTACAGTTTGTTTATGGCAGGGGACCACTAGATTGGCTTCCTTTTTTTGGAGGATAGCGTCTTGGTACTGTTTGGGATGGCACGATCCATGCACTCGTGTAAGTGCTTATAGAGTGCATTTGTGTAGGATTCAGCAGTTGTAACTGTATTGTCCATCTGCATGGGTGTCATGAAGTTCACCACTTCTGTCTTAAGAAGCATGAAGTTGGCTTTGGAGAAATTTTTTACTGTGGTTTCCTTAATGGGGGGTGGGGGTGGGATGTGGATATCAAGGGTGATAAGCCTATGGTCGGATCGGACCAACGAGGAGTTGACTTCAGGTGTAGAACACTGGTCACTCATGTTGGTAATGACTAGGTCTAGGATATTGTTGCCTCTGGTGGGGGTGTGGGTAAGTTGATCTAGGGCATTGTATAACACATTTTTTGAAATCCTTAGACTCTACCTTAGGCACCCCCATTTGTAAAAAACTTCCTACTCCTTTTCCTAACAAGGGGAAAAAAAGACCCTTCTCCCTTTTATTCATCACTTCCTGTAAAATTTTGTAACAACATACCCCTCAATACTTGTATTTGATGTATAAATTCATTCCACTCAGATACCATCCTGGCTAAATGGACACCTTGTCCTTTCACCAAAGATTTTTTCTGATGAAGTGGATGAAAACTGTTAAAATGCAAGAGGGTGTTAGAGTAAGTTGGTTTTCAAAAAATTGCCTTATTAAAACCTTTTGACTCTGTATTTTTTCTAACAGTAATATCTAAGTAGTTTATCTCATCCTTCCCTATTGTATATGTAAAATCTAGGAAATCTGTAGCGTGTCTTATATAAGCCAGAAAATTCTGCAGCTGTTCCTTACTACCATTCCATAAAATAATTATATTGTCCAAATACCTCCCATAATACTTCCAATATTGGGCATATTGACTATTAAAGATAAATTCTAGTTCCCAAAAAGCTAAAACTATATTGGCAAATATGGTGGCACAAATGCCCCCCATTGCCATACCCTTACATTGTTTAAATAACTGTTCTTCGAAAACAATGATATTTGTGTCTAGAACTAACTCCATAAGGGTTCTGATGGTCCTAATACAATTATGTTTAAGGTTGGAATACCTACAAAGAAATAGATAGAACCATTCAACCCCAGTGTCATGTGGGATTACAGAAAACAGATCCCTTACGTCGATTGTCACAAAAAGAAGGGCATCATCATACATTTTCCTATTGAGTTTCCTAAGCAAATCCCAAGAATCATTTACTACCCATGCATAGTCTTTTAATACAGATTTTAACTGTGTGTCTATGAATCTTGCAATAAAATAGGTTTTTGATGCTTTTGCATCAACAACAGGCCTAAGGGGGGGATTGGCTATATCCTTATGAAGTTTTGGCATTCCAAAGATGGTTGGAATTTTTGGGAATTTTACTTCCATAAACTGATGTTCTTCTAAACTAATTTCTCTGTATAATAATAACTCTTCTAATAACGCATCAACATTCCTATATAAAATATTTTTTTCATTCAAACTTATTTCACAATAAACATCTGTATGCAGTCAGGGCCGGCCTTAGCTGAAATGGTGCCCTAGGCGAAGTAGTACTCTGGTGCCCCTTAAGCCCCACCCACGCCATACTCATGAACCACCCCCTATTTGAGGCAAACCCACGGGTAGGTCACTCCCCAAGAAAGCCACTCCAGTTCTTTCCTTCAATTATTTAAATGCATAAAAAGAAAAGATATCTTGTAATTTAGTTAAACTGCAAGTGAAGGTGGAATTTTCTTTTAATAAACCTACTTTATCTGTTTCACCTTCACACATATTTTACAATAAAAGCCTTGCCCTCAGAAAATAGAAGCCCATTTGCATTGTTTCAAAGGGTTGGTTAAGTTAATTTAAACAACTTAATTTACTTTGGGTAGGTGAGCGAGCCTTATGCTCAGTGAAAGTAGAATAGCAATCTCTCTCCTCCCTGTGTACAGTAGCTTAAGCCGCGGGGGGCACAATACTATACAAAGGAAAGGGTCACTTTTTTAGGGAGGTACAAAATATGCAGTTACAGAATCAATATTTCAGAATCCGAGAAACAGTCTTGTAGAAAACTAGTTGCCAATCAGCACAGTATAATGTTTGTGTTACTTTTTAACAAAGTAAGTATGCTAAACACTCCATCCATAACTCTCAATGAATTGGGAACAAATCTTAACAAAATAATGGATAAATCCAGAAAGAAATTAGTAATGACAAAATAGGAAAATGTGAATTAATATACATTTTCCCAATTAAAGTAAGTCCATAACTCTAATTATTATTCTTCTTTCGGCTGCTCCCTTTAGAGGTCACCACAGTGGATCATCTGTTTCCATTTCTTCCTGTCCTTTCCATCTTGCTGTGTCACACCAACCACCTGTATGTCCTCTCTCACCACATCCATAAACCTTATCTTAGGCCTTCCTCTTTTCCTGTTAACTGGCAGCATCATCCTTAGCATCTTTTTCCCAATATACTCAGCATCCCTCCTCAGCACATGTCCAAACCAATGTAATCTTGCCTCTCTGGCTTTGTCTTCAAAACTTCCAACCTGGGCTAAATATTGTCACTATTTATTAAGGGGAATTTACCACCTTTTCTCCAAAGGTCACTAACTTTAGGAGGGGTTAAGAGGGACAGAACTAAAATTTGAGTCAAAGTAGGGATGTCCCTGGAAATTATGGAGAGTTGAGAGGTGAGATGCAATCTCAAACAACCATAATTCAATATACTGATGATTCTACCCTCATATGCTCAGCTCCCTCCCTTCCTGAACTCCTACAAAAAAACACAACAATCCTTACTGGACATAGAAAAATATCTAATTCCCAACTTATCCTGAACCCCTAAAATATAAAACTTATGCTCTTCTCTAGCAACAAAAAAAAAATAAGTCATCCTCCCCATTTCACCATCTACTCCTCAAACAAAGCCATCATATAACCAGTAAATCATAACAAGCTACTCACTGTCACTACTGACTACTTCTTCTTTCAGCTTTTCTCAGTGAGGGGTCACCACAGCAGAACAACGGTCCGCAGAACAAATGGCAGTGGAGTTTTACGGTGTCGAGTCACCAGCCCGGCACCCAACTTTCCACTGAAGGCACATACTCATGCACACACACACACCTATGGCCAGTTTACAGTGTCCAATCCACCTACAGCATATGTTTGGGATGTGGGAGGAAACTGGAGCACCTGAAAAACCCACGCGACCACAGGGAGGACATGTAGACTCCGCACAGAAGGCACCCCAGCCAAGAATTGAAATGGAGAACCTCTTGCCATGAGGCGGCAATGTTAACTACTGCACCACCGTGGCCACCTACTCAGTGTCACTACTGACAAAGATCTCAAATTTGACAAACACCTTTCTTTAATCATTAAAAAGGTTCACTTCAAGCTAGGGTCTCTCTATAAAATAAAGCCCTTCCTAACCGATTCTATGCCATCTCTCAAACACACTATCAACACCACTATATGCCTCACCCATATTCATAAACTTAAGAAAATGTGACTTAAATAAACTTGAATCCTGTTACAATGAAGTAGCCAGGTCTACAGCCAACCAGCCATCAAGATCACATCACTGCACAGCACTCTGCCAACTAAACTGGGTTGAACTGCAAACAGGATCTGAAATATATTAGAGGTTGGTGCATTATGGGTAAGGGAGAAGCTTGAGAGCTTTATGGTTACCACGAGCTATAGTAACAGCTGAGTTGGATCCAAAGGTCGGATCTGAACCCAGTTGTTGAAGAATGAAAATGGACAACACAGATGGAACAGTATGGTGAGTACATAACTTCTTTTTTGGCCCAGTTAGTTTCCAAGGGAGTATTTCCAAGATCCAAAGAAGTCATCCTATCACTGTACTCTTCCCCTTATCAGACCCATCATTAAATACAATGTTCCCTTTGGTATGTACAAATCCAAGCATATCACTCAACTGGAAAAGCCCCAGAGATTTCTAACTAAGAATATTAAAGGTCTTAAATACTTTAAATACTGCAGTAAATTAGCCTGACTCTTCTTAACCTCAGTAGTATAGAGGTTGCTGTAAGGTGATGTGTTCACTTTTTAAGCCATAAAAGACCCGGTCTTATTGACCTCCTTTTTATTTGAAAAACTATCAGTGGTAGAAATACTTGCACTAACGATTTAACTCTAACCAGCAAATAAGACTTGCTGGAGAGAGAGGTTCCTAACTCAATGTATTCCTAGCCTGTCAAATAACTTACACTACAGGCAAACAGATTACTGATTTGGCTCCCTTCAAGGCTAGTCTTGATGACTGCATGGGTAGGCACAAATTTACACCAGGGTTGTCATGAACTGCCTTGCTTGGTTTGGGAGGTGATCATTGTTAAGTGCTAGAAAAGGGTGGCAAGACCTTTTAAGTCTGTCTCCATAAAGGTTAAGCTAGGCATGATCATTTGCCTAGTATCACTGAAGAATTGAAAGTAAAAGTTACTAAAAAATCCAAGCCGATAACTGCTGCTTCTTAGCTCGAACAGGGCTCGTTTACACACTCAATTGCTGCTAGAATTCAGCTACATAAACGTTTCAAGACACTGTTGTTAAAACGAAATGTTTATTCCACACTAGTGCACTTCTTCACAACAAAATTAAACACAGGTTTAGCGCTTTCATCTGGACACGTCAGACTTCATCAGAACCTACAAGTAAACACTCTCATTTCCCTTTTATACCCATTTTGGCGCCAAATCTATACAATAATAAATGATAAATAAATAATCACATCAATTACTTCTGCTTAATTACAACATAACTATGTACAGTATTACAAAATTTAAAAACAACCTTACTGCTAAAATACAATGCTAAAACATGGAATTTGCTTCTAGTTACATATAATGTTTCTCCTACCATTTGGTTTAAAATATGTATCATATAGTTTGTTATTCACCTAATATTAGAAAAGGTTTTAGACTAATATAATCATTTAGTCCAGGGGTGGTAGTGGCGTCTAAACAAATTTGCCATTTACTTTCTAATGCCCCTAACCTAGCTTTCCAATTTCCCCTACCTGTTGTTCTATCCACTATTTCAAGAATTGCAAATTTGAATGTGTGTTCAGTACCTTTGTCTATTACATGTTTGCTCAGGGCGTTTTTGTCATCTTTTTTCTTAATTTTATACATATGTTCGTAGATGCGTGTTTTTAATTTTCTTTCCGTTTTGCCTACGTAGTAGGCAGAACAGATTGTGCACCTCGCCAAATATACAACTCCCTGACTGTTACAATTGCCAGCCTGAAATCTACAAGTACTTCTGATGACATTATCTAATTTAATACATTTGTCTTCATTTATATGTGTGCATTGTGCACATGTTCCACATTTTTTTGTTGTTGCATCCCTTTCTTTGTTACCTTTGTTGTATTTATATTCCCCTCTTTCTACTATTCTCTTAAGGTTCTTGCCTGTTTTATATACGACTTGTGGGTATAGTCCAACTAGATTACCTACATCTTCCATATTAGTTAATAGTTTCCAATATCTACGTAGAATTTCCTTGACTGGATTACTATACAAATTGTACATAATCACACATACTTTTCTTTCTGATATTTTATTTGTTTTATTGTTGAATTCTTCATGTCCTAATAATGGATAATATTTCTTACCCCATTGCAGCTTAACATACTGGATTACATCATCTAACATGTTTTTGGGATAGCCTCTTTTTGTGAATAATTCATGTATGTACTCTAATTCGTACGTCATTTGCTCTCGGGTAGATGACATACGTGCTGCCCTCACACACTGTCCCTTCACGATGTTTTTGAATATATGGGGTGGGTGGCAGCTTCCAAAATGGATATAATCATTAGAATGGGTTTGTTTCCTGTATAATTTAGAGGTAAATCCTTCCCCGTTGTTGCTTATATGTGTATCTAGGTATGCAATTCCATTTTCATCAACTGTATGTGTAAATTTTAAAAATTCCGTAGTATTATTAATGTATTGTATAAACTCGGTTATTATGTCTCTTCTACCTTTCCAAATTATAAATAAATCGTCTAAAAAGCGGGTATATAGAATAATGTTTTTGTAATATTCACTGGGAAACAAGAAAGTTTCTTCCCATTCCAACATGACAAGGTTTGCATATATGGGTGCACAAGATGCTCCCATAGCAGTGCCTCTTCTTTGTCGAAACAATTTTCCTTGGAATTCTATATAATTATGTTCCAAAATAAGACTCATCATACTCACTATCAATTGTATTTTATCCCAAGAGAGGGCAGAATGTTTCCTTAGACTGTTACTAAAATATTCCAGTCCGATATCTATCGGGATACAAGAAAAGAGGTCTTTGACATCTATGGTAATAAATGTAATATCTTTATCCCATACTTCAGTTGTAAGCTTACTCAGAAAATGCCAGGAATCTTTTATAAGATGTGGTACATTTCCATATACGTGTTTCGTCCATTGATCGATGGTTACCCCCATGTTAAATGTTTTGGACTTTGATCCAGATATGATAGGTCTAAAAGGGGGGTTAGTCACACTCTTATGAATCTTAGGAATGCAAACTATTCTGGCCAATATAGGATATTCGTTTCTAATGAATTTGTAAATGTCTTCGTTTATTCTGTGGTCTAATAAGTATTCTTCCACAACTATATCTATGTGTCTGTGTCCTATATTAACTTGGTTGACTGATGACTCCTCATAATTTCCTGAATTAATTAATATATCCTGTACCACTCTATTGTATATATTTTGATCATAGATGATAATCCCGCCTCCCTTATCAGGTTTCATGATACGAGTGTCTTTATTGCATACTATCTTTTCTAATGTACTTCTTTCTTCTATAGTTAGATTATCATGGAAATTTACTGTGGTTTTGTTATTTTTTCTAATATTGTTGTATAATTCGTACACCTCTTTACACACTACTTGTTCGTATGCATTTACCTGTGGGTTGGATGGTGGAATGAATGTGCTTCTTCTGACTAACTTATTTGCCTGTTCATAATCCTGCTGTCCGTTGTTGTTGTTTTTGAAAAATATGGCTAGGTTCAACCTACGACAGTATAGTTTGATTTCCTTAATAGTGTCATAAAGATTAAACCCTGCATTGGGTATGTATTTCATACCCTTGCTGAAGAGTGAGAAGAAGCTACTTGATACATCGATCTTGGTGTAGTTGTACACCTTAAGACCATTATGGTCATAAATAATGGGTCTACTTTTTTCTTCAGACTCTCCATCTTTCTTTTCAGACATAATGTTATCATTTTCACCTATCTCTGTTTCCTCACTGTGATTCCCAATAACCTTATTCACATAGTTGTTATGACTTTTTCTTAATATTTTCTCAGATGGTTTATGGGGGCTGGATAATATCTTCCCCCTTGAAAATTTTCATCCTCCTCATGTCTAACATGTACATTGAATTTTTCTTCTTAATTTGCCTAGTATGTTCGTGTTCCTATATTCATTTGTTCTTACCTTTTTAGACTAAGTATTATGCACATCTTGTGAAAGAAGCTTATTTAATTTCCCATATACCTTTGGAAATGATTTTGATCACTGCATAGCCTGCAAGTTTGATGAAATGCTTTACTTTGACTTTGCTTATACCAGTAACTGCACCTAATACACAATGTTTCATTTGTAACTGTGCAGCACCTTCTCAGCACCATTGTGGCTGCATCAAGCTAACTAGACTCTCTGTTTATATTTAGTCTATTTTTTCACTCTGAGTGACATTTTTCATCTTAATCCATTACAGATTTGACTGACAATGAGGTATAATTCAAACTTCTGACTCCAAAGCTTCTTCTTTTCAAACAAGTTTTCGTGTCGCTTCAGAGACATTGATGATTGTAGTGAAGACATTTTGCTAAAAATATTATTTCAATGTGGTCATCTCAAAAGATTGGTGGGTCAATGTTTTTTTCTAGGCAAACTTTGAATAATATGATCACTTTGAAAAGAGAGAGAGAGATGTAAAATGTGAAAATTCCAGCTCTTGAGACTTTATGTATAATTCTACAGGTAGAAGTCTATTTTGTCATTTTTACAGTCAAAATATGGAAAACTAGGCACTTCGTCTGATGCCTGATCAAAGTACAAAGCTGCAATATTTTGCTGACATTTTTTTGGTCATAAGACCATTGTCACACCCCTCAGTGTTAGTGATAATTTGTCAGTATCTACTTATGGATTTTACAGAGCAGCATGAACGAAGTGTTGTTATCACTAATTACACTTTGCTTTTGACTCCGTGTAATATATACACCTTGTAAAGTACAGAAGTGATCTACAATAAAGAGACAAAGGCAAGAGATACATTATATCAACAGCTTTACTGAAAAACCTCAAATACTCTCACATGGCATACACCTCTCGTGTACGAGTGCGGAATGTATTTACATCCGCGTTGGCGTGCGGGCTTGTGTCACACGCATGGTCTTCCTTAAAGGAGAAGACGCTTTACACTGCGGTGTGAAGAAGGTTTTTCTTTTTAAATTGTTGAAGCTGGCTAACCTATAGCTGTAAAAGCCTCCCCCTCACCCTATGGTTCCGGCAACCTTAATGAACAGGACTACAGAAGTGAGAGGAGGACACTAATGCAACAGTACGTTTGGGATGGACTCCGAGACAACTAGGCACCGAGAGGAGTGCAAACTTTACCTTATGGCTTAAGAAAAAAAATAAATAAATAGAAGAGTGCCCTTTATGAGGCCAGCCTGTACGGCGTCCTAGGTGGTCGCCTAGTTCACCTATGCCTAAGGCCGGCCGTGTATGCAGTATGCCCAACATTTTGTCAATGTAGACATTAGTGTTCATAATAGCCAACCCACCCCCTTTATCAGGTTTCATAACTCTGATTGCCTTATTGTTACAAATGTCATTAACCAATTTTATTTCATGCACTTCCAAATTATTATCAGGCAAAAAATTAACCTTATTAGTAAAAAAATTACATATATCATATTCACACATCTCAAAGGTCCGTACTACGGGATGTAGTGGTGGATTAAACAAACTTGTTTTTTTGCACGTCATATTCAATCGAGGTAGGTTCAAATTTCTTGTGTATTACTTTAAAATAATTAATGCTTCATCTATTAATGCATTCCTGCTAGGAGCAAAAGAAAGACCTTTGTCAAAAATATACGCTAATTTCCTATCAAAGCTGATATCACTGTAATTATATAAACTAAAATCACCACATGTATTCTTAATAATGTTAACAAAAGAGTCTGTATTAGCTCTCAGCATATCATTCCTTTCACCACATGTATTAAAATCTTGTTCAAATGGATTCAATACATATCCCCCTCCCCCTGTGGTTCCAGTTGTTAGAATAAATAGTTAGGGGGGTCGCCCCCCACATACATCATACATTTCAAACATACACATGGATACTTATAACAGAAATGATTAACTATTTGCAGAGAGCAATATTTATCTAAACAATGTAGGGGGCTCCGACCCCCACACCCCCCAATGTTGGGGACTGTGCCCCCACACACCCCCTAACTATTTATTCTAACTCCAGGATTGCGCTACAGTGGGGGAAAGGGCATAATGCTTTGAATTTCATATGTCAGTGTTATGAGTTTCGATCAAATGTGTTTTCGGTGTTTTGAGCTTTTGGTGTCGGTGAAATGAGTGTCGATTATATGAAATTTCAGTCATATGAAGTAGACCTATATATATATATATATATATATATATATATATATATATATATATATATATATAAAATACACACACACATACGCAGACATAAATATATATGTATATATATATACATATATATATATATATATATATATATATATATATATATATATACACACACACACACACACACACACATATATATATATATATATATATATATATACATATACACACACACACACACACATATGGATCTACTTCACATGACTGAAAACTCAAAATACTGAGTTTCATTTGACTGAGACCATAATACCTAATTTTCAAAATACTGAAAACTCATTTACTCATTTGACTGAGTCTCGTTATACTAAAAGCTTACAATGCTGAATTTCAAAATACTGAATATTAAGCCAGAGACAGGCACACTTACAACACCAGTGACTAACTCTTTCCAAAACTTAAAAATTGCTTACTTACCCTCTTAACAGAAACTGGATGATATAAAACCAAACTAGATGGGGGGGCTGGGTCTACTTCTAAATCTCGTAGCCCATATTACTGACTCCAAAAATCCCAAGACGACAATAACAAAAGTTACAATCCCAAACGTCAGATTTTTAACATGGTAAGTAAACACTTGGCCAACTGGAACCCACACTGAGCCCAACATACCCTGTTCTCCACTGTAGTGTGATCCCGGAGTTGGTATATTTAGTTAGAGGGGTATGGGGAGATAACCCCCCCACCTGGGTGAGTTTTACTTAGCACAGCATGAGTTTCACTTTAAGATGGCCAAATATTTACTTACCATTTTTAAAATCCATTGTTCAGGATTCCGATGTTTTGTTATTGTCGTCTCGGGATTTTCGGAGTTGGTAATATGGGCTTCAGGATTTGAAAGTAGAACATTGGGGCTATGCTCCTCACAACCCCCAACTATATATCCTAACTCCAGGATCACACTACAGTGGGGAAATGGGCATATACCTTTTACTTACCTTACAGTACTGTACACACTGCCACTACTTCTGGGAGCACACAGAAAGTCTGCCATATTACTTTAGATACTTCTCATAAAAATGTAAAGAGACATACCCACATTTAGAAACACTGCAACACTCCTTTCCACTCTATTATTGGTATTCTGACAGTCTGTACTTTAGGTTACAGTATTTTTTTTATCACAAGCAAATCACAGGTGAAGGAAAACACACCACTTCTATGTCTTAAAATTCAGTACTTTGAAATTCAGCATTGTAGGCTTTCAGTATAGTAAGACTCAGTCAAATGAGTTTTCAGTACTTTGAAAATTAGCTACTGTGGTCTCAATCAAATGAAATTCAGTATTTTGAGTTTTCACTTATGTGAAGTTGACTGCGGTGGTGGTGCTGTGGTAGCGTTGTCGCCTCACAGTAAGACGTTGTCCTGTTTGATTCTCAGCTAGAGTGTCTTCTGTGTGGAGACATGCGTGAATGGGCGTACCTTCATTGAAGGTTGTGCGTCAGGACTGGCAACTTGGCATGTAAAAATCTACTGCCAATCATTAGCGGACCGAAGTTCCGCTATGGCGACCCCTAACCGGGAAAAGCCGAAAGACACAACAACAACAACAACTCATGTGAAGTTGACCCATGTGTGTGTGTGTGTGTGTGTGTGTGTGTGTGTGTGTGTGTGTGTCTGTGTGTGTATATATATATATATATATATATATATATATATATATATATATACATATATATATATATATATATATGGCCTACTCTCTGACCCACGCCAGGGACCCATGCTAATGGTGGGAGGGGTATATGTGCCCCTATTGGCCAGTGTGTGCCCGCCTTAAAAGCCCAGCTGCCCTGGGTCAATAGGCTACTGGCTAGCCGGTGTCTAGTTGCCCAGCCTGGGTTACCTGGGATAGCTCTGTTGAGTGAAAGCTGGACATAAAACCAACCAACCTGCCAAACATGAACTGAGAATTGCTACGCTTAATGTAGGTTCACTGACAGGACGCAGCTTAGAAGTGGATGACATGATGATACGGACGAGGCTGGACATCCTATGTATCCAAGAGACGGGATGGAAGGGCAGTGCAACAAAGCCACTTGGCTTGGGATCCAAACTCTACTACTCAGGTGGTAGACAGGCTAGAAATGGTTTAGGAATTGTGGTGAGACAGAGGCTTCAGAAGTCAGTGAGGGATATCATCAGAATTAATGACAGACTCATGGCAATCAGACTCCAGTGTAATGATAGGACAGTATTCATAATCTCAGCCTATGCCCCACAGCATGGTTGTGATAGTGAGGAAAAGAGTGCATTCAGACAGCAGTTGCAGGACCTACTAGATAAAGCAGGACAACATGAATTGGTGTTGCTAATGGCTGACTTAAATGCACATATCGGGACAGACAGAACAGGATATGAGAACTGCCTGGGTCCACATGGGTGGAGCAATAGGAATAAAGAAGGAGAAGCCATTCTAGACTTCTGTCTGGCAAATGGCTTGATAGTAGCCAACACATGGTTCAGAAAGAGAGACAGTCACAAGATCACATACAAGAGTAGCCAACATGCAACTCAGGTAGACTTCCTCCTTGTAAGGAAAAGGCACTGGGGTAGAATCCATGATTGCAAAGTTATCCCCAGTGAAACAGTTGGTTCACGGCATAAACCAGTAGTTGCCACAATCAGCTGCAAGCAATGGTCAGAGAAGGCCCTAAGGTCAACAGAGACCAGGCTGAAGACCTGGAAGTTGACTAGAGAGAAAATACAGCAGTTCAAGGAATTACTCAGGGCTCTAGCACCCCAAGAAGAGGAGGAAATAGGTGGAGTTGAAGAAGAGTGGCAGTGCCTAAAAACAACATGTGTTAGGACTACAGAAAAGATATGTGGCCGAGCCAGGTATGGAAATAAGGTACATAAGGAAAGCTGGTGGTGGCATGCAGAATTGCAGGACGTAATCAAAAGAAAGAAGGAGTGCAGGAAGAAGTGGGAGATTGAAAAGACTGACCAAGCTATTGGTTGGCTAACAAAGAAGCTAAGAAAGAAGTTGCAATAGCAAAGAATAGGGCATCAGAGGCACTCTGTCAACTTCTGGAAAGTGACTCAGTAAGGGGCACAAAGAAACTATACCAGGTTGCAAGGCAAAGACAGAAAGATAAAGAAGATAGACACCCTTCATAAGGGATTCCAGCAACAACCTGCTTACCAGCCCACAGGACATCAAAGGCAGATGGAAGGAGTACTACCAGCAGCTTCTGAATGAAGAAAACCCCACAGAAGCGGTACTGCCCCAGAAACAGCCTACAATGAGAGTAGAAGAGGAGCTTAGAAGAAGTAAGAGCAGCACTAAGGAAAATGAAGTCAGGGAAAGCAGCAGGCTCAGATGAGATCACAGCAGATATGATAAAGATGTTGGGTGAACTAGGGGAGAAATGGCTCCTGAGGGTACTAATTGTAGTGTGGAGAGAAAGGCGTATCCCAGATGACTGGAGAATAAGCATACTCGTGCCAGTGTACAAGAACAAAGGGGACATCCACAGCTGTGGACAGTACAGAGGCATCAAACTCCTACCACATTGCATGAAAGTTCTGGAGAGGGTGATTGATAAATGGATACGCAGAATAGTAGAATGTAAGATGGGAGATGAACAGTTCAGATTCAGATCAGGATGCAGCACAATTGACCCGATGTATGCATTGAGACAGATACTTGAGAAGAAACTAGAGAAGAGGCGAGAGACAAACTGGGCGTTCCTAGACTTGGAGAAAGCATATGACAAGGTCCCAAGAAAGCTGATCTGGGCAGTACTGCGGTGGTTTGAAGTCCCAGAAACATTGGTAGAATTAGTACAGGCTATGTACAGGGACCCAGTGACTCAAGTATGAACAGTGTTTGGCCTCACTGAGGGGTTCCCAGTGGGAGTGGGTGTACACCAGGGTTCAGCTCTGAGCTCACTGCCATTCATACTGGTAATGGACTACATCAGCAAACAGGTTGGAGGGGTCAGAGCAACAAAGCTGCTGTATGCAGACGATGTGGCAGTACAGGCAGACTCTGATCTAGAACTTCAGCAAAGGATATGAGAATGGAATGCAAATCTGAAGGCACATGGGATGAAACTAAGCACAGATAAGACAGTGGTACTGGCAGCAGATTGGGGAAATCAGAAGAAGCTGAGAATAGAGATAGACGGGAAGATAGTGGAACAGGTAAACAGCTTCAAGTATCTGGGAGGGGTGGTTGAGGAGAAGGGTAGTCTGAATGAAGAGGTCAAAGCTAGAATCAGAGGGGCTGCAGCCAACTGGCATAGAGTATCAGGTGTAGTCTATGACAGAAGAATGCCAAAGAAGCTGAAAAGTAAGGTGTACAAGACAGTGGTGCGACCAGTACTACTGTATGGTACAGAAACCTGGGCAGTAAAGGCAGAACAGTTGAAGAAGCTAGAGGTGATGGAAATGAAGTGCCTGAGAAAGGTGGTAGGATGCACACTGCGGGACAGGTGAAGAAATGAGGACATAAGAGCAGAAGCCAAAGTAGCGCCAATTGCAGAAAAGATCAAAGAGAACAGATTACGATGGTATGGACACATGTAGAAAAGCAGAAGACAATCTGGTGAGGGAGATTTGGGACAGACAGGAAGAAGGTAAGAGGAAGCGAGGGCGTCCAGCAAAGAGGTGGATGGATTGTGTGAAGGAAGATCTGCGACAGTCAGCCATGAGTGTTGAAGAAGGCAGGAGAGTGACACTGAATTGAGAGAGTTGGCGACAGTTAATACGAAACCCGACCCCACGCTTCCTCAGGTTTTTCTAACAATGAGTACCAGAAAGTATATATACATAGCAAGCCCACAACTTAATAGGTTAATTAATTAACTAGCCCAATTAATGATAAGCAAAAACAAATGAACAATCCAGTGACTCATTGAATTGTCATACTAAACCATAATTAACAACAACCAAAAAAATAATAATAATGCTCAAACAACAGAAACAAGGCAAAATAAACCCTGGTTATAAAAATAAATAAGGGTGAAAATATGTAAAATAATAAAATTATAAGACAGGATAAAATAAAATACAGTAACCCAATAAAATATATTTCTAAACATCCAGTTTATCTACGTGCAGCTAAAACAGGCTTAATACTAACAAACTGGTTAAGTCCTGTTTCAACATGTGCTCTCATCCTAAAAATCCAACATAATTCCACTGATTCAAGGTAATTCATCTTATCACCCCCTTGCTTATTAACAAACAGGATCGCAATTTAATCATAGACTCAAACGCAAGAGTACTTTTATACCAAATCTGCCTACTAATGTTGAATGTTTTATTCAAATGTGTGAAAGGGACTTTTACACATATTTTTCACAATCTACACATAAATGCATGTATTTCAATTTGAGTAAGAATGAATGGCAATCCTTGTTCCGTTTGATACATAATCCTGACCTGAATATAAAACCGGCTGACAAGGGAGGTGGCATAGTACTGCTTGATACTGATATGTATAATGAAAATGATGTTAGAAATGTTAAGTGATGACACATACATTGAGATAGGACAGGACATTTTTGCTAGTACAGTAAGGAAGGTCTATGATGACCTATATGATCTACTGATGTGCAGGCAAATTACCCAAGAGCTCTATGACTATTTTATGGTTGACTTTCCTTTAATTCCCTATATAAAGGGTTTGCCGAAGGTACACAAAGGTATTATACCACCTCCCCTGCGTCCGATAGTAGCAGGGGAAGGATGGGTTACAGAAAAGATTTCCAACTATTTAGAAACTATTCTAGGACCTATCACTAGAAACATTTCTACTATTTTAAAAGATACTTACCACTTGTTAGAAGATTTGAATGATCTAACAATACAAGTACTCCCTCCCTCTTGTATATTAGCCACCCTAGACGTTAAAAATCCATTTACGGCAATTCCTAATGACTATAGAATTGAGGCTATTAGAGAAATATTACATACAACAAAGGGTCTTAATAATGAGTCACAGATGCTTATTTGCACTTTGTTGGATACAGTACTTCAGAATAATGTTTTTATGTTTCGAGAAACATTATACATACAGAAATGGGGTGTCGCTATGGGCACCCCATGTGCAAACTCTTACGCGAATTTGGTGATGCACCAATGGGAGAAGACTCATTTATTTGGCAGTGCATTCTTCCAACATGTACTACTGTATAGACGTTTTGTGGATTACATCCTTATTATTTGAAATGAGGATATGAACAAGTTAAGAGATTTGGTCACCTATTTAGAAACAACTACTGATTTTTTGCACTTTACTATGGAGTCATCCTACTCCAAGATACATTTTTTGGATGTAACCATTTTTAAGGATCGAACTGGTCTAATTTCAACTTCTCTGTATAGGAAGCCATGCTGGAAGAATGCACTGCTACATTTTAATAGTATGCACCCCCGTTTTGTATTCCCAAACATTGCTAGGAGTCAATTTACAAGGATTATGAATATTTGTAAGAATGATGCTGATTGGTACCAACAGCTTGAGAATATGGATAAGCTACTACAGGAAAGAGGATATACACATACTATGATAAGGGCAGCGAAGGAATCAGTTTTAAGTCCAGTGAATGTTAAATTGAATAGATATCATACCACATACAATCAATATGGTGAGGTGAATAAAGCTATTAAAGTAGGTTCTAATTGTGCTAAGTTAGCTTTTATGACTAGAAGTACCAATGATAACAGAAAAGTCACAGAGATTATAAGAAAGAACTGGAATGTTTTGAGTATAGACCCACATATATCTAAGCTTGTAGGAGAAACACCCAGGTTCAGATACAAAAATAGTAAGAATCTTAAAAGGCTACTTTGCACAGAAAGAACAATAGTAAAACAAGATTTGACAGGCAGGTGTTCATTAAGGACTGGTACCTTTCCATGCAATAAGTGCAACATGTGCAGTCATGTTGTAGATAGCCAACAGTTTATTCATCCCTGTTTAGATTACACACTTACACCTAGATTTCATGCTACTTGCAATAGTATGAATTTAGTTTATTTGGCAACATGCACAGAATGTACAGCATTTTATGTAGGCATTGACCTCCAGAAAACTAAAATATAGGATGTATAATCACATCTATGACATTAGGAAGTTGAATCAATCCAATGCACTAGCTAAACATATTGCTGCCCACACAGATCATGCATTTAAGTTTAGGGTTCTACAAATGGTCAGTGTTAATAAGTGAGGGGGTGATAAGATGAATTACCTTGAATCAGTGGAATTATGTTGGATTTTTCGGATGAGAGCACATGTTGAAACAGGACTTAACCAGTTTGTTAGTATTAAGCCTGTTTTAGCTGCACGTAGATAAACTGGATGTTTAGAAATATATTTTATTTGGGTTACTGTATTTTATTTTATCCTGTATTATAATTCTGTTATTTTACATATTTTCACCCTTATTTATTTTTATAACCAGGGTTTATTTTGCCTTGTTTCTGTTGTTTGAGCATTATTATTATTTTTTGGTTGTTGTTAATTATGGTTTAGTATATTAATAATGCATGATGTCTTAACAGAAACAGGATTATGGTTTTGTTTTTGAAATATCTACTTGTTATGACAATTCAATGAAATCAGGAGGTTCTAATACCCAGGGAACAGCTATGAGTCACTGGATTGTTCACTTGTTTTTGCTTATCATTAATTGGGCTAGTTAATTAATTAACCTATTAAGTTGTGGGCTTGCTATGTATATATACTTTCTGGTACTCATTGTTACAAAAACCTGAGGAAGCGTGTCCTGTTACACGCGAAAACACTTGTTTTTTATATTTATAATAAAATCAGTCTATGTTTTATCTCGTGGTGGTCCTCTCCTGTTACTTTTGGATATTTGGTTGCATATCTCTGGAAGTGGACCTTTGGATGGCTGCAGTATTCATTTTATTTACTATTTTATTTACTATATACATACAAGTAACAAGTTCATAGGTTCATAGGTTCATAGGTTGGTACTAGGCTGTCAGCCCTAGGGCCTATACAAGCCTAGCCATAACAATTCCCTGGCTATTTCTTCCCACATTATTTACTTTCCTGGACCCCTGTCTAGCAGGGCGACTGACGTGATCCCTGGGGTGAATTTCCTTTCTCCCATCCAATCGTCAAGGTTCCTCTTGAAGAGGTCCAAAGAGGCACTCTGCTTGACATGTATGGGCAATCTATTCCAGAGTCTGGGGAGTCTCTGGGTCAGGAACCTATCCCTCCAGCATGTTTTGTTTATTGTGATGACAAGGTTTAGATCCCTGGAGCGTGTAGCTCTGAGGGATTGGGATTTCTTTAAATGTAGCATGTCCAACAGCTCTGGGTTTGACATGGCCTTGTATGTTAAGCAGAGATCGCCTCTGAGTAGATGATATGCGACAGAGTATAGCTGGAGTTTTTAAGGCGGTCAGCATAGGGCATCTGCTTTAGGCCTGTGATTCTTTTAGTGAGGTATTTCTGAGGCCTTTCCAGTTGTTGCAGATGTCTTGTGAGGTACATACCAAATGGAGCGTTGTATTCTATAATGGGTCTAATGAGGGATGAGTACAGTGGGACAATGACCTCCTTTTTTCTGGATGAAAAGCCCTTCGTGATGAGGTGTGCCACATAGAAGGATTTCCTGACTGTTGTGGTGATGTGGTTATCGAAGGTGAGACCACTGTCCACCTGTGTCCCTAAGTCTCTTATCACACTTTCTGTGTTTAGTGTACTGCCACCTATATGGTAATTCATGGATACATGTTTTTTCCCAAAGGGGATAACAATACATTTCTTGGCATTGAGCTTGAGCCCATGGCTCTGGCACCAAGCATCTGTTTCTGTAAGGCCCTTTTGTAGAGTATCCACATCATTTGGGGATTCAATAATGGCTCCCAGTTTGCAGTCATCTGCAAACTTTGTTAGCCAGAGTCCCTTAGTGTTGACCTGTACTTCAGAGAAGTAGATGCCAAACAAGAGCGGCCCCAAGACTGAACCCTGAGGTACTCCACTTGTCACTTGTCTGGAGCTGGATTTGGAGTCGGCTACTTTTACAGTGTGGGTTCTATCAGTAAGCCATTTAGCAACCCATTGGGTGACTTAGGGATTAATGCCCAACTTAGTAAGCTTATCTATGATTCCAGAGTGGGGGATGGTATCAAAGGCCTTGGCAAGGTCAAGATAGGCTGTGAGGACCACCTTACCCTTGTCCATGGCTCTGGAGACTGATTCAAAGAAGTCAATCAGGTTCAGGAGACAAGATCAGCCCTTCACAAACCCAAACTGGGTCGGGTCCAGTGTTTGAAGGTTGCCAATGTCTTTGTTTATAAGTTCCATGATAATACGCTCCATGGCCTTGCAGATAAGGCTTGTCAGACTGATGGGACGGTAGTTTCCAGGATCCAAGGTGGATCCCCCTTGTGGATTGGGATAACTGTAGCTCTGCGCCACTCAGTGGGTATGAAACCTGAGGTGAGGCTATGATTAAACATGACACTTAGGTGAGGTGCCAGTTCATATTGTAGTTCATGTAGTACACAGCCCGGGATGTCATCTGGTCCCATGGATGCTGTATTCTTGGCTTTAGAGAGTGCATTTTGTACCTGTGTGGCCGTTATTTCTGGAATTTGGCAATCTTCCGGTATTGAGATGGGCCATTTAGGGGATGAGAGGGGGGTGAAGTTGGCACTGAATCAGTCTGCCAGGATATTGGCAATATCCTTCGGATCAGTATATTTAATGCCATTCTGTTTTAGCTCAGAGCAGATCTGAGCATTGCCATTTAGATTCTTGACATAGTTATAGAATGCTTTGTGGTTGTCTTTGGAATCTTTGGCAATTTTATTTTCGTAACTAGCTTTGGAGGATTTTATGAGGCATCTCAGTTTCTTACTGAGGCTAGTAAGGGAGTTTTTTGCATCCTGGGATTTTCCTCTTTTCTTCAAAAGTTTCTTCCTTTTGTTGTAAAGTTTGTTTATGGCAGGGGACCACCAGATTGGCTTCCTTTTTTTGGATGAGAGCATTTTGGTTCTATCTGGGATGGCACGATTCATGCATGAGTGGATGTGCTGTACAGTGCCTTAGTGTAGGATTCAGCAGTTGAACTTTCAGTTCCGCCTGCATGGGTGTCATGAAGTTTGTCACTTCTGACTTGAGTAGCATGAAGTTGGCTTTGGAGAAGTTTTTTATGGTGGTTTCTTTACTGGGGGGTGGGGGTGGGATGTGAATGTTAAGGGTGATTAGCTTATGGTCAGACCTGACTAACGAGGGGGGTGACCATAGGTATGAAGCATTGATTTCCCATGTTGGTAATGACCAGGTCTAAGATACTGGAGCCCCTGGTGGGACTATGGATTAGTTGATCCAGGGCGTTGGAATTTATGAATTCCAAGAACCATTGCGCAAAGGTGTTTGGACATGAGTAGTTTTCCCAGTTAATGGCAGGGTAGTTAAAATCACCCAGTATTAGGGTGTTTGGTTCTATCTTAATATTTTCCAGTATGTTTAAAAAGGTGTAGTGAGAATCTTGGGGTATGGTGGGGGATCTGTAGCAAGCTACAATTTGGATTGCAGTCTTACCTAGTGTTAGTTGCACTTGGAGAATTTCAGACACATTGTGTTGGCCAACTAGCCTGGTGGTGTGAATATCCTTGGTGAATATTGACACTCCTCCACCTTTAGTGTTTCGGTCCTGGTTTGGTGGCCGAAAAGTGTGGTAAGAGTTGTAGGTATTGCAGGGGTGCTCTCTGGAGCCTTGAACCAGGTTTCAGTTACTGCACAGATATCGATGTTCTCCATTTTTAGGAGTGCCTCGAGAGAGTGCATTTTGAGGTTTAGACTTCTAGCATTGAGTAGCATTACCTTCAGATTTTGCATGCTTGTACCTGTTACGGTGGTGTTTTGTCCTTTGAAGTTTGCCTAAAAAAGGCACTATAGGGGTGGCAAGAGCCTTAGCCAGTAACCTGAATCCCAGGGGCGACAGGTGCAGGCCATCTCTGGCAAAGCATCGTGGTCTGTCAATCATGTCATCCCAGGCAGACAGATACTGGATCCCCTTTGAATGACACCATAAGCTTAGCCAATTGTTGAAATCAATCATTTTATCCTTATATTGTGGTATCATTCTGGGCGAAGGCAGGATGCTACTCAGGGCTAGGGTCATACCTGCCTGGGCCACATGATCCAAGAGCTCTTCCATGTCTCTTTTCATGTAGTCCAGGGAGGTACATCTCAAGTCATTCACTCCAACATGGACAATGACAGAGTCATATTTGTAATTGGTGTGGAGTGACTTGAGTGCATGCGTTATGTGGCGGATCCTGGCACCCGACAGGCAGCTGACTGTAATTTTCTCCTTATTCAACCTGGTGAGAGGGGCATCAGTGTGCCGGACTATAGAGTCACCTATAACTAAAGTGTTAGGTACATTGTCTTGCCTTAGGGGCTGTTGCTGGGTGGCACACTGGTATTGTGAACTATGTGACACATTGGTTGTGATTGGTGTTTGTTTGCGTTTCATCTTCAGAGGTCTTTGTTGCTTGGGCAGGTTACAGTTAAGGGCCTCTGCATATGTGGATTTAGTGTTGCTATATGTGGGTGTTGGTGGTGCGGGTTTAGAAGGGCTATGTGTTGCTTGAGGTGTAGTGTGGGTGTTAACCTTCTCCTCTTGACTGTTTAGCACAATCTTGGGTGGAGAGAGCTTTGCTTCCATCTTGGCTATGTAAGTGCATCTCTCACAGGTTGTAATGTTGGGTAGTAGGAGGAGAGGGTTGTCTGTGTACATGAGGCAATTGCTGCATTGCCCCAGTATGCCCAGATTCACCAGGTGGACAGGAGAAATCACGGAAGCCGACCCTTGGACATGCCTGGTTTGGGGCTTTTTTTTTTGTAAAGTATAGGAGCTGTTTCCTTAGCAAGGTACTTTGCAATTATAGGCTGTTTAGTGCCTACTGGTAATTTCTCCTTGTTAACAAGGAGAGTTCAGTGTTTGTATGAGTTTAAGGCTTCCTAGTGCTTTCCAGCAGGTATTAGAGAAAGTGCTAGTCACAGGGATGCTTAAAGGTAAGATTGAAAAGAATGCACTCTGCAGTGTACACTAGAGAAGTTAGATGTGAAAGTAGGTAACTTGAGTTTTACCTGTTTAAAAAGTTAAGGTTTAGTGGAGAGTTACTATTTTTAAAACAGCAAGATGGATTGAAAGGGGTGGTCACTTTTGTATTTTGGTACTATGAAATACTGTAGGATGGCCAATAAATTTAAATAACTGAAGGGGTGGGATTTCAAAAATGATGATTTTGTGATTACTCACATAAGCCAGTGAAAGTAGAGAGAAATGACATATATGGTCAGATTAACATAAGAGGCGGGCAACTAGAAAGACAGTGGTATTTAACAAGACAACTTAAATGGGTAGGGGGGTGGGAAAAAATTCTGCCTGACTCAGAACAGAGAGAGCTGTGGTCTCTTTTGAAGTTTTAATATGCTGTTAAAACAGAATGCAAGCAAAACACAAGGTAAAGAAAACAAACTACAGTATTCAAAATATAGAAAGGCAATACAGTAATACAAAAAATAAAAGCAAACTAACCTTTCCTTCACAGCAAAGTGTAGCAGAGTCTGGATGAGCCTTTCTGGTAAAGTAATATATACTTTTCTATTTTCCATATAAAACGCAAAGTAAATTACAGTGAAGGCAATAATCCAAGAGCACATAAACAGATCACAATCGTTGACAGTGATGGGAACACCGACACATACTTACTTTACATTTTTATTGTGATCGTTGCTGTATACTCGAAGTACAAATCCACTGTGTATCCATTAGTCAGTGTGATGGGTATAGTGACAAATAATGTAAACATGTAGTCTTGTATTTATGTTATTTTACAAAAGTAAATAATAAAACAGATGGCAGTGGGATTGACTTCTTTATTTCATTTTTATTTATTTTATTTTACATTTGTTTACCGGGAAAGTCCGACTGTACACAGATCCATTTTCAGCGGAGGCCCGGGGAGAAAAGCTGCAGTACAATACATACAATACATGCAATAATGTAAAATATAAATGAGACATCAACATATTTGTGAGAAATTAAGCCTACTCCTACAAATGCAGTACATAAAATAAATCTAGTCTGTACAGACTATTAAAGGGCATACATATTACTTTCTTAGCTGTGAAAATATTTTTTTTTATTTTAGGGCATAATGGAAGTTTTGAGACACACAGTAATAACGTGAAGTAACGTCAGCTGGTTAACAGACTTGTCAGGGTGATTGGTATGACCTTTGATCCTAGAAAGAGTCATTGCAACAGTTATTTGGTATGAGTTATCCAGGAGAGTAGCAGGAGCAGAGCCAGTTATTAGTATAGTGGAGTTTGAGGAATTTTTTAAATTGAATAGTTGAGTTAGTATTAGTTATTTGTCTTGGTAGCGAGTTCCTGATTTTGGCAATAGTGCAGGCATAGAGAGATTTGCCAGCATCATTCTTATATTTGATTACATTTGTTTCACACTTCTGTGTGAAATACTGTGATGCTAGATGGGAAGAGTACAGTGGTTATTTGAACTCAAAAAAGAATTATGCTGCTAAGGGTGGAGGTGCAATTAGAAAGTAACAACTATGTGTGAGTCTTGGAAGTATTTTAGAAAAATGAATAAAGTGAACTACCTTTGGGGTTGGTACCATGTCAAGCTAAGAAAACAAGTTTGAAGATGTATGTGTCTGAAAATTCCTAGTCTCGGTGCATACAGGGAAGGGGAAATGATAAGGGTCAGAGATGGGCATTACAAAAGGACAGAGACAAGACAAATAAAAAAAATGATGTTAACTGCATGTCTAAATGTTTAAACACAAACACAAAAATGTGTGTGTGTATATATACACACACACACACATACACACACACACACACACATATATATATATATATATATATATATATAGAGAGAGAGAGAGAGAGAGAGATCTACTTCTGATTGTTGAAAACTCACTTTCTCGACAACCAAAAATATCAAACCCATTTAAGCGAAAGTGCACTAAATCCAAAGTGCACTTTTGCAAAAGCCAGTTCTCCGAAGCGCATTACAGTGGGGATACGGAATTGTACCCTTTTCCTCACTGTAGTGCGATCTCGGAGTTAGTACATTTAAGTAGGGGTGTGTGGGTGGCACAGCCACCCACATGGGGGGTTGCAGGGGGGGATTCACCCCTGCAAAATACTGTTTAAAGCAGTTTTGTTTTGTTTTTTCCAGTTCGGAGAACTGGCACTGAAGTGCACTTCGAGCTAGTGCACTTTACTTTTATGGTTTCGATGTTGCTTGATCAAGACTGTGAGATTTTAATCAAGCAACATATATATATATATATATTTATATATATATATATATATATATATATATATATATATATATATATATATATATATATATATATATATACATATATATATATATATATATATACACATACATACATATATGTATTCATATCTACACACATGCACACACGCATATACATATATAAATACACAAACACACATACACACACACACACACACACACACACACACACACACACACACACACACACACACACACACACACACTCACACAGGGTCCCTATTAAATTGCTGAATGTTTCAAAGTTCAAATGTCATATGGTCAACACATTATGATCGAACTTTAAAAAGTTCAAAGGTGAAAGGGAATGGCTCTGTACGTGCAGAATGGGAAAATTTCCCTTTTCTGCACTGAAGTGCGGTCTTGGACTTGGTATATTTAAGTAGGGGGTGTGGGGGGGTGCTTGCCCCCCTGCTCAGAGTGTTAAGGTAAGTTTGTTTTTTTTTTAAGTTTTTTATTATATATTCAAGGTTTCAAGTTTCACTCATATTTTGTCTAACATATGAGGTTTGAAATTTTGAAGCTTCGAGTGTATAATATAGACCCCATATACAGTAGATATAAAAAGTGTGCACACCCCTGTTAAATGCCAGGTTTTTGTGATATAAAAAAATAAGACCACAATAAATGATTTAAAAACTTTTCCCACCTTTAATGTGACCTATAACCTGTGCAATTCAATTGAAAAACAAAATCTGTTAGGGGAAAATATGGAACACAGTGAAGACAGTCATCGAAAAGTGGAGAAAATATGGGGCAACAGTGACGTTGCAAAGAACTGGACGTCCCTCCAAAATTGATGAAAAGACAAGACGAAAACTGGTCAGGGAGGCTGCCAAGAAACCTACAACAACATTGAAGGAGCTGCAGGAATTTCTAGCAAGTACTGGTTGTGTACTACATGTGACAACATTCTCCCGTATTCTTCATATGTCTGGCCTGTGGGGTAGGGTTGCAAGACAGAAGCCTTTTCTTACACAGAAAAACATCCAGACCCAGCTAAAATTTGCAAAACAATACATCAGGTCTCCCAAAAGCATGTGGCAAAATGTGTTATGGTCTAATAAGACCAAGGGTGAACTTCTTGGCCACAATTCCAAAAGGTACGTTTGGCGCAAATACAACACTTTGCATCACCAAAAGAACACCATCCCCACAGTGAAGCATGGTGGTGGCTGTATCATGCTTTGGGGTTGCTTTTCTTCATCTGGAACTGGGGCTTTAGTTAAGGTAGAGGGAATTATGAACAGTTCCAAATACCAGTCACTTTTGGCCCAAAACCTTCAGGCATCTGCTAGAAAGCTGAAGATGAAGAGGAATTTCACCTTTCAACACGACAATGACCCCAAGCATACATCCAAATCAACAAAAGAATGGCTTCACCAGAAGAAAATTAAAGTTTTGGAATGGCCCAGCCACAGCCCAGACCTAAATCCAATAGAAAATCTGTGGGATGACCTGAAGAAGGATGTGCACTAGAGATGCCCTTGCAATCTGACAGATTTGGAGTGCTTTTGCAAGGAATAGTGGGCAAATATTGCCATGTCAAGATGTGCCATGCTGATAGACTCCTACCTAAGAAGACTGAATGCTGTAACTAAATCAAAAGGTGCTTCAACAAAGTATTAGTTTAAGGGTGTGCACACTTATGCAACCAGCTTATTGTACATTTTTTTTTTATTTTTTATATTTTCCCCTAACAGATTTGTTTGTTTTTCAATTGAATTGTACAGGTTATATGTCACATTAAAGGTGGGAAAAGTTTTGAAATGATTTACTGTTTTCTCATTTTTTGATATCACAAAAACCTGGCATTACAACAGGGGTGTGTACACTTTTATATCCACTATAAATATATATATATATATATATATATATATATATATATATATATATATGTGTGTGTGTGTGCGGTGGTGTGTGTGTGTGTGTATCTACACACACACACAAACACACACACACACACACACATATATATATATATATATATATATATATATATATATATATATATATGGGTCTAAATCATATGTTCGAAGTTTAACAACTTCGAACGTCATATAATCGAACATATATGTTCAAAGTTGTAAAACTTCGAACATATGACAAAAAAAAAAAAAACAGAAAAGAAACTTACCTGACTACTGTAAGCAGGCGGGCAAGCCCCCCTGCACCCCCCCCCCACCCTCCTCTACTTAAATATACCAACTCTGAGACTGCACTACAGTAAATTATAGGGAAATATTCCCTACAGTGATCTCACTTCACTAAACTGTGGTCTCGGACTTGGTATATTCAAGTTGCGGGGGTGTGGGGAAGCCCCTGCTTACCGCAGTCAGGTAAGTTTCTTTTCTGTTTTTTTTTTTTTTTTTTTATCATATGTTAGAAGTTTTACAACTTTTAACATATAAGTTTGATTATATTACATTCAAAGTTGTTAAACTTCGAACATATGATATAGACTATATATATATATATATATATATATATATATATATATATATACATATATGTATACATCTGTAAACATATATATATATATATATATATATATACGTATATATCTGTAAACATATATATATATATATATATATATATATATATATATACATATCTGTAAACATATATATATATATATATATATATATATATATATATATATATATATATTTAAAAATTCTAGATATTTTGTCTTGTGACTTCGTGGGACCCCTTTCTATATATAATTGTACATGCACACACACACACACACACACATATATATATATATATATATATATATATATATATATATATATACACACACACACACACACACAGACACACACACACACACACACACACACACACACACACACACATAAATATATACACATATACAACCAAATACACATACAAATACAAATATGCACACATATACACATATACAGAGAACTATATGTACATATATGTGTGTATGAATACACCTGCATACATGTACACATACCCAAATGCAGACACATAAACATACACAAATGCACATAGGTACTTGCATACATAAATGCACACAAAAATACCACATAATAATGGATGACTGTTCAAGTAATAAATATTGGAAGTTGTGTTAAGTGAAATCATGTACCTTGACATATGCTTATTACAAAAATTATTGTAAAGAACTGTCACCCATTTCTGTTAATGAAGTGAAGGGCTTCTTTAGATCTCATTCTGCTTGCGAGTACGAATGTGGTAGTTCATACTACTGATTATACATATTAGAATATGAATACTTCAAGTTGGCATTAAAATAATCATCATATAATTAAGAGTTACAAAGGAAAAAAATAAAAATCAAACATCTAACAAACTACATATGAATAAAAAATGTATATATATATATATATATATATATATATATATATATATGTGTGTGTGTGTGTGTGTGTGTATAAAAGTAAAATATCAAGTACTGAAGATAAAAATGAAAATAAAAATCGTCATGCATAGCCATGAAAAAAAGCGAACAGAAAGAAAAAAAATGTCATCAGTTAAATTGTTTTTAAGTAAAACTTATTATGGTCCAGTTTCTTTAACTCGAGAATGCTGTTAATGGACCATGTCTGACTGAGTCCTGGTTTCCAGTTAGCTTTAAGTCGAATCTGCCATTCGAGTTCTTTTTTCTCTAGCTTTGCATTCAGATTGCCTTGTAATGGGCCTGAATTTATTCTGTCAATTACATGAAAAAAAAAATTCTTGTAGTTCCTGCAGACTTGAGCTTGTTTGACAAATGAGTTGTTGAAGTCCTTAAGCTTGATGTCTGAAAAATGTTTGCTCACTCTTATTTTGAGAAGATTAATTGTTTTCCCAATGTAAAATGCTTTACATTTTGTGCAGCTTGCCTAGTATACTACAAAGTTACTATTGCAGTTGCATCTGTCATTGTAGACATATTTCTTTTTTGAGTGTGGGCATATAAAATAGTTTTACTGACTCATAAATGCACAGCATCTGCAACCTGGGGGTTGCAGGGAAAGATTCCTACCTGTAAACCAGTGGGTGCACTAATTCCTTTTACATTTTCTATCCAGCTTCCAATGTTTCTTGCTTTTCGATAAATAAATGGTTGCAAGTCCAAGATCTGACTGATAGATTGGTTTCCCCAATGATGCTCCAGTTTTCAGCCATTTTCTTTTTATTATGTTGAATCTCTGGAATAAGTTAGGACCATACTCCTTTTATATTTGTCATTTCCTTCACTCATATTTGGTTTTGTAACTTGTAACAGTTTCCTTCTAGGGGTTTCACCAGTGCTGGATCATTAATTTGTCTGAGGATTTTGGTGAGTCCCAGTATGTTAGACCCCAAATTCTCACTGTATCCTCTTTCCAGAAAATCTTGCTGCAGTTGATCTTAGTTGGTGAGAAATCAGCCTATGACACACACACACACGCGCACACACACACGCACACACGCACACACACACACACACACACACACACACACACACACACACACAGACACACACAGACACACACATGCATATATATAGCATTACCAATGTTTACTGTTGATCCGTCATATTAGAAGTCAAAATTTGCAGCAAAAAAGCAACAGCGGTACAGTGTTTGAGCAGCTTTATGTCTATCTGGCAGCACAGAAGCAGGATTTCCACAGAACAGAAGCCAGAAGCAGTATATAGCAGATTGCAGTTATGTGTTATGGTACAGTTCAACAGTTTCATACAAATTTGAATGTGTGCCCGAGGACAGCCCATGTTAGCAGTAACAGGAGTTATGCTACCAGTGTGCACCTGCACTATGCTTGCCTGCAACTTTCACCTTCAGTCATACTTGTGTGGCTAATGTAAAAAAGAAAAAAAGAAGACTGAAAGCACACGAGAAGCACGCATCTTGAAAATCACTCTTCTCCTTAACATTTCTTTTTAGCTGGAGGGCAAGCCTCCTGCACCCCCATTTGAGGGGGCAAGCCCCACCCTAACTGATATATATATATATATATATATATATGTATATATATATATATATATATATATATAAAACCAACTCCAAGATTGTCATACCTTGGAGGAAAAGAAATATTACAACAAATGGCATCTTCGACTTAGTATATGTAAAGCCAATCTTTCAGCCATTCAGTCTCCATATTTCGGGACTCGCCTAGCTGGTCCTCACATTTCAGTTACCCTTCTGTACTGTCCAGAAATTCAGTCAACAACAAATGAGTCAAATCTTACTGTCTCCGATAACAGTGTTGATAAACTGGAATAGACTGAATTGTAATGTCCGTAGCTTCTGTACTCACTGTACTCAGAATTATTCCTTTCCTCCTGAATTATGTAATTAATATTCTGTACTGCTGGATATTTGACCTAACTTCTGCACTTAATCACAATTATCTGCACGGCTAAACTAACTGAATTCTATGTCTGAAGTATCTCTCCCAATAATACCATAAACTGTAAATTTCCTACAAGTTCTACATGCCTCTTTAATTATACCATCTAAACAAGATTGGTTTGTACATAATGTACTGTACTTTCTATTAGCAGACTTTATTTTTACCAGTAGTGTTGACTGAAGGTTATTCATTTGTATTGAAATACTCTTTTCTAGTGAAACTACATGTAAAATGTAAAATATAAAATGAAGATATAGACCTGCATGAATATGGCTGCATTTTAGGCCTATGCAAAGAGAGTACTGTATTTATGTCTAACAAACAGTCGTAGCTCATATGGTGTAATGGTATATTTTCTGACTCTAATGTTCAGGGTCCTGGGTTCAAAACTTTGCAGGGCTTATTATTTGAGGTTTGGAGGATGGCCTAATGGTTAAGGTGTTTGCCTTACAAACACAAGGTGCAGGGTTTGAGTCTCACAAGGACTAATTGGCTAGGCTTACAATGGCTCGCAAGGGCACTTAGCCTATTACTAATCTATGAATTCTATGAAAACTACATGCAAGTTAAATCTAATCTTATAGTTCCCCCTAAGACACCTAAATTGGTATATTTTTTATGGTTACTAATGAAGACACAGGCCTGACCTTATATTTTCATAGATTCATGGAGTCATAGATTGTTACTAGGCTAACGACATAGGCCTGAAGAAGATTGTAGGTCTATTTTACTAACTGTATTTATGTAGGATTTATTAAAATAGAACAGTTGACTCTGAAATTACTGAACTGGGATTTACTTTTTTAATTATTTTATTACATGACTAGCCATTGTAGCACCCCTACAATGCCATCCTCCTTGGTAAAATCTGACTATAAAGTGATCACTTTCAAAGTCACCATCTCCCCGACCCCCCCCCCCCCCGCCACACTTGCCAGGATCAAACAAAAAAACTTTTCCAAAGCTGATTACAACCTCCTGAGAGCAGATATAGGCAGCTTCACAGCCACCGTCCCTTCAGTTGGAACTAGCATTAATGTCCAGGCCTACACCAAAAAAATATATGAGCACCTGCATAGCTGCATGGACTCAGCAATACCTGACAGGACCAAACCATCTTCCTCAAGGAAGAGTAAACGTGTGTGGTGGACAGCAGAAATAAACAAACTGTATAATAAAAGGAAAAAATTTCTGTCCAGGATCAAGAAGGAGCAGGTGCTAAGTTAGAAGCAATCTCTCCATTGTCTGAACAAGCAAATAAGGTCACTGGTGAAATCCTTTGAAGCAAACTTCGAGTCCAAATTAGCCAAATCCACTAAGGATAATCACAAGGCCTTCTTCACATACATCTGCAGTCTCAAAGGTAACACCCAAATCTGCTCTGAACTGGTGGTTAAGAACACCACATACACAAACGCCGTAGATGTAGCCAACCTGCTGGCAGAAGGTTCAGTGAAAACTTCATCCCCCTGTCCCCACCATCAGTAAACCAGGACATCCCCAGCACCTGCCTCCCCCCATCACTAGGGAGCTGGTCTTTAATGCCCTCTCAAAGACAAAAATATACAGCCTCCATGGGACCCGACAACATCTCTGTCTGCATCCTACAAGAACTCATTCATGAGATCTCAGCACCATTAGGCACCCTATTCAAACAAAGCCTGAGCACCAGCTTTGTCCAGGCCAAATGGAGGACAGCCACTGCCATCCTTGTACACAAAGATGGTGAATCCACCAGCCCAGGCAGTTATAGGCTCATCAGCCTAACTAGCCTGATCTGCAAGGCAATGGAATGCATTATCACGGACCTTATAAAACAAGGACATTGGCAACCTCCAAACGCTTGACCTCACACAGTTTGGTTTTGTTGAAGGGAGATCATGCCTTTTAAACTTGGTCGACTTCTTCAAAACAATCACCAAGCCATGGACAAGGGGAAGACAGTGCACACTGCCTAGCTTGATCTAGCCAAAGTCTTTGACACCACCCTCCACTCGGGTATAATAGATAAACTCTCCCAGCTAGGCATCAACCGTATGTTACCAGATGGATAGCTAACAAGCTCACTGATAGAACCCACTCAGTCAAAATAGGGGAAGCCACCTCTAGTAGTAAACCCGTCATGAGTGGCATACCCCAAGAATTGGTCTTGGGGCCACTACTATTTGGGATATACTTTTCTGAGGTACAAGCCAAAACCAGTGGTCTACGGCTGACCAAGTTTTCAGATGACTGCAAGCTGGGTGGTGTCTTAAATTCCCCCAGTGATGTGAACTTCCTTCTAGAGGGCCTTACCCAAACTAATGACTGGTGGCAGAAGCATGGCCTCAAACTGAATGCCAAGAAATGCATCATTATCCCCTTTGAGGAAAATAGTGCCTTCACTAATTGTCACATTAGTAACAACGTGCTAAGCACACAATCAGTTGTGAAGGACATGGGCACCCAGGTTGATAGCAAACTGACTTTTGACCACCACATTGTGTCCGTTGTATGGAAGGCTTTCTACATAGCCCACCTCATTAGTAAGGGTATTTCATCCAGGACCAAGGAGGTCATAACATCCATGTACTCCTCCCTTATCAGACCCATTATTGAATACACAGCCCCCTTCAGCATGCACCTTGCCAAGCACATGCAGCAGCTGGAGAGACCACAGAGGTTCCTTAACAGAAGAATCCAAGGCCTCAAACACTTATCCTATACAGACAGGCTAAAGGCCCTGTCCCTCTACTTAGTCTCCTACAGACTCCTCAGAGGTGACCTCTGTCTGGCATACAAAGCAATCTCAGACCCCACCTTGATGGGGCTGTCGCATATCTGCAAGTCAAGCTGCGTGCAGCATGACCTCAGTCTAGTCTGTGACATCAATAGGACTTGTTGGCAGGATAGGTTTGTGTCCCAGAGACTCACCCTTCTGTGGAATAGATTCCCACTCCACGTCAAGCAGAGTACCTCATTAACCCTTTTTAAGAGCAACCTGGATAACTGGATGGGGAACAGAAAATTCACCCCTGGGATTCCACCTGTGTCCCTGCTACACAGGGGCATCAGGTGCTGACTTGTCAGAACATGGGCTCAGTTCTTGGCTGGCTTGTAAGGGCCTCAGGGGCAATAGCCTAGTAACTTCCTATGATCCTATGGAGCATATCTCTACTTTGAGTACATGTTTAGGGAGACCCCTGCAGGAAACATACCTGCTGAGCTGAGCGTCACATTTCACAACTCTCTGATAAAGAAGCAGCAGTGGTGAGGCATCTTATCAGCAGTCCAGGTACAGATCACACTCCACTGCCATCACCACAGCAGGGTTCATGGAGGCCTTGGGTCCAGCTACATCCTACTACTGCAGTGACCAAAGTGCAAAGGCATACAGTAACCCCACCAACTAGTTCATGCTGGAAATCATATATGGCAATGATTTTACTTCTTCCCATGACCCTTGTCTATTCCTCCTTTAACTACTAAACCCCACCCCCAGGATATGTAGACAGTCATGTGTCCTTAAGCACCTATGCAAACAATGATGATGGCTGTAATCCACAGCACACTTCCCACTATATGGTATATGTAGAAATGTCGGATAGAGTGATTCGACCATGTACTTTCCAGTGTAGTCTTTAAATAACACTGTATCCACCTCTCCTGTTTGACATTGCACTGTCACTGTGTAGTTGTCCAGGCCCATAGGAGTGGACTAGAAGCTGCTGCTTTACATGCACTGTCATATATTATGTGTTGCCATCTGGTTGGGTGGTATAGCCACTGACTGGTGTCTTACAGCATCACTGCTGGTAGATTTTGTGATGGACACGGTGATAGAGCCCTGCTGCATTTGCACTGCCCTAGGATATCTGACTGGGCTGTTTGCTTCCTCATTATCATATTATGCAGCATGCAGTTATTAAGAACTTGCAGACTGTTCCATGGTCATACTACAATACTCCCTAAGACATGTCAAGGCAGCCAGCATAACCAGGCTTTAAACAGGCCAAGCACTCGCTCCACTATATTCCTGTTTATACTGGAGTTTGCCTATACTTTACAGATTCTGTATGGGCATTAGCATCCAGGACATCAGGTGATTACTCTGCATCAGTATGACTGAAAGTGATACAAAGAGGTTGTGAAACAGATATACATACTGCCTGTAGCTGTAGACATGTGGGTGTGCCAATGTGTCTGCACTTACCTTCTAGGTGGCCCTGAGGAATGTCCTTGTGCAGAAAATGGTAATGTAAATGACTTATATGCCATGCATGAAAGTTATGGGCAATGTGTGGGCTCTGTGCAAAAGCTTTGGTTATAGGCTCATGTGTGTTGCACACTACATGGTGGTTAATGGAATGGTATCCCTTCCTGTCAAAATAACACTATCTCTGGACACAGGGTGGGGCCTTTTTTGCAGCATGAGGGCAGTGTATGGCTCCTAATACTCTAAAGGAACTGGGTGGTTTTGCAAAAGCCATGCATAGTAGTGTGTCTGTGCTACAAAACTGGAGAAAGAGATGTGCTCATGCTTATCCACATATCTCATCAGTTTTTTAAACATCTAATGTGTCCCCTGTTTGTCTTTGGAAGGTATCTGTAATAGCTACACATCCCTAGGTATCCACTGGTATAGAAAGAATACATGTTCTTCCAGTCCCAGTTTGGGGAAAATACAGGTCTGCCTACATCTATATGTTGTCTCTCTCAGTCGACATAAAGACATTTATGGAGGTGCTGGTCCATCATCTAAGTGATGTCACATTGTGTCTATATCACTTTCAGCCATGCTGCCTGCTGCTGCGAAGTATTCCTAGGTGGGTGGTAATGATGGTATTACATAACAATTACTGTTGTACCAATGGCTGTGCTGCCAGCATTATTGCCAGATACAACGCTGAAAGATTTGGTGTGCCCTTTGCCATTTTACTCAGATGCAATTGATTGTGTGACTTTGCACCTGATGGCTATAAATTGTGACCATCTTTTAAATTTCTTTATTTGCACTTAATTACGCAGTTGTTACACTATACGTCGTCACTTACATGTCATTATATGTTCATTTATAGACCTCTCTTTCTGCACCGTTTTATTTGTCGACTTGTAGTGCTACAAGGTTCCTTGAATTATCTCACTTTCAACACAAGATCTTGATGCAACTACTATGAAAATTAATTGTGAACATCAGCCCTTCTCTCTCTCTAAGGTTTTGCATCTGACTGTCATATTCTTATCCAAGAAACTTTTCCTGCTGATGAATTAATAAATCATAAGTCTAACTTAGAAAGCTAAGCATCAGAAAGCCTAACTGGAAGAGGCCATGGATTGGAGCCCTTTCCAAAGGTCACGTAATATCATCTTTATTTTCTGACTGTTGTTGTCTTTTGGCTTTTCCTGGTTAGGGGTCGCCACAGCGGAACTCCGGTCCGCTAATGATTGGCAGTAGATTTTGATGAATGCCGAGGTGCCAGCTCAATGTTCAACCTTCAACAAAGGCACGCCCATTTACGCATGTCTTTTGAATGCCCACCCAACTGTGGGGAGGACATGCAGACTCCACACAGAAGGCACTCCCCGCACTCCAGCTGAGAATCGAATGGGAGAACCTCTTGCTGTGAGGCAACAACGCTACCGCTGCACCACCGCAGATATACTGCATATATTACAATGCATTATGTGTTCTTTATGTGATTTTTTTTATTAATGTTGTTGGAACACATTCTTTAACACTATTTTGCAAGAATTTCCTCTTTCATCCAACCATGGTTTAGGTCAATCTATAATAATGTATCATACTTTTCCTTACCTGGGTTGTTCCTGCTGACTTGACCTCTTACGCATTATATTTTTGCTTTCTCTTTACTTTATGTTGGCTTTACTTGTGATTCTGCATTCTGTCGATTGAATTGTAAATACTTTTTTATGATTGTGTTATTTATTCTATTATTTGGTCTAACATGGTTGAAATGGATCTTTCTACATCAGTTCATTATCCTGTTATTCTTGTTATCAAACAGTATAAATTAACAAATATATGAATACACACAGGCTGTAAACTACTTTAAAATACAAGACAAGATTGTTAAATGTGCTTATTGCAAGTGAATGCAGATTGTGATCCTTAGCAACTTCTAATGATTTCAGTGACGGCTTGAAAAAAATACTCAACCAAAGTATGGATACCTACATCTCTTAGTTTCTGTTCACAAGGTGAAGCAGTATCCTAATTTCAAAAGTGGTTGTTGCTGTACTACCTGTCTTTCTATCCTCTGCCTTCTTCTCAGTTTCAACTGGTAGCTCTTTTTAATCAGAGTCATAGTCCTTACCCTTTTTGTTCTGAAGTGAAGCATATTCTGGAAACTTTTAGGTTCATAGGTTCATAGGTTGATACTAGGCTATCTGCCCTAGGGCATTTGCAAGCCTAGCCAGAGTGTGTTTAGCTTTCGCCACCCTTTTTAGATAAGTTTACTTTGCCTCTGTATAATAGGTCACAGAGGATAGCCCATTTAAGATTAGTTTACCTTGCCTCTGTCTAGCAGTGACGCAGATGATATCCCAGGGGTAAATGTACGATCTCCCATCCAAGCGTCAAGGTTCTTCTTGAAGAGGGTCAGTGAGGGGCTCTATCTAACATGGACTGGGATTTTGTTCCAGAGTGAGGGGAGCCTCTGGGAAATTAATCTATCCCTCCAGCATGTTCTGTTTATTTCCGTGCTGAGGTTTAATTCACTGGAGCGTGTAGCTCTGATGGATTTGGATTTCTTGAGGTGGAGCATGTCCAGTAATTCTGGGTTGGACATGGCTTTATATGTCAGGCACAGATCGCCTCTGAGCAGGCGGTAGACAACTGAGTAGAGCTGGAGTTTCTTTAGCCTAACTATGTAGGGCATCTGCTAGAGTCCCTTGATCCTCTTGGTGAGGTACTTTTGGGGTCTTTCCAGTTGCAGCAGGTGTCTGGTAAGGTACATCCCAAATGGGGCATTGTATTCAATTATGGGCCTGATGAGTGATGAGTAGAGGGGCACAATGACCTCACTCGATCTAGATGTGAACCCCTTCGTGATAAGGTGAGCTATATAGATTGTCTTTCTAACCACTTTGGCAACGTGATTGTCAAAGGAGAGATTGCAATCTACATGGGTCCCCAAATCCCTAATTACTTCTTCCATACTTAATGGATTTCCACCTATGTGGTAATTTGTGGGTACTTTGTTTTTTCCAAAGGGGATGACTATGCACTTTTTAGCATTTAGCTTTAGGCCATGGCTCTGGCACCAGTTATCCGTCTCTGTGAGACATTTTTGGAGGATGCTTGTGTCAGCCGGTGAGTCGATTATGGCCCCCAGTTTGCAGTCATCTGCAGACTTTGTCAGCCATAGCCCTCCTGTATTAGCCTGTACCTCGGAGAAATATATACTGAACAAGAGAGGCCCCAGGACTGAGCCCTGTGGGACACCACTTGTGACTGGTTTAGAGTGTGACATGGCACCTGCAATTCTGACCATGTGTGTTCTATCCCTAAGCCAGTTTGCAACCCATCTTGTGACATAGGGGTTGATATTTAAGCTGGTGAGCTTATTTATGATGCCCAAGTGGGGTATCGTGTCGAAGGCTTTTGCAAGGTCAAGGTAGGCTGTGTGGACTACCTTCCCTTCGTCTATGGCCTTGGTGACTGTTTCAAAGAAATCAACCAGGTTCAAGAGGCAAGATCTGCCCTTAACAAAGCCAAATTGGGTAGGATCCAGTGTTTGTAGGTTCCCAATGTCTTTGTTTATGAGTTCCATAATGATACGCTCCATAGCCTTGCAGACCAGGCTAGTCAGGCTTATAGGGCAATAGTTTCCAGGGTCTGTTGTGGCACCACCTTTATGGAGTGGGACCACTATTGCTGTACGCCATTCTTTGGGTACATATCCTGTTTTAAAGCTGAGAATGAACAGTGGTTTTAAGTGAGGGTTCAGTTCTTCATGGAGTTCATGTAAAACGCAGCCTGGGACACCATCCGGTCCCATTGATGCTGTGTTTTTTGCTTTGGAGAGGGCAGCTGTCACCTGAGCATCTGTGATGTCAGGGAGGCTACAGTCTGTTGGGATAGTCTTTTGCTCATTTGGGGGGGGAAGGGGGGGGGGTTTGCACTGAACCTTTCTGCCAGGATGTTGGCAATGTCTGTGGGATCAGTGTATTTTTTGTCATTTTGCAGTAACTCAGAGCATATCTGGGAGTTTCCACCTAGGTTTCTGACATAACTAAAGAAGGCCTTGTGATTATCTTTAGTGTCTTGTGCAATTTTTCTTTCGAAGCTAGCCTTCGATGATTTTATAAGGGATCTTAGTTTCTTGCTAGTACTGATCAGAGTTGCCTTCCCTTTCAGGGATTTTGCTCTATCATGTAGTAGCTTCCTCCTTCTGTTGTACAGCTTATTTATGGCTGGGGTCCACCAGACAGGTCTCCTGCCTTTGGAGGAGTGTGTCTTGGTTTTATTTGGGATAGCACGATCCATGCATTCCTGTAGGTAACCATAGAAAGCGTTTGTAAAGGACTCTGCAGTTTGGGCTGTAGTTTCCACTAGCCCTGGGGCTTTGAAAGATTTCACCTCAGTTTTGAGAAGTGGGAAGTTTGCTTTTGAGAAGTTTTTGACTGTGGTTTCTTTTGGTGGGGGTAGGGACGGGATATGGTTGTCCGTAGTGATTAATTTAGGGTCTGATCTTACCAATGAGGGATATACCCCTGGTGTGGAACGTAGAGTCCCCATGTTGGTGATGATCAGGTCCAATATGTTTTCCCCTCTTGTGGGAGTGGTGACCAGTTGTTCCATAGCATTTGAGTTTATGAATTCTAGGAACCGTTGGGCAAAGGTGTTGGGGCTTGAGTAGTGCTCTCAGTCTATGTTTGGGTAGTTAAAGTCACCCAATATAATGGTGTTTGGAGAGACCTTCATATTCTCTAGTGTCTTCAGGAAAGCCGAGTGGGGTTCCTGAGTTTGAGAGGGTGGTCTGTAGCAGGCTACAAATTGGAAGGCAGTTTTGCTCACTGTTAGTTGCACATGGATCGTCTCAGATGCTTCATGCAGTGCCACTAGCCTGGAGGTATGGGTATCTTTGATTAATATGGATACTCCCCCTCCTCTTGTGGTTCGGTCCGAGTTTTGGGGCCGAAAAGCATGGTATGAGGTATATCCTGGTAGTGCTGAGGTGCTCTCAGGAGCCTTGAACCAGGTTTCTGTTACTGCACAGACATCGATATTCTCTATACTGAGGAGAGCCTCGAGTGTATGCATCTTGAGGTTTAGACTTCTGGCATTGAGCAGCATTACCCTTAGTTTTTTTTTAGTTGTGTAGTCTAAGGAGGTGGGTTTGTCTTTTGAGCCTTGCCTAAAAAAGGCACTATGGGAGTGGCAAGAGCCTTGGCCAGTTTTCGAAAACCCAGGGGTGACAAGTGCAAGCCGCCCCTAGCGAAGCAACATGGCTTGTCAATCATGTCATCCCAGGCTGACAGACACTGGATCCCCTTTGAGTGACACCAATACTTTAGCCAATTGTTGTAATTGATCATTTTGTCTTTATACTGTGGAATCATTCTTGGTGAGGGTAAGATGCTACTCAAGGTCAGGGTCATACCGGCCTGGGCCACATGATCAGAGAGCTCCTCTATGTCTCTTTTCAAGTAATCCAGGGAGGTACGTCTCAGGTCATTCACACCAGCATGGACAATGACGGAGTTATATTTGTACTTGCTTTGGAGTGACCTGAGTGCTTCTGTTATGTGGCGGATCCTGGCACCCGACAGGCAGCTTACAGTGACCTTCTCCTTGTTCAGCCTGGTAAGAGGGACATCAGTGTGTCTGACAATAGAGTCACCTATTACAAGTGTATTAGGTGTGTTGTTTTGCCTTAAGGGCTGTGTCTGTGTGGCATACTGACTCTGTGAACTATGTGATACGTGGGCATTGTGGGGTAGCGGTTTCTTGGATGTCTGCTTTGGAGGTCTCTGTTGCTTGGGCAGATTTTTATTTAGAGACTCCAAGTATGTTTTTGTGTGTTTATGTGTTTGGTTTGCTATTGCGATAGGTCTATGTGAGACTGGATATGTAGTGTGTGTGATTTCCTTCTCCTCCAGACTGACCATGCCAGTACTATGTTGAGAGCACTCAGCCTCCAGTTTGGCTCTGTATTTGCATCTCTCACAAATATTTGAGCTTGGTAGGAAGAGGAGAGGGTGATCTGTGTACATAAGGCAGTTGTAACACTGCCTCAAGATTCCCATATTTACCAACTGGCCTGGAGAGTAAACCTGAAACTGACTTTTGGACGTACCAGAATAGTATAAGGAATTACTTTTTGACATGATCGAAAAGGACCAATAGGGAGCCAGGTACTTAAAGGAAGTATAGGAGGGTGTAGTGCTTAGTTTATTAGGGTGTACTGCTTTAGTTTAGTAGTGCTTACTTATAAGACACTTATCCTAGCTACTGCTGGGTTTAGAAGGAAAATAGAGTGCTTACTTTGAGATTTGGAACAGTTCTAAGGGAAAAAGTGAAGAGCAGACTTTGTGCAGCCGGGAATACTTAAAACCTGTTTTCTTGGTAAAAGCCAGGAATACTTAAAACCTGTTTTCTTGATAAAAGCCATGGACTGGATAGTTTTTTTCACCCTACAGTTCAGAAACTGACAGCTTCTTTCTTTGCTGAGATGTTGGCCTTCATTTAATAATATTTAACTTCGTGGCCTGCACACCTCCACAGCACATACTTGACATCGCTCATAAACATATCATAACATTGTTTCCTACCAAGCTTATTCCTCAGCTCCTTTTTGAATTTGTCACTATAATATAACACCAATCCACATCTCTCCTATTACCACTCTGTCAAACAACCATGAATTCTACCACAGCTATTACAAAATTTTACACTTTCTGTGTAACCTCTCCTCCTTTCTTTATGTTATACACAGACTATTCCACTGCCAGTTCTTACCTTGTAAAATAAAACAAAAATGTATAATTACAGCAAAAATATAGTTGTATAATGAGACTTTGTCTCAAAATTGTTTTCAGTGTGGTGACATCCACCCTAATCCAGATTCCAATAAGTGATATTCTAACCTAGACAGTACTGTAAAATGCCAGTACTATCAATTAGGCATAACTTTAATATTATCCTTAACTTCCACTTTAACCCTTCATCCCACTCCTAACTCAAAATATCTCTCCATTCAAATACACAATCCTATCTCATAAATTCCACCTTATCAAACATACCTCCCTTCTCCCACATATCCATCTAAAAAGTGAGCTTAATCTTATAAGCCTCCTTGCCACTTGTAACAAAATTACTGATCACATGCCTGGATATCCCATTATACTCCTGATATTTTGGTCATCAGTGAAACCTGTCCCAAGACTGACAACTACTTCCTCCTGGCTATAATATCATTACAGCTGACCAGCTTCAAAAGAAAGCAAGCTGAATAGCCTTACGATATCCAAACTCCTACAATCTCACCCCTTGCTCAAATTTCATCCCCAAGTTTCACAATTCTGACATACGTACATAAACAATAATAATAATACTAATTATATATATATATATATATATATATATATATATATATATATATATACATTTTTATGCTGTGCATTCCCCTGGTAAAAATAAATCCATACTGGAAGATATCATCTTTTGAATATCTAACACAAACCAGTCACCAAGTGCAGCAAACCACAGCTGAATTCCAAACACAAATCAAGAAACTGCCATGACACGTTTCCTGTGAATAATGAGCTGGGAACAAAGCTTCCAGTTAAAACCAAGTTTTAATGTAGAAAACTGCCACAATACGTTTTCACTGTTAATACATTAACGTTGCTAAATATCACCACACGTTTTCGTAAGAGTAGCACTCAAACTTCATCAGATGAAAACATTTTCTGAGCATACAACTCCCTTTTTGTAACCTTTCAATTAATCAATTGAATCAACAAATCAATTAACATTTAAAGAAACATGCTGTCATACAGTTAAATACAATGTTAAAAATCATCCCTTTCACAGTAAAAGAATTTAAAACCAAATAGAAAATATATTACTGATAAATACCAATTCATTTCATGTTTAAATATAAACTGAGCAGATAAATAAAACTGTATTATCATATAAACTGCCATTAGAATACAGTACTGAAAATTATACAAAATATATATAAAGTGTATATTTTGCTTGATGCCTTTTTCACAATTTCGCTGTTCTAAGCTTAGGCAAAGGAACAATAGAAATACATTAATTCATACCCGGGTATTTGTTAGCTTCAAATACCACTTGCCAGTATGTCTCTCTAAATTCAAACCTAGTTTCCCAGGGGCCTCCCCTCAATTCCCTAGACACCATTTCTACCACAAAGAAATGGTATTTTGCTTGGCGGCATGAAAGAGTGTGTTTGAATACGGCATTTCTAGGATTGCCTTTCTGGATATCATTCATATGTTCATATATCCTACGTTTGAGGGTTCTCTCAGTTTTGCCTATATAAAATCTTTCACACTCTTTACATAGAGCTACATAAACTAGCCCCTGAGAATTGCAGTTGGAATAATTATAAGCCTCTATCCATTTCTTCCTAGCTGTTATAAGTACTTTCTGTTGTTGAAGAATATATTTACATTGTGAATATATTTACATTGTGGGCATGCCCCACATTTATATGTTCCCTTAGATTTATTGGAAAATATAGAAGGGATAATGAAATTAATATTTCGTATAACAAAATTGACCTGGCCCTTAAAGATTTGTTTGACCAGGGAGTTATAGATCATGACACATTTTCATATCTGGAAACTTCAACACCTAGGGTGCCCTCGATATTCGGGGTCCCTAAGGTTCATAAAGATGCATCCAATCCCCCCCTTAGACCAATAGTGGCATCTCAAGGATCCAAGATTTCCCCTTTATCCAAATTTTTAGACTGGAAAATGAAAAACCTTTGGGGCAAAGACACCCATTTATTCAAAGACTCATGGGAGTTTTTGAGATGTATTACACCTGACTTGAAGGTAGCTAATTTCAAATTTGTTACAATTGATGTTGTTGACCTATTTTCTGTCATACCCCATGAGGTAGGGTTGGCTTGGATAAAGGAGGCCCTGAGGGGTACTTCTAAGGCTAGTGAAAATTATATTTTTATTATTTTAGAATTAGCCAAATTAGTATTGAAAAATAAGTTTTTGTATTTTCAAGGGGAATTTTACAAACAGGAATCTGGGGTGGCTGTGGGAGCCCATTGTGCTCCCACTTACACTGAGATGGTTTTGTCTGTATGGGAAAAGAAATTTATCCATAATAGTAAATATGTTGAGTTTTGGAATTTTTACACTGGATTCCTAGACGACATATGTATTTTCTGGACTGGTACAGATGAAATCCTCCAGGAATTTATTAATTATATTAATCAGAGTACTACTTTTTTAAGGTTCACCTATCAAGTGACCATGGATTCTGTTAATTATTTACATGTTTCTCTACATGTGACAGAGAATGGGTTTAAATCCAGTATATACAGGAAACCCACCTTCTCAAATATTTACATTAGATTTAGTAATTCACACCCATTATATAAAAAAAAGAGCATAGTCAAGGGACAGTATGTTCGAGCTTGTCGCATGACTTCTTGGGAAGTAGATTTTTTGGAAGTGTGTGACAAACTCAGGGAAATGTTCCTGCAGAGGGAATACCCTCTGGAATTAATAATGGATATACAAAGAGAGGTATGTGACAATAGACAAGGTAAATTTAAACCTGTTTTAGGGACGGGACTAATACAAACTACAGTACGAACAGGTACAGAGCAAGGTGAAGCAGGTTTTACATGTAATAATATGTTCATTACCAATTTTAGTGCTAATGCCTACACTATAAGAAATATAGTTGAAAGTGAATGGGCTAAATTTAATGAATATACGGATTTACCAAATTTAAAAGGGAAGACCATTAAAACAGTTTTTCGAAAGGGGTTCAATCTAAAGAACTTATTAGAAGGTAACAATTCCCCTTCTATATTTTCCAATAAATCTAAGGGAACATATAAATGTGGGGCATGCCCACAATGTAAATATATTCTTCAACAACAGAAAGTATTTATAACAGCTAGGAAGAAATGGATAGAGGCTTATAATTATTCCAACTGCAATTCTCAGGGGCTAGTTTAAGTAGCTCTATGTAAAGAGTGTGAAGGATTTTATATAGGCAAGACTGAGAGAACCCTCAGACGTAGGATATATGAACATATGAATGATATCCAGAAAGGCAATCCTAGAAATGCCCTATTCAAACACACTCTTTCAAGCCCCCAAGCAAAATATCATTTCTTTGTGGTAGAAATGGTGTCTAGGGAATCGAGGGAAGGCCCCTGGGAAACTAGGTTGGAATTTAGAGAGACATACTAGCAAGTGGTATTTGAAGCTAACAAATACCAGGATATAAATGAATATATTTCTATTCTTCCCTTGCTTAAGCTTAGAACAGTGAAATTGTGAAATAGGCATCAAGCAAAATATACACTTTATATATATTTTGTATAATTTTCAGTACTGTATTCTAATGGCTGTTTATATGATAATACAGTTTTATTTATCTGTTCAGTTTATATTTAAACATGAAATGAATTGGTATTTATCAGTAATATATTTTCTATTTGGTTTTAAATTCTTTTACTATGAAAGGTATGATTTTAACCTTGTATTTAACTGTATGACAGCATGTTTCTTTAAATGTTAATTGATTTGTTGATTCAGTTGATTAATTGAAAGGTTATAAAAAGGGAGGTGTATGCTCAGAAGATTTTTTTCATCTGATGAAGTTTGAGTGCTACTCTTATGAAAACGTGTGGTGATATTTAGCAACGTTAATGTATTAACAGTGAAAAATGTGTTGTGGCTGTTTTCTACATTAAAACTTGGTTTTAACTGGAAGCTTCATTCCCAGCTCATTATTCACAGGAAACGTGTCGTGGCAGTTTCTTGGTTTGTGTTTGAAATTCAGCTATGGTTTGCTGCACTTGGTGACTGGTTTGTGTTGTTTTTTGTTGCCTTTATACCAGCCGTACTCCTTTTTTGTTGTTGATCTTTTAAATATCTAACACTATCACTGTTGAAGAAAATCATAATAGGGGAATGTAAATATTGACTGGCAGAATCAAATGTCAATCTTCTCCTCATCCTGCATAAACCTGTTTGGCTTTATACAACTTATTAGAACTCCAACAAGATATAATAAAACTAATGACAAAGATGCTATTCTAGACTGGATAATGGTTTCTGGGCCTAGTAAGTACACATCTGCTGGAACACCTCTAAGTGACCACCTCCCAATATTCACCCATAGAACTGCAGTCCATCAGGCTAAAATATTTAACTTCAAAATTACCCTTATACTTTCAAAATTCAGTAAAGATTCATTATTAACACATTAAAAGCCTTAAGGTGGTCTACTTTATAACACTCTCATTAAATGAGGCTATTAATTTCAGTAAAATATTCCTCAGCACCCTCAATAGCTATGCCCCAGTATGGGAAAAAAGAGTTAAAGGCAGTCATTTCCCTTAGCTGTATAAGCACTTTAGACAAAGTAAGACTATTATAATTAACATAGACAAAGCATTGAAATAATGGCACAAACACAAATCAAATAAAAATCTTCAACTTTTCAGAGAACTTTGTAACCAGGCAAAAAAGTAAATAATGACAAAAAACAATACCATAGCCAACAACAAATTAACCACAAAAAATAAACCCCCAAAATTCTGGTCTGTAAGTTCAAGACTAAATCTAGGTTCGAAAAAGGCCCTAGTCCCTTGCCTAATAGTTCTCTCCTAGATATCACAATCATATTTAATACCCACTTTATTGAAAGCATTGTATCTCTAACCAAAAACCTCATTATTTTCCGTCAGCTCATTCCCACCCCAATTTTATAATCTACCTTCCACTATCTCTACTTCTTCAAGATGAACAAATCGCCTATTTTTTCTCTATTAATACTTCTAACATCTTTTTCAATTTCTCACCAAGCAGAATATGAACAGCCCTTTACTAACAACCTTCCAACCTTTCCTTTAAAACTTGTCCCAAATGCCACATTAGAAAACTATTACTCAAGCTTAAATCCTGCTCTACTTCTGCTGACAACGTCCCTCCAGAGTACTGAAAAATAGCTGCAGAGGACATAGCCTACCAATCTCCATCTGACTTAAAACATGGGCTAAATCCTTGGCTAGGCTTATAAGGACCTCAGGGTCAACAGCCTAGTAACTTCCTAAACTGCTATGATCCTATGAAGATCTATGTTTGAATCCTATGGTCTCCATTATGGAAAATGGTTTATAGTAACCCCTCCACAAAGGCAGCAACTCAACAGATGTATCCAACTTCCATCTCATTGCAGTATTGTACCATCAGTCAAAACATAAAAGAATATGCCCATAAACAACTTCTCCACCACCTCCTAGAGCAGGAGCTCTTAATCTCTACTCAGCATGGCCTCCTCGCAGCCCCATAGTGCAACTAATACTCTAGCATCCTTCATGGGTACTGTAAACAAATATAGAGACTCTAGCAAATTTGACTCCTTACTATTCCTTGATCTTTCAAAGACCTTTGATACAGTCTTTCACAGTAATCCCTCACAACAATTTTCATCAATTTATCTATCACCTCCTACACTCAATTGTTTCATTAGCTAAGTATGCATGAATAGGCAGACATTTATAAAAAAGCAGAATATCCTTTTCCCATATCTGCCTAACATCACTGATATAACTTGTCATGAAAGGGGATACTACTAGCCCAGCTATCTGGAATTTTGTAAATAATTATGTGTCATTTGTGAATATTAACATGATGTATTCAAGATGTCTGTGTTACAACTATATTAGAACTGCATGCCATGTGTATATCAAACTGCTTGAAGGTATTTGCAAAGTGCTTTAAATGTAACCATAGCATACCCTACTGGAATAGAACAGAAATGTACTTGCACTATTGTAACCAAATAGATGTGTATATTTTAATACTGGAAACTGGAATATAGAAGGTTAACTTCAGAAAATCGCTGAAATTAAATTACTTTATGGCCAGGCCATAAAAAGATCTTATCTTTCAGTTTCAGTGGAGCAAGAGACACAATGTCTTAAACTAGGGAGCCTTCTGTATTGTCTTAGAAGTGTTTTATTGTTTTATGACTTCCAGCATTTGCCAAAGATCGGAGGTCTATATATTTTCACAGGTAGATGCTAAATACGTCTAGCTTTCAGGAGTGGGGGGGGGTTTCACCTGGGATACAGTCAGATTACAAGAAATGAGGTAATTCTACAAGCTATTCCAGAAGTAAGATTTGAGATATTAATTTAGGAAGTCTCTCAGAGAGACAGAGCGTTCTGTATTCAGTATTTGACCTGACAACAACTAAATAAGACTCATTCACCACACACTTGCCTTGATCTGTAAGTACGTTGACTAGGGTATAGTAATTCTCTTAGACATAGTCAGGAATATAGCAAAGCTTCATTTAGATGTTTTTCTTTATTTATTGGAGACTGTCCTGTAATTATGCTTTAAATATTTCATGGGATTTTGAACTGTGATGTTACTGTAATTATATACTGTTTTCTTTTCTTGTGACTATATTGCTGAGTTAAACACTTATTATCATTGATGGGTGAGTGGGTGCTAGGTAACAACTTCTGAAGGGCTGGCAGACATTTTGGTGAGAGAACAAGCCCTTAGCACTTTGCCTGAGGACATGAGAAGCTGGTTGGCAGACAGAAAATCCAAGAAAGCAGATGATTGGAGAAAAGGAGGCCTATACCTAGCAAGCAGGACAAAGGAAAAAGATACCCAGTGTTGCTCATAGGTCTAAAGGAACCCATGGTGGGCAGCTTAAACTACCCCAACAGAGTCCACCAGTAGCAGGGGAAGCCACTAGTTCAGGTACATGACCAGCACCAAGGGTTACATGTTTTAAATGGAACCAACAGGGTCATGTAGCATATAGATGTCCACAGAGGCAAGGTGGGGAACAAAAAGGGGAAGAGCCAGTAAGTGGGAATGACAGAATACAAGCAGTATGTTGTCTGGAGACAACAAATGTACCAAACTACCACGCAAGGTTTCATCATATCTTAGTAGATGGGAAACAGGTCACTGCTAAGAGAGAGACAGCATCTGACCTAACCATTGTGATGCCTGCACTTTTTAAAGAGGAGCACTACTTGCCAGTCAGAGGTTTAGGAAAGACCCCATTCCAAATACCTTTGGCTAGGGTTCACTTTGACTAGGAGGGTGGAAAAGGAAGCAAGCAGGCAAGTAAGTGTGTTTGAGGATATCCCTGCAGATGTCCTGATAGGGAAGAATTTTGATTGCACAGTACCTTGTGTGCATCCAGTTACATGCAGTCATGCTTGGAGATAAGCATGTGGGTCTAGTAGCCTGGGGGGGACCCAGACAGTCCACAGACTTGAAGCCAGGCTAGTGTGGTGGTTGCTTCAGAGAGAGAGCTACTCTGTAGCAGTGAGACTGAAGGTGAGCCACAACTGCTGGTGGGTAATGATGTACCCTTGGACAGAGTGACTGCAAGGGCAGAGATGAGTAGTAGTAGTACCCAGGCTGACAGTGAAGCACCAGTGTCAGACAATACCAAACTTCCTGTGGAAGATGAGCTGGGAAGTGTTACAAAGAGAGAGCTGAGACAGGCTCAGCTCTCAGACCCTACATTACAAGATCTGAGGGAGGTAACTAGCAAGGCACCCGATTCTCAAGGAAAGGGGAAATATGTATACTGGGACAAAAGGTTACTGTATAGATAGTGGACCCCTGAGAGAGGGTTAGTGGGTGAGAGAATACAGCAGTTGGTAGTGCCCAGCACCTATCATCTGGCACTTCTAGCCATAGCCCATGATATTTCCTTTGCAGGTCATATGGGCATAAAGGGTACAAAGAGAAGTATTATGCAGAACGTTTATTGGCCTGGGATTTCCAGGGATGTAATAGGTTACTGCAGGACCTGTGAGCAATGCCAAAAGGTAGGCAAGGCAGGAGGCAAGGTGAAAGCTCCTTTGATGCCTTTGCCTGTGATTGAGGAGACACTTCAGGGGGTAGCTATGGATATTGTGGGGCCTCTGAGTACCTCAAGTTCCACAGGAAAGAAGCATATCCTAGTGGTAGTAGATTATGCTACCAGCTACCCTGAGGCAGTGGCCCCGTCCTCCATTGAGGCAGAAAAGGTGGCAAATGCTTTGTTAGAGATTTTCAGCAGGTTAAGTTTCCCAAAAGAAATACTGACTGACAGAGGTGTCAGTTTAATGTCAGACCTGCTGGCTTGTCTGTGGAAGCACTGTGGTGTGAAGCACCTAAAGATCACCTCTACCACCACCAGACTAATAGTCTTGTGGAGAGGTTACACTCTACACTAAAGTCCATGCTACGGGCATTTGCAGGCCAGTTTAAGAAAGAGTGGGACAAATAGTTGCCCCATCTGTTGTTTGCTTACAGAGAGGTGCCCCAGAAATCCACAGGTTTTCCACCCTTTGAGTTGCTGTATGGGCATAGGGTGAGGTGATCTCTAGATTTGATTCATGATGAGTGGGATGGTGAGTGTGAATCCCACAAGGAGTCTGTTGTGGCATATGTCCTAAATCTCAGGACAAGGCTCAGAGAACTCATGGGCTTGGCCCAGGAGAACCTGGCAAAAGCCCAACAGCAGAATAAGGTCTGGTATGACAGGAATCCTTGAGCTAGAGAGTATGCTGCAGGCCAGCAGGTAATGATCCTCATTCCTGTCAGACACAAGCTGCAGGCAGCTTGGGACAGACCCTTCAAGGTGGTAAGGCAGGTTAGTGATGTTAACTACATAGCAGAATTGCTGGGCAGGAGGCAGGGGCACAAATTGTACCATGTTAACATGATGAAACCTTATCATGACAGGGAAGCCCTTGTGTTAATTATTTGCAGTGAAAGGAAGGAGGAATCTGAGGGTGATCTATGGCTGCAGGGAGCCAGACAGCAAAGTCCCAAGTTACTAAGCTGGAGCTTAGGGTTGCAGGCATAAGATATGACAGTGCAGCACCACAGTGGGGTTAGCAATGCCAAAGCAGATGGGCTCTGAAGACAGGGAATGGGGTAAGGTATTCCCAGATAGACTCATCCCTCTCAAGCAATGTTTCTCAAGAGTCACTAGTAAAACTAGCTTGAGTCTTTGAGGTAGAAGAAATGTCATACAAGGGGATGCTGCCAGCCCAGCTGTCTGTAATTTTGTAAATAATTATATATGTCATTTGTGAATATCAACATGATATGTACAAGATGCTTGTGTTACAAATGTATTAGAACTGTATGAGATGTGTATAACAAACTGCTTGAGGTTTTTGCAAAGTGCTTCAAATGTAACCACAGCATGCCCTACTGGAATAGAACAGAAATTTATTTGCACTATCCTAACTGATTAGATGTATATATTTTAACAGTGGAAACTGGAATACAGAAGGTTAACTTCAGAAAAATAGTTGAAATTAAATTACTTTATATGGCCAGGCCATAAAAAGATGTTATCATTCAGGTTCAGTGCAGCAAGATACACACTGTCTAAAACTAGGGAGCTTTCTGTATTGTCTTGGAAGTGTTTTATTATTTTATGACTTCCAGCATTTGCCAAAGATCTGAGGTATATATATTTTCACAGGTAGATGCTAAATACTTTTAGTGTCCAGCAGTAGGGGGGGGGGTCATCTGGGAAACAATTAGATGAGAAGAAATGAGGTCATTCTGCAAGCTATTCCAGCAGTTGAGACATTCATTTATGTCTCTGAAAGAGACAGAGCATTTTGTATTCTGTCTTTGACCTAACAACAACTAAAGAAGACCCATTCACCACACAATTGCCTTGCTCTGTAAGTAAGTTGACTAGGGTATAGTAATTCTCTTAGATATAGTCAAGAATATAGCAAAGCTTAATTTAAATATTTTTCTTTATTGACTGGAGACTGTCCTGCAATGTTGTTTTAAATATTTCCAGGGATTTTGAAGTCTGATGTTACTGTAATTATATACTGAGTATTTTCTTGCTCTTTTATTATTCATTATTAAATATATTTAAACATTTCATTATGGCTGATGTTTATAGTGCTATGTAAGTTCTGGGAGTACTTGCATATTTATTTGGTGACACAGTCTGGCAGTCCTAATAGCATTGCTCTTATTCAAACTACCATTTGTATTAACTCATTAACCCTGACTACCATCTCATGGAACCTCTGTGCTTAAATCTGTGTGCTCTGTGAGATGGTAGTAACTGCATGTTATTACACCCGAGTGCCTTCTACCAGCGCACTTAACTTTTCAGTCATATTTTAGCTCCACTGTTGAAAATTAAGCTGAGAAAGTAACTGAACTTTGTCAGTTACCTTGTCGGCTTAAGTTTCAGCATGGAGTTACGTGGTGTTCATATTTGAGTTTACAGTGAAAATCGACTTGCAAGTCTGTACTTTTTCCAGCTTTTATGACAAGTAGTGGCAGCCAATGGGAGTCATGAAATGCCAGTTGCTGAACACCTTCATCCCCTGAACTAATAATACTTTGATCTTTCTAAATAAATAGAGGGTCCAACAGTAGAAATTCCCTTTTTTTCTGGATTTTGAGGAATTTACTGCTGGATCCCTCTATTTATCCTACTGATCAGTTCATAAAACCTGCAGAGTTTTGCCACAGTGACGGCTCTCGGAAGAAAGACCTGCACCAGAGATCTTTCTGTTCTTGTTCAACAAACTGTGTCTCTCTTCAATGGACCATTTCACCTCTGATCCTGCCTACTTTCTGAATAAGTTAAGATGGTCCTAGTTTACAGCTTTGCTTCTCTTGTACCATGCCCGGAAGAGCCCGTTAGGAAATACGGACTCCCAAACATACCTCTCAACAGTACAGATTTTCAGAGAATGTCCATATTTATGGTCTGTTTTAATTTTCCAGACCATTATTCAGCTAGCTAAATATTTTATGTGTGTTCAGACAGAGCAATACCACAGTGCTGAATGTTCGTGGTCCGTTTCTCATAATCGTATGGGTTCCAGCGAACTGGTAGCAAAGACTGTAGTTAGAAAATAAGATTTCATTTACAGACTGCATATCTCTATGTAAAGCACTGCTAGTGCAAATCTCTGTTATTCTATCAACGTTAAAAGTTGTTATGAGTGATATTTACAAGGCTATATTTGGGTCAGTATGCATCGGTACAGCATGCTGGCACCTCTGCTGCCCTGTAAAAAAAAAAAAACTCCCTTTACAGACGCAGACCACCTCTTCTCTAAAGTCCCTCAATAACAACTTGCTTAACATATGTGCTATAATGCCGGTGCATTTACATAATTTTATTTTAAATATTTCTCTACTTTAGAAGCCAAATTGATATGAATGATTAAGCACAAACCTTTTGTGTGAAAGCTAGTTTTGTTTACAGGCACATTAATTAAAAGCACAGTGTATATAAACTTTATAAATTCCTCCAAATGTTCCTTCATAGCATTTGAAAATCTGTTTTAGTGTCCTTTCTTGCGAACTTCATGCTGCAAACTCTTGGAATTCGAGAAATAGATTTGTACACCATGCCACAACCGGGAGTGCAACACTGGCATATTTATTAATAATTCCCAAGAGCAGAATGTTAGAATCTCACTTGAGGAAACTGTCCAGAGATGATAAGGCTTCATCCCCATGGATAACAGCAGACCAAAAGCAGATGTAGGTGTTTGTCTTGACTCTGGGAGACTGTCAGAAGATACTGTTGCATGGGTGATGGCAGGTCATCAGTAATGCTGTTTTCATGCTGTAAACGTTAACTCTCCAGCCCTTTGAACTTGCTTGGCTGCAAGCAGCTGAAGCGCGAGCAGGACCAGCAGTAGCTCGCTGATGCCATCACTGCTTCTTGCAGCTGGGGGACCTCAACCTCGGATGGTTATTTAGCTGCATTTCAGGAAAACGCATATAAATGCCCTTCTCATCCTATTTTCTTTTTCTCTCTTTTTTGCAAAAATGGCAACTCAGGGGCTTCAAGAAAACGAGACTCTGTCATCCCTGAAAAAGGAAGTCGAGAGTCTGAAAAGCAAACTGGTTAAGCGCAAACCTTTTGTGTGAAAGCTAGTTTTGCCTACAGGCACATTAATTAAAAGCACAGTGTATATAAACTTTATAAATTCCTCCAAGTACTCCTTCATAACACTTGAAAATCTGTTTTAGTGGCAGTAGCATGATGTGGAGCATAAGCAGAAGGGACCAGGGCTTAGTTATATATAAGCTGGCAAGAGATTTACACCTCCAGATTAGCTCATACACCTGTCATTGGGCTTCTGTGCTTAGAAACACCCTTAGCAGGACTATTGTCCCATTGTTTTATATGACAATATTTAAATCTTTGTTTATCCAGCACCGATTTTCCTTGCTGTTAATTATTAATGGTTTAAATGTTGTGCAATAAGAGCCCCGGCATAAGGTTTTGTTTAGTGTATGTGTGTGCTTGAATGTGTGCATGTATGTATCAAGTCTATCTCTATATGTAGACTTCTGCACATACATACACTCACACATGTATAAATATATGTGCATATAGATATAGATATAGTTATAGATAGGCATATAATGTGTATATATTTCTGGAATCTTTGTATATAAAATGTACATCAGGCACATTCTAAAGAGAAAGGAGTGTTTAAATTAGTTCTGAAGTATTGATACATTCAAGATTGAGCTTCACTTTGAGGTTCCTATAAATATAGCTAGTCTGAATAAGGTAAAAAGTTAAAATCTTTCCAATGGGCCAAAAGATGAAACAGGTTAAATGATGGTATAACTACATGGTCCTTACATTAGTGCCTTTCTTATGTAGTTTTGCAGTTTTGCTCAGCTTGGACATCCATTCTTGACTGCTTCTGTAAGAAATAGTTGTTTTGTTGCACTTTTAATACCAAGTCTCACTGGACAAGTTGTTTTTAAGGGTGGCTTGGGGGCTTTGATTTGTTTAAGTGACTCATCAGTTATGCTTCTGAGTATGTGGATTTACTGTTGTGTTAACAGTGGCACACAGGTACTTTATAGTAATTTACAGTACTGTATATTACAGCTTTCAAAAACAAAGAGATGATGGCTTATTTAATGTTAGTACTATAATGTGTTCAAAGTGAATGATCACTGTGATTCTATGATGGCTCTGTGTCCTGTCAAAACAGTCATATCTAGTTACCATATTTTGCATGGATTTTTTTTATCCTCTAACACACTGGATTCTAAGAAGCTTTTAAATAGTTGTTCTCTTTCACCCTCAGATAAAAAAGTAAATAAATAAATAAACACAGTCTGTGATGATTAGGGAGAGATGGGCGAAGGCTGCCAGCCTAGTCAAATAGAATTTGATACATAATTCTATCAACTGTATAAATAAATGTAAAATACAGGCATGTTTTCTTGATAATAAATGTAAAATACAGGCATGTTTCTTGAATGCAAAGAATACTGTGAAATGTGGAACTGCAAAATATGTGACAATATTGCACTCTACTGGCCCAGTGAAGCATGTTGTGACCCTTTCATGTTAGAATTCGGCTCCACTGTGGCTGGATGAAGGTTTCATGCCCATTGTTTTAAGGCTAAACTTTATGACCAGAATTTAGATGTGGAAGGTGCTTTATTGCACTAGTTTCAGTTAGAATATACATGTGAAATTTCTTCTATTGTTGTAAATTTCTGTGCAGGTGTTAGATTGCTAAATAATGCAGTTTGTTTGCCTGGGAAAACCTAAGTGTCAAAAATTATGTAATTTGGGGAGGGACCCAGCAAACAGGTTTGTTAGTAATGTTTAAATACTATTTCTCAGAAGAGACTGGAAGCATTTTGACTTTGGATATCTAACTTATCAGCACTATGCCTTGTGCTCACATGTAAGTTTTAGCACTGTGATTTCGTGTAGGAATAGTTAAAGCTAGTAAAGATTAATTAGGTATTTTTGTTTGAAATCAGACCTGTCCTACTGTATTATTTTAAGTTTCTGTGTAATCTCTGAACTCTTAGATATCTCTGTGGTGTAGTAGTTTTGTCTTGTGTTTTAATTATTTATTATTAAATATTTTTAAAACCTTCTACATGTGGCTGATTTGTGTAGAGATATGCTCTACAGTACATTGCATATTTATAGAGGTTATTGTAATAGGCCACTCTAAAGTAAGCCTTGACTGTTAGTCATACTATCATTGGATATTAATATTGCACAGTAATAATTGGATACCCTTTTAAGGGCCTTTTAGTAGCTGATATTATTAACTGGGTGGTGGCAATAATTACTACTGTATAGTCTGGGTAAAAGGGCACAGTTGGAGAATCTGTGTCTGCCTTTCCCAGGAGTGTCTGTGAAGTTGTATAAATACTTAACACAAAGTGTGTGTGTGTTGTGTCAGCTATTTGGCAGGGACACGAAGCACTGGTTGGACAGAGAGGGTACTGGAGGTTTTAGCTTGCCCAGTTAGGCTGAGACCTGGACCCTATAGCTGTGCCAGTGGGGAGTCTTATTGGGGACCTGGTGAGCAAGGGAGCAACCAGTCCCAGACTGATTGCGTTCTCTCTGTGCACTTAAGGGAAATTGTACTTTACTGTGTGTATTAGTTATCCTTTTCTCTTCTATGAGACAACCTCCCTGGTGTTAGTGGTGAGGAATGAAGCTCCTTGATTGCTGGGCCAGGGCATGGTCGTCACAAGTGTTTGGCAGTGGTGGGATCTACTTCACATAGTAATTGGCTTGTAATGGTGTGGGTAGAGTGAATTCCTGTAGCTTATGTACAGTGATCTCTGAAAGTGTTTTGTACTCTAAAACAGCCACACAGTGTATACTCAAAGTTCAGATCACAATTGTTTTATTCCTTTTGTTATCTTAGTGTTAGTCAGGGTGAGCAGGCAGCATGTCAGCAAAAGAGTATGGAAAGCTGACAAGGAGCCAGCTGGCGGAGATGTGCCAGGTTAGGGGACTGGTGCATGGAATCCTGACTAAAGCAGACCTGATTACAGCCTTGGTTACAGCTGTATCAAAAAACAGCTGCCTTCAGGACAATCAGACTGACAGTGGAGATACAATATCTTCGGAGAATGGACAGCTCAACATTTCTGCAGTGGACTTAAAAATCCAGTTGGAGCTAAAGAGACTTGAGTTGGAGGCCAGGCTTGTGGAACTAGAAGCAGCCGAGAAAATGAGGAGTCTACAAGCTGAGGAAAATGAACGGCAGAGGAGGCATGAGAGGGAAATGCTGACTTATCGCCAAAGTCATGGAGGAAATGGGGAAGGGAGTAACTGGACCCCAGAAGCACAAACAGTCAGTAAATTTCTTCCACAGTTTAAAGAGGGTGAAAATTTTGATAGCTTCATTCATATGTTTGAGCAGGTATGTAAACAGTATGAAGTTGACCAAGGGCTCTGGGTACGGTTCCTGACCCCCTTACTCCATGGTAAAGCTGTAACATCTGTAGCAAAAATGCATGACACTGTTTTGATTATACTACTGTAAAAATACATTTATTACAATGTTTTAAGCTAACACCGGAAATGTATAGGAAAAAGTTTTGTGAGCATAGACACAAGGCAGATGAAAATGTATGTGAATATGTTGTTGAACTGAGCACTTATTTTCATAGCTGGGTGAGTGGATGTCAGGTCACCACTTTTGAAGGGTTGGCAGACCTTTTGGTAAGGGAACAAGCCCTTAGCATTTTGCCTGAGGACATGAGGATCTGGTTAGCTGATAAACAGTGTGCTACTTCAGAGGAGTTGGGGAAGAAGAGAGACGTATACCTAGCAAGCAAGGCAGCCCTGCACAGGAAAGGGACCCCCCAGTACTGCTCATGGGGCAAAAGGAACCCATGGTGGCAGCACAGACTGCCCCAACAGAATCCACCAGTAGCAGGTGAAGCCACTAGTCCAGGTACACGTCCAGGGGCTAGGGTTAAATGTTTTGAATGTAACCAGTGGGGCCATGTGGCATACAGATCCATGGAGGCAAGGTGGGGAACCACAGGTGAGGGAGCCAGTAACAGGGAGAGACAAAATGTCAACAGTGGGTTGTCTTGAGACAACAGGGCTATGGAACTACCATCTTGCAGATGTCCTGAGAGGGAAGGATTTGGATGAGGCAGTACTATGTACTTATGCAGTTACATGCAGTGAGGCTAAAAGACAAGCATGTGGGTCTGGTAGCCTGGGGGAGACCCAGGCAGACTGCATACTTGCAGCCAGGACTGCTGAGGTGGTTACTTCAGGGAGTGAGCTACACTGTAGCAGTGAGAATGAATGTGAGCCACAGCTGCTTGTGGGTACTGATGTTCCCTTGGACAGGGTAACTGCAAAGGTAGAGGTGAGTAGTAGTACCCAGGCTGATAGTGAGGCACCGCTGTCAGAGGATGTCAGACTTCCTGTGGAAGGGGAGCTGGGAAGGGTTACAAGGAGAGACTTGAGACAGGCTCAGCTCTCAGACCCTACATTGCAAGGCCTGAGGCAGGTAGCTAGGGAGGCACCTGATTCTTAAGGAAAGGGGGAATGTGTATACTGGAACAAAGGGTTACTGTACAGAGAGTGGATCCCTGAGAGAGGGCTGGAAGGTGAGAGAGTACAGCAGTTGGTAGTGCCTAGAGCATACCATCTGGCGCTTCTAGCCATAGCCCATGATATTCACTTTGCAGGTCATATGGGCATAAAATGCACAAAGAGGCATATTATGTAAAACTTCTATTGGCCTGGAATTTCCAGAGATGTAACAGGGTACTGCAGGACCTGTGAGCAGTGCCAAAAGGTAGGCAAGGCAAGAGACAAGGTGAGAGCTCCTTTGATGCCTTTGCCTGTGACTGAGAAGCCATAGGGGGGTGGGATGTTGGCATAATGGTTAAGGTGTTTACCTTACAAACACAAGGTGCAGGGTTTGATTCTCACATGGGGTAATTGGCTAGGCTGAAAATGGCCCACAAGGGCAGTTAGTCTATTACTAATCTATGAATCTATGAATTTCAGAGGGTAGCTATGGAAATTGTGGGTTCCCTGAGTACCCCAATTTCCACAGGGAAAAAGTATATCCTAGTTATTGTAGATTATGCTACACGATACCCTGGGGCAGTGGCTTTGTCCTCCATTGAGGCAGTGAAGGTGGCAAATGCTTTGCTAGAGATTTTCAGCAGGGTAGGTTTCCCAAAGGAAATACTGTCTGACAGAGGTGCCAATTTTATGTCAGACCTGCTGGCTTGTCTGTGGAAGTCCTGTGGGGTAAAGCACATGAAGACCATCCCCTGCCATCCCCAGACTAATTGTCTTGTTGAAAGGTTAAACTCTACAATCAAGTCCATGCTACAGGCATTTACAGATCAGTTTAAGAGGAAGTGGGACAAATATTTGCCCGATCTGTTGTTTGCTTATAGAGAGGCTCCCCAGGAATCCACAGGTTTTTCACCCTTTGAATTGCTGTATGGGCATAGTGTGAGGGGACCTCTAGATTTAATTTGAGATGAGTGGGAGGGTGACTGTGAATCTCACAGGGAGTCTGTTGTGGCGTATGTCCTGAACCTGATGACAAGGCTCGCTGGGGCTCATGGGCCTGGCCCAGGAGAACCTGTCAGAAGCCCAACAACGGAAAAAGGTGTGGTATGACAGGAATGCTCGAGCTAGGGATGCTCTGGGGCAACAGGTGATGGTTCTCATACCTGTCAGACACAACAAGTTGCAGGCAGCTTGGGAGGGACCCTACAAGGTGGTAAGAAAGGTAAGTGATGTTAACTACATGGTGGAAGTGCTAGGCAGATGGCAGGGGCACAAATTATACAATGTTAACATGATGAAACCATACCATGATAGGGAGGCCCTTGTGCTGAGCATTTGCAGTGGATTGCAGGAGGAGTCTAAGGGAGATCTGGGGACTGATCTCCTCAGTGAGACTCGGGCTGACATCTCGGTGGAAGGGGTAGCAATATGCCAGCAGCTCTCTCCTACCCTGGTTCAAGAAATCCAAGCAGTGTTGCAGGCGTTTGGGGGCATGTTCACCAGGAAACCAGGGAGTACACACCTGGTGCAGCACCAGGTGGATACAGGACCCCAAAGACCTATCATGCAGGCCCCTTATAGGGTGCCTGAGAGAGTCAAACAGATTCTGAAGGAAGAGGTACAGCAGATGTTGGATCTAGGGGTGATTCAAGAGTCCAACAGTCTCTGGGCCTCACCAGTGGTACTGGTGCCAAAGAAGGATGGGAGCAGCAGGTTCTGTGTGGATTACAGGAAATTAAATAGTCACACAGAGTCAAAGGCTTACCCCATGCCTAGGACAGATGAGGCCCTAGAGCAGCTGGCTGGAGCTAAGTATCTTACAACCATTGATTGTGCCAAGGGTTACTGGCAGGTGCCCTTGACTCCCAGTGCTAGAGAGAAGCCAACCTTTGTGACTCCTTTTGGCTTGTATGAGCTCACAAAGATGCCCTTTGGGATGAAGAATGCCCCAGCGACTTTCCAGAGGCTGGTAGATCATATCTTAGCAGGAGCAGGAGAGTTTGCCCTTGCTTACATGGATGATATTGCTATCTACAGCCATTCCTGGCAAGAGCACCTTCGGCATGTCAGGGAGGTGCTGGGCAGACTACAGAGGGCAGGGTTGACCATTAAGCCAAGCAAATGTCAGGTGGGTATGGCAGAGGTCTCCTACCTAGGACATAGAGTGGGGAGTGGTAAGATAAGGTCAGAACCTGCCAAAGTGGAAGCCATTCAGGCATGGCCTGCACCTGTTACCAAAAAGCAGGTGAGGGCATTTTTAGGGACAGCAGGGTACTACAGAGAGTTCGTTCCCGATTATAGTACCATTACTGCTCCCCTTACAGACCTGCAAAAAACAAACTATTGAAAAGGAACCCCAACAGCTACAGGCAGATAGCTTTAAATGTAAAAATGTTTATTATAAAACTCCACACGTGTTTCATCACTTTCATACAGTAACGTCTTCAGAAATACAAACTAATTACAAAGTAGTTGTTTAAAAACCTGGCACTCATCATCACATGATATTGTGAACCTATTAGCTCTACATAACATATAAACACGTACAACATTAAATATAAATGTAAACTAAAAAAAATATAATTTAAAAAATATATTATTTAAAAAATATATATGTGTCAACTAAAGAAGTTAAAAATGATAATAATAATGGGTATTAATAGTTTAAATGCGCCTATTAAACAATTTAACCACCCAAATAACAGTCGGACAGGTACTGCACATAGCAAACATATGTAAACTTTATACAAAAGTTCCCTAGTAAACTTTAAAAACTTAATCTAAATAGGGAAAACATGTATAACATATTTTTTGTCATCTACTTAAACTTTTTAACTTTAGTAGAAAGGAAATATTACAATTTTTATTCAAGCCTGGGTATGAAAAAGCATCCAAGGCTAATTGCCATTCTAGTTCGCGTTCCTTATTCAGTCCACTGATCTGCCCTTTCCATCAAGTTGAAGTCAAGAAACAAAGAAAAGAAATGAAAAAAAAAATGACTTGAGGAACAAAACAAATCTATGCTTTTCACTTAATCTGTAAGAAACTGCTTACGAGTATCAAGCAGTTGCTACAGTAGCAAAGCACTTCAGTTCTGTCTGCAAATGCAATACAAGCATTCATTTCTGAAGAGTGACAGGTGTCTGTTAATTCCACCCCCACCCCTCCCACACTATGCACTCAGGGCAGCTGCCTCCTTCACTTCACCACTGCTGTTTATTTATTTAACTATTATTGACTGGATTAGTCCTACTAGGTTAGTAGCCTATTTTCAGGGGAGAGCCAAGGTGGTATTTGTACTATTAAGGGAAATTTGGCCAGGAAATTGATGAACTTCCCCTGCTCCTTTAGATAGATGCCATGTGATCTTTTACATCTATCTGAGCTACCGCCAACTGTAGTAGATGGGGCCTCAGTTTAATATCTCATTTGGAGGATGACACACTCAGGAGTGCAGTACCCCCCTTATGCTGCACTGCAGTGTTAGTAATCAATCTACCTGGTGTGGGAATAGAACCCACACCCTTCTACACCAAAGGTAAGTGTGCTACCTGTTTTGCCTCTTAAACTGCTATGCCTCTGATTTAATGTGACTGACTGTCTACCAGTGCCACAACATGACAATATATGCAGAGTTACATAGGATCATAGGAAGTTGCTAGACTACTAGCCCTAGGGCCCTTACAAGCCTAGCAAAGTTCTGCCCTTGTTTCCACGATCAGGCCTATTATTCCTGTACAGGAAACACAGGTGGAGCCCCCAAGGGGAATTTATAGTTACTCATCCACTCATCCAGATTGCGCTTGAAGAGGACCAAGATGTGCTCTGCTTGATTTGAACTGGGAGTCTATTCTGCAGGTGTAGTAACCTCTGTGACACAAATCTACTCCTCCAGCAGTTCTGTTAATGTCTTATACCAGATTAAGGTCTTTAGAGAGAGTAACAAGTGAGCCATTGGGCTTATGGATGTGCAGTATTTTCAATAAAGCAGAGTCAGAGATTTCTTCTGAGTAGTCTGTATGAAATGGAGTAAAGTGACAACGATTTCAGCCAATCCATATAAGACACATGCTGAATACATTGAATTCTCCTTGTAAAGAACTTTTGTGGTGTCTCCAATTGCTGCAGGTGCCTCGAAAGGTACGTACCAAAAGGGGGACTTGTACTCACTTACTGACCCTCTTGTAGGATGTTGACATTGTTTGGAGATTCTATGACCGCTCCCAGTTTACAGTCATCAGCAAACTTTATCAGCCACAGACCTTTAGTTTTTGCTTGTACTTTGAAGAAATAGATTCCAAACAGTAGAGGTTCCAGGAATGATCCCTGTGGAGCACCACTGGTTACTGGTCTGCTGTTGGAGGTCGAATGCCTCATTTTGACTGTGTGGTTCTATCGGCAAGCCAGTTAGTGACCCACCTAATGATATAAGGGTTGATACCTAGCTGGGTGAGTTTGTCAATAATGCCTGAGTGGGGGATTGTGTCAAAAGCATTTTCCAAGTCCAGGTAGGCTGTATACACAGTTTTCCCTTTGTCTAGGATCTGGTGACTGTCTCGAAGAAGTCCTCCAGGTTTAACAGGCATGATCTCCCTTTTACAAAGCCAGACTGAGTAGGGTGAAGTGTTTGGAGATTGCCTATATCTTTGTTGATGACATCTATGATGATTCACTCCATGGTCTTGCAGATAAGGCTAGTCAAGCTAATAGGTCTGTAGTTTCTGTGGTCAGTGAAAGCACCACCCATGTGCAAGGGAATAACAGTGGCCATTTTCCATTCATGTTGGATGAAGCCGGTGCTTAGACTATGATTGAAAATATTACCTGATGGTGTTGCTAATTCTTGTTGAAGCCCATGTAGGATGCAGGTTGGGATGTTATCAGGTCCCATAGATGCTGTGTTTTTGACCTTAGAGAGGGCATTTAAGACCTGCTCTCTAGAGACACATGATGGGGAACAGGTGGAAGGACTGCCATGGGGATTTGTGTGGTGGGGACAGGGGAGTGCAGTTTTCACAAAACCTGTTGGCTAATAGGTTTGCTATGCCCACAATCTCAGTGTATGTGGTATCATTAACTACCAGTCTGGCACAAATCTGGGTCTTACCTTTTAGGCTACAGATGTATCTAAAAAACATCCTTAATTGAGGACATTAATTTGGATTCATAGTTTGCTTTGGAGGACTTCACAAGAAGTCGTATTTGCTTGTTTAAGCTGAGGAGGGAGTGTTTCCAGTTTAGGGCATGGGCATGCTGCCTCTTACTTTTGGACAACAATTATTTCCTATTATTGTAAAGTCTGTTAATGGCAGTTGTCCACCAGGTTGGTTTCTTCTTCCTTGAAGAGCTTGTTTTGGTCCTTTCAGATATGATCATCTCAATGCAGTTGTACAGGTGTGAGTAAAAAAGATTGGTGTACGACTCGGCATAGTTGCCAATTCCATCTGAGGGGGGAGGTGCAATGAAGCTATTTATACCATCCCTTAGAAAAATATAATCTGCTTTGAAGAAGTTTTTTTTAGTTTAGTTACTGCTGGGGGGGAGGGGGGTCCTTTGTGATAGTTACTTGAAATGAGACTGATCTGTGGCTAGATCTGACAAGGGAAGACCTCACAGTGGGGGTGCTACAGCAGTCCCCCATAGTGCTAAGCACCAGATCCAAGATGTTGTCTCCCCTAGTTGGGGTGTTCACTACCTGGTCCAGGGTGTTGTGAGTTAATGACCTTGAGGAACCTATGGGCAAGTGAGAATGAGCACGAGTAATTTCCCCAGTCAATGGATGGGTAATTAAAATATCCCAGAACCATGATGTTTGGATGTATCTTGATGGATTCCAGTAGATCGAAGTAGGCAGAGCAGGTGTCTTGATTCATGGAGGGGGTCCTGTAACTGGCAATGACTTGACTAGGTATCCTACCTACAGTTAGTTGCACCTGAAGTGTTTCAAGGGAATAATACTGTTTAAACAATCTGGAGGTGTATTTATCTTTAATGAATATTGATACACCTCCTCCTTTAATTTTCATGTCTTCCGTTCATGGTCTGAACATGTGGCAGGAAGTGTAACCTGGTATGGTTGAGGTGCTGTCCACTGCCTTAAACTACGTCTTGATGACTGCACATGTAAATGTCTTCCAAGATGAGGACTGCTATGAGTGAGTGCAGTTTCATGCTAAGACTCCTAGCATTTAGAAGCATAGCCTTTGCCAATAGCCAAAATACCAGGTCTCACAGATGAAGACCATCTCTGGCAAAGCATCGAGTTCTATCGGTCATGTCGTCCCAGGCTGACAGAAACTGTATCCCCTTAGAAAAAGCAGATGACCAATAATTATAGTTGTAAGAGGAATTCAGTTGGCAGACAATCTAAAAAATGCAGTAAAATACAGCTGCACAGTTTAAACAAACAGATATGCAGCAAATATTGTTTTAGTTAATCAGAAAGTGCAGAAGACAGCTTAAAAATAAGCACTTATCTTTTGTAGTCTCTCAGCAGGTATTTGGAAGACAGTAGAGCAGGGGCAGAAGGCCTAACTCACTGCAGCTTTGAGCAAACAAGCTCACCATTGCACCAGCTGACCTTCCTCTAGAGCAGCATCTGTAGCACAGGAGAACATGGTTAAGCATAGCTCTCCAACAGTTATTTTGCATATAACTTCAGCAATGCTATTTATATTTCAGTATAAATGATTTTTTTCAAACTTTTTTTATCTTATTTATACTACTTTAGATGTATTTTTGATTATTTAATAAAGCCCTCTGTATAATGAAATGTATTCTTCTTGTGCTATATATGCTACCTATGTAATAAGGCTTGTAAGATATATATATATATATATATATATATATATATATATATATATATATATATATATATGTGTGTGTGTGTGTGTGTGTTTGTGTGCATATATATATATATATATATATATATATATATATATATATATATATATATATATATATACATTAATCGACAGTCGGAAGACCGACATTCACACATCAATTAAAACATTGAAAGAACACGATTTTCAGTAAGACTTTAAATTCGCTAATCAAGCCTACCATGGTTTGTAGCGTGGCAGTGTTATGCATGTGGTAGGCATGATTAGGAATTTAAAAGTCTTACCTGTGAAATGTCCGTGTTTGCGCTGTCGTTGTTTTAATGTGTCGGTGGAGTGAATGTCGGTCTTCCGACTTGTCGGTCGATTGAAATGTACCCATATATATATATATATATATATGTATATATATGTATATATATATATATATATATATATATATATATACACACACACACACACACACACACATAGAGTAATTTACTCATACCTTGTGCAAATAGTGTCTGAAAATATTTTAAGGACCAGTCCACTCATCTGGTTATCAAATAAATAAATACATTAATAAAGTTGTGGGAGTAATTAACCAATAGCATTACACCTTTGCAGAATAGCTATCATAAAAACAACAGTAGCAAACTATGAGGTATAAGGAGAGACAAGTGTCATGATTGAACCAGGATTCTGTAGCAATTATAATACTAGCCTTGTGCTAGAGACCTATCCTATGATTATGAATCAGGTATTGTTAATGCTACCAATATTACGTTCTGCCAGTGTTTGAGCTTTAGGTCTCAGTTATAAGTGATAATAGTAAAAAGAAAAAAACAGAGGCCAAGAAATGGGTTACTGTATATTTCCCTGGAGGTTCACCATCTTCTTTGTCATATGCACAATATGGAAGAGGAGAATTTGTGTACTGTAAGGCAAGATAAAAGTGTATACAGTTAAATATCTTTCTGTAGTGGAAGTGCAGATTGCTATGCCTACAAAGACCACCAAAAAGGTATAGTAATAGTTGTGAATTTAAGAGGTTTGGAGCAGTTTATGGTGCCATCAACTACAGTTGGATTTTGGGAATTGTAAACAGTGTCAGGTAATTGAGATAATGATGGTGAGAAATAATGATGGTGAGAAGGACAGATGTCCCCACTATTACATCAGGAAAGTGAGAAGGCAGAAGTTGCTATGTAAAGCAATTATGAAAGATTAGTTGTTTGGGAAATTTGGGATGGGTGGTTAATAGATTCACTTCCCAAACGCCGCCCCTGCCCCTAAGCCCAGTGCTACCTGTAAACATGACAGTCACACACACTCTTAAATATGTCAGCACACACTAGATAATATGCTTTACCTATCCCGTGCTGTAACCCTAATGTGGAAACATACTTCTCAACTGTTCAAGTTTTCGCAGAATGTCCACATTTTTCCTCATATTTTGGGTCTCTTCCTCATAAAATTTGTGGTTTTCTGGATTTTTGTGGCAAATCAGTAAGGACTGAATTCTCTAAATAATGACAAGAATTTGAGTTTCAGACTTTATATGTTTCAGAAAATCAGTGGTAACTACCTATGTTGGACGTTCTTAAAAATAAAGCTTTTGAAAACCAAAAGGAAAACTTTAGTGGTTTTATTCAACTTGTGAAATAGGAAAATATGAGATCGTAGATCAAAGTATTCTCTTAAATTGACTTGGAAGCTTGTATGGCTAGAATGAGTTCAATCTTTGTATGTGTATATTTTTTTACTTAGTATCGCTTTTGTGATTCAAGCTTGGAGAAGCCTTGGGGTACAGTCTCTCAACTTGAGAATCCTGTGTTTATTTTCTGATTGTTTAAAAAATCAGTGGTAACACAAGACCTTTTATTCTAGCAACTTTCTAAGTTTATAAGAGCAATATTTAAGATGTGTCCCTATTTTTGGGGCTTTGTCCCCCATTATTTTTGTCTTTGCCCAGATTTTTGTGCTATGCCTAGAATAATTTACAAACATACTCTTTACAAACATCAGCACACGCACACAGAATACTAACAGGGTAATTCAACAAAGGCAAGACTGAACTTGACAGTCAAGAGGAGAAGGTAAACATTTGCATCACACCACACTCATCACATAATCCCACTAAACCTACACCACCAAAATCTACACATAGAAACACAAAAACATTTGCGGAGGCTCTCAGTAATAATCTGCTCAAGCAACAGAGACCTCCAAAGAAGAAACGCAAGCAGCCTCCACCCCCCAACACAACCCAAATGACACATAGCCCACAGACTCAGTGTGCCACTCAACACAGCCCATAGGCAAAAACAACGTACCTGAAACACACTAGTCATAGGTGATTCTATAGTCAGGCACACTAATGTCCCACTCACCAGGCTAAACAAGGAGAAGGTTACTGTCAGCTGCCTGTCGGGTGCCAGGATCCACCACATAACCCACGCACTCAGGTCACTCCACAACAAGTACAAATATGACTCTGTCATTGTCCATGTTGGTGTGAATGACCTGAGAAGTACCTCCCTGGACTACATGAAAAGAGACATGGAAGAGCTCTCCAATCTTGTAGCCCAGGCAGGTATGACCGTAGCCCTGAGTAGCACCCTGCCATTGCTCATAATTATACTGCAGTACAAGGACAAAATGACTGACTTCAATAATTGGCTGAGCTTCTGGTGTCATTCTAAGGGGATCCAGTATCTGTCTGCCTGGGATGACATGGTTGACAGACCACGATGCTTTGCCAGAGATGGCCTGCACCTATCACCTTGGGATTCCAGGTACTAGCTAAGGTCATTGCCAACCCAATAGTGCCTTTTTTAGGCAAGGTGCAAATGACAAATTCACCACCGTAACAGGAACAGGCAAGCAAAAACTGAGGGCAATGCTACTCAATGTTAGAAGTCTAAATCCAAAATGCACTCCCCTGAGGCACACCTTAAAATGGAGAACATCGATATCTCTGCAGTGACTGAGATCTGGTTCAAGACTCCAGAGAGCACCACTGCATTACCAGGATATAACTCATGCCACACTTTTCGGCCACCTAACCTGGACCGGAACACCGAAGGTGGAGGTGTGTCCATATTCATTAAGGATATCCACACCTCCAGGCTAGTTGCTCAGCATAATGCATCTGAGGTTATCCAAGTGCAACTAACTCGCAGCAAAACTGCAATCCAAATTGTAGCTTGCTGCCGATCCCCCACTAGGCCCCAGGATTCCCACTCCTCGTTTCTTGATGTACTGGAAAATATTAGGGATCAACCAAACACCCTATAATGGGCGATTTCAACTACTCCACCATTAACTGGGAAAACTACTCATGTACCAACTCCTTTGCTCAATGCTTCCTGGAATTCATAAATTCCAATGCCCTGGATCAACTTATTCACACCCCCACCAGGGGGCAACAGTATCCTAGACCTAGTCATTACCAACATGAGTGACCGGTGTTCCATACCTAAAGTCAACTCCTCATTGGTCAGATCCGACCATAAGCTAATCACCCTAGATATCCACATCCCGCCTTCACCCCCCCATTAAGGAAACCACAGTAAAAAATTTCTTTATAGCCAACTTAATGCTTATTAAGACAGAAGTGGCGAACTTCATGACACCTATGCAGATGGACAGTACAGTTATGACTGCTGAATCCTACACAAATGCACTCTATAAGCACTTACACGAGTGCATGGATCGTGCTATCCCAAACAGAACCAAGACACTATCCTCCAAAAAAAGGAAGCTATTCTGGTGGTCCTCTGCCATAAACAAACTGTACAACAGAAGGAAGAAACTGTTGCAAAAGAGAGTAAAATCCCATGAGTGGAGGAGCTCCCTGGTCAGCCTCAGTAAGAAGCTAAGATCCCTTATAAGATCCTCCAAAGCTAGCTACGAAAACAAAATCACCACTGATTCTAGGGAGAACCACAAAGTATGTTATAGCTATTTCAAGAATCTCAATGGCAACACCCAGATTTGCTCTGAGTTACAGCACAATGGCACGAAAATTACAGAACCAACTGATATTGCCAACATCCTGGCAGATAGGTTCAGTGCTAACTTTACCCCCCTCTCACCCCCTAAAGGGCCCATATCTATACAGGAAGAATGCAGACTCCCTGTAATCACAACTACGCAGGCAAAAGCTGCACTCTCTAAAGGCAAAAACACAGCATCCATGGGACCGGACAACATCCCAGGCTGAGTTTTACAAGAACATCAGAACAAACTGGTTCCCCACCTAAGCACCATGTTCAATCATAGCCTCACATCAGGCTTCTTGCCCACTGAACGGCACACAGCAACAGTTATCCCACTCCACAAAGGGGGAGCCTCCACTGATCCTGGGAACTATTGCCCTATTAGCCTAACGAGCCTGGTCTGTAAGGCCATGGAACGTATCATCATGGAACTCATAAACAAATACATTGGTAACCTCCAAACTCTGGACCCCACCCAGTTTGGGTTTGTGAAAGGCAGATCATGCCTCCTGAACCTGATTGACTTCTTTGAGGCAGTCACAAAAGCCGTAGATGAGGATAAGGTGGTTCACACAGCCTATCATGACCTCGCCAAGGCTTTTGACACCATCCCCCATTCTGGAATTATAGCTAAACTCACTAAACTAGGTATAAATCCCTACATTACAAGATGGGTTGCCAGCTGGCTCACTGACAGAAACCACACTGTAAAAGTTGGAGACTCCAAATCTGACTTCAAGCCAGTGACAAGTGGAGTAACACAGGGTTCAGTCATGAGACCTCTCCTGTTTGGTATCTACTTTTCTGAAGTACAGGGTAATACAGAAGGCTTTTGGCTAACGAAGTTCAGAGATGACTGCAAACTAGGAGCCATAGTTGAGTCCCCAAATGATGTGGACATCCTACAGAAGGGCCTCATTGAGACATTGCCTGGTGTCAGAGCCATGGCCTCAAGCTCATTGCCAAAAAATGCATTGTCATCCCCTCTGGTAAAAACTCTGTACCCATGAACTACCACATAGGCGTCGGTCTACTTAACACCGAATGTGTGATAAGAGACCTTGGGACCCAGGTGGACAGTAGTCTCTCCTTTGATAATCACATCATCACAGTAGTCAGGAAATCCTTCTACATGGCACACCTCATCACAAAAGGGTTCTCATCCAGGAAAAAAGAGGTCATTGTTCCCCTCTACTCAACACTCATTAGACCCATTATAGAGTACAATGCCCCTTTTGGAATGCACCTCGCAAGACATCTGCAGCAGCTGGAAAGGCCACAGAAGTACCTCACAAAGAGGATTACTGGCCTCAAACAGATGCCCTACACTGACCGCCTCAAAAAACTCCAGCTTTACTCAGTAGCATATCACCTACTCTGAGGTGATCTCTGCCTAACATATAAAGCTATGTCAAACCCAGAGCTGTTGGACATGCTACACCTAATGAAATCCCAATCCCTCCAAGCTACATGCTCCAGAGACCTAAACCTTGTCACCACAATAAACAGGACATGCTGGAGGGATAGATTCCTATCCCAGAGACTTCCCATACTCTGGAACAAGCTACCCATCCATCTATGTCAAGCAAAGTTCCTCATTAGCACTCTTCAAGAAAAATCTTGATGAGTGGATGGGAAATAGGAAATACACCCCGGGGATCACTTCTGTGGCTCTGCTTGACAGTGGCACAGGAAAATAACTTTCTTGGGTGGTGTAAGCCAGGGAACCTTGTTGGGTAGGCTTACCTAGGCCCTTGGGCCGATAGCCTAGTACCTATGTATGAACGTATGAACCTACTGGGGGCATTATAGAGGTCTCACAGGCATCCGCATCCAGGGTACTCCACCATTTCCTGGATGTCATGCTAAGACATGCCAATTAGCACATTTATTTCCCCAGCACCCCTGAAGAGTGGGCCACCAATATGCATCTATTCCACCATGTAGCACACTACCCAGAGGTACTGGATGCCATAGACTGCACTCATGTCCACATCAAAGCACCACCCGGTGAAGAGGGTAGAGTCTACATCAGCCACAAGGGCTATCACTCCATCAACTGCCAGGTTATGTGCAATGCCCAGGGCATTATCATCAATGTGTGTGCTGGAAGCTCTGGCAGTTATCATGACTCCCATATTTGGCATGTCTCACAGCTGTACCGACATTTGACAGGGGGGACATCCCATATGGCCATCTCGTGGGGGGTGCTGGCTATGCACTGGAACAGTGCATGATGACATCCAACAGAAATACACACAGACACACACACACACACACACACACACACACACACACACACACACACACACACACACACACACACACACACACACACACAAAACCACACAACACACACACACACACACACACACCAAAGAATGCCATAATGAGGCACATGCACAAACTAAGAACATTGTAGAGAGTATGTTTGGGCTGCTCAAGTTACAGTTCTACTGCCTTGACATATCTGGTGGTGCCCCGCAGTACTCTCCAGCCACATGTGCACACATGTTCATATTATGTGGCATGCTACACAATATGATCCTGTGGAAACAGCTGCTGCAGGAACATCACAGGGAAGGGGGGCACAGCCCCCCACCATTGCCAAGGTCCCCACAGGCACAGGGGGACTCTGAGGAGGAACCCCCTCAGCCTGTCCCTGTAGGCAGACGTAGGCATGCCCAGAATGCCCTGGTGTTGGCAAAAAGGCAACACATAGCACATACACTGACACCCTAGGGATCTAGGGACTGACACCTCTCTCCAATTCACACACACAGGATGCCACAAACATTACACTAGCTGTACCTTACCATGTATAGGCTGTGTACTGCGTGCATACGACAGTGTCATCTCTGAAGCACTGTCCTCAAAACTGCTGCAGGCACAAGGTAAGTCACTCTTCTTAACTAATGAATGGAGTAGTGTGTTGTGGTAGCATATCTATGGTATTGCTGCATGTATGCAAGGGAATGGGGTGGCCTACCGGGATAGCAGCTGACAACTGACAGCTTTGTGGGACAAAAAGAAAAGTCCGCCAAATACTGGCTGCCCCAGAATATGCAGTAGTCCCCAAGGTGGCAAAACTCACTGCAGTATATGTGGGGGACTAAGACACTGCGGGGTCATAGGTCACATGCATGGCTGTCAATGTTGGAGTCCCATACACACCTCTTAGCCTCTCACAGCAAGTCATCTGTACAAAGCCATAAAGAAATGTGTGGCAAAGGGACGCAAATATGGACAGTTATGAAATACTGCTCTGACAAACTTATACAGTGATATTACAACAGGTCCTGCTGTTGCATTACATCTCTGAAGGGTAAAAAGTCTGAAACTCAAATGTCTGTCATTACTTCCTGACTCTGATCTGTAATAATATGCCGGTATTTTCCAAGTCAACCACAATACTGTGCTAAATGGACCCAAAATGTGAAGCAAACATCTGGACAGTCTGTGGTAATTTGTACAGTTGAGAGGTATGCCCCCCTCCCCCAACACACCCGTGTTCCCATAGAAATGCAGTAACATTTATGTTTGTAGGGTAATAGCAGCAGACCAGACATTTCCACGGCTATCCCAATCAACTTGCTAACTTATTCCATGGCCACATTATGCAGGGGTCAATGTGCTATATCAGTGCATGGTTAATACTTTCAGGAAGTAGACAACACTTACTGTTGGCTGTTGTAGTTTAGTCATCTAAGTACAGTACTGTGGTTGACAGAGTCTGTGGTACCAGACTGGCCGTGCCAGCTATTTTGCATGTCAGCTCCACCTATGGTAGGAGTTGTACACACTGTCCAAAAGGCAATATTTGTTATTGCAGGAAAGCTGGTCAATAGAGGGACAGGGGGCCACACATACAACAGGGACAAGTTGTAAATATTGCACTTACAAACACAGAAAGTTGATAGAATAACAGCTGTTGCAGTAGCATGAAGTCTGTGAAGGTCAAAAAGTGTGAAGCTGACATGTCTGTCATTATTTTCTAACTTCAGTCTGTAACGCATTCACCATTATTTACCACACAACCACAATATTATGACAAATGGGCCCAAATTATGAGATAAACATCTGCATAGTCTGCGAAGATGTGTACACTCGAGAGGTATGCTCCCCTCCCCTCAACGCACCTGTGTTCACATAGAACTGCATAACATCTATGTCTGTAAGTTGATAGCAGCAGACAGCACATTGCCAGGGCTGTCACAATCAACTTGACAACTTGTTCCATTTCTGCAATATGCAGGGGCCAATATACTATGTATGTTTGTGGTTAATAGTGTCAGCAAGTAGACACCACATACTGGTGGCTGTTGTGGTTTAGTCGTCTAAGTACAGTAAGTTGACAGGGCCTGTGATTCCAGACTGGCCGTGCCAGCTATTTTGCATGTCAGCTACACCTATGGTAGGAGTTGTACATACTGTCCAGAAGGCAATATTTGTTACTGCAGGAAAGCTTGTCAATGGAGGGACAGGGGGCCACTCATACAACAGGGACAAATCGTAAATGTTGCACTTACAAACATAGAAAGTTGATAGAATAACAGCTGTTGCAGTAGCATGAAGTCTCTGAAGGTCAAGAAGTTTGAAACTCACATGTCTGTCATTACTTTCTAACTTCAGTCTGTAACATATTCACCATTATTTGCCACACAACCACAATATTATGGCAAATGGGCCCAAATTATAAGCTTAACATCTGCAAAGTCTGCAAAGATGTGTACACTTTAGAGGTATGCCCCCTCCCCTCAACACACCTGTGTTCACATAGAACTGCAGTAACATCTATGTTTGTAAGGTGATAGTAGCAGGCCACACATTGTCAGGGCTGTCACAATCAATTTGATAACTTGTTCCACTTCTGCAATATGCAAGGGTCAATCTGCTATGTATGTTTGTGGTTAATAGTGTCAGCAAGTAGACATCACTTACTGGTGGCAGTTGTGGTTTAGTGATCTAAGTACAGTACTGTGGTTGACAGAGCATGTGGTTCCAGACTGGCCATGCCAGCTATTTTGCATGTCAGCTACACCTACGGTAGGAGTTGTACACACTGTCCAGAAGGCAATATTTGTTACTGCTGGAAAGCTGGACAATGGAGGGACAGGGGGCCACACATATGGACAGTACACAGGTCTGAGTAACCTACACAGTGCCTACTACAACAGCAGGTTGTGGCAAGTTGACTGCCAGATTATAAAGGCTGCCACGTCATGGTGTCAGTACTGATAACAAGTAAGTGGGCACCATCCATACCCATGGGATGACAGGGTGTCACAGAATGTCCACACGTATGCCTCATGTATCTGTTCTGCTTGTCATAACATTGCATTTGCCTGACAAACTACTGGCAAACCAATAAAGGTTGATGTGAAAACAGCAATGACAGACAGTAGATATGCAGATGTCATTCCCAAAAGTAATTGCAAGCTAATACAAAACCATTCCTCTAACTGTATAAGTTTGGAACAGCAATATTTACAGCCTGCCCTCTTGTCTGGGCCTGTGTCTGACTGTTATATATGGGCCTGTCCAGATGTCCGTCTATAAGAGTCTGACAATAACAGTGCAACACAAACTGTCTGAAGACCACAGCAGATCTATGGGGCACAATGATGCACAACTCGCTAAACAGGTACAGCCAGAGGTGTGAGGTCTGTAACCCTGTGTGTGATGTTACCCCACTCATACTATAATAACAAATACATAGCAGCAACTGTAGACAAAGGCAATGACTGCACTACAGAAGGACAAAGAGACACATATAAGGGAGAGGGGAACCACTGGCCAGACAAACATAGAATATGCACACTAGAACAATTTTTGCTGTAACATAGTTCCCTGCAGTGTATGGGGTTAGTAAACAAATGTCTGTCAGTGCTCTGTGACATACCTCTATACTGATCTGCCACTCACATACCAGGATATCACAGTGCTATGTAGAATATACCACACATATTATGGAAAACTCTGCTCAGTCCAATGCACTCTGTGCCCACACCAGGATATGACTCAGTTAATAAGGATAGCACAAAGCCAGGAGATTCCTCACACAGTATGTCACTGAGGTTCTGGACTGTTTACACAGCTTCATCAGCCATTCAGCTTTAACACACAAAATTCTGGACCGGACTATAGCTACCTCTGGAATGGAGTCCAGCTCTTACTATTGAAGGTCTTACTGGGCACGAATTACAGCCCATGTAGAAACCCACATCTGACTATACAACTCTGTTGCCCAGATATGCCTTTACATAGAGACAGCTAGGTACACCTTAACTGTGTCTCCCCACCCCCATCAGACAGGACTACCGGCAGCTATCTGGAGGTGGCACATGTGTGATATATCTGCATCTATTAAGTGTGATAGGCATATATATATATATATATATATATATATATATATATATATATATATATGTAACATATACAAGTATATCAATTATAGACAGGCAGAGACAGGGGAAGGGAGAGACACACAGAGATGGATAGAGAGAGAGAGAGAGAGAGAGAGAGAGAGTGAGACACCCTGAAAGGCATAGAGTGAAGTCCTCACAGTTGCACACCGATAGCAATCACTAGCACGTGCAAGTATGAAGGTGACTTCCATTGTGTAATAGTAGTCAGGTAGAGGCTGTAATCTCACCTCACCTGCCGTGTGTGTGTGTGTGTTTGTAGGTTAAAGTAGGTTAAAGTATTCAACAATATTAGTAACAACAGGAATTCACACATTAATTATTTGGATGTCAAAATAATGAAGGATGTAGGAGCCAAATGTTTTGAATCAAGTGTGTATAGAAAACCGACATTCTCTAACGACTGTTTAGAGTTTTCAAGTAGCCACCCAACCTATGTCAAGAGAAACATTGTGAAAGGGCAAATGGTTCGGGTTGCTAGAATATGTTCAAATTTGGATTTAGCCAAAACTGAAATAGACCTTTTGACCAGTATGTTTAGGGCGAGGGGATACCCATTGGACTTTGTTAACAATATTAGGGACCAAGTGATAAGTGAATGGGGTCTCAGATTTAAGCCATTACTTGGTGATGGGGAAGTTAACCCAACCCAAGCCCATTGTCAAAATAGGGACTTCACACAGATGATGGTGCTAACATATGGGAAAACCTCATTTGGAGTTAAAAGTATTATAAAAAATAATTGGATTATGTTCAAAGGGAACCCAGAATTTCTGACAGTTTTAGGGGATGAACCCTTTTTTACATATAGGGTCAATAGGAATTTGAAATGTCTCTTGGAAAACCAGGTCCGAAAGAAAGACAATACAAAAGGGACTACCAAGTGTTGGGCCTGTGAATACTGTAAATATGTAATAGATACCCCATCGATTGTATTGGGACCCTACAACATTATAGTTTATTTTAGTGCAGGTTCTTGTACCAACACGGGCTTGGTGTATCTTGTTGTATGTCAAACGTGTGGATTTTTATATGTAGGGAAAACAGAAAGAAAACTGAGTAGGAGAATCTACGAACATCTTTACAGTATTCTTAGGAAGGATGAAAACAATGCCCTTTACAAACATGTTTCCCTGAACCAGGATCATTCCTTCCGGTTCGGTATTCTGGAGGTTGTTGAGAAGGGTTTCAGGGGGGGTGATTGGGCAAACCAACTGCTCAGGGCCGAAGTGAGATGGCAACTTAGGTTAAATGCCACCATAGCACCCGGGATTAATGATCATATTAGTATTAAGCCCGAACTTAGGTATCGGGCATCTAAACTTCAACCCCCATTTTTCAACCCTTTAGGTTTCTTTAAAGCAACACATATATAAAAATTTTCTAAGGTTTGTCTATATATATATATATATATATATATATATATATATATATATATATATATATATTTTATATATTTTTACATGCATGATATATTTTTGTATTTATTTCATTGTATGTACAATATTTTATGTTTTATATCTACTATGGGACCTTTTTACAGAGTTTTTGGAGGTTTTAAAACAACTTTATCTTTTTAGAATAACATTGTCACTTTAATTTCAAGAGCTGCTGTGGTTAATGACAATCAGCTTGTAAGTATAAAAGGGCTGGTTTACAAATTTTTAGCTGTTCTGATGAAATCTATTGACGAAAGCGCTTGACCTAGGAGTACTGTTTGTGGATTTGTGGCTTTGTGTGTTTTATTAAAACATTTCTTCACTAAAGTTGGCGTGGTTGTAGGATATTGGCTGCAGAGTGTTTTTTTTTCTGTTATTTGTGCTTTGTGCCACTCTTTCACACCAATTTTTATGTTCTAAGTTGTTTTTGGTGTGGTGCAGCCTCCTAGACCAGTGATGGATGACAACGGATTAGCTCCTGTTTTCGAGGACGAACTGGATAATCTCCCTTTCCCCTGTGGGCAACAGATGGATGATTCAAGTGACAGAATGCTGCAGTTAGTCTTAAATTTAACTAATAAAGTTTCCGAGTTACAAGAAGCTGTGTTCAAGATTCAAAATCCCCCACTTCCTGTTTCTGGGGGAGCAAATGGAAGTTACAACCGAGAAGCAAGGGAAACTTCAATTCAAGTTACAAACAAGGTGAACCAAGGGCTTCAATGTAACGATAACACTATAGAACCAATGGGCAACTTGAATCAAACGTTAACTAGGGCGGGCAGCCAAGGATTTAATCAGACGCATGACCGTTTGAAGGACTGGGTGAAAAATGACCATGTTTTTTTCAGGAACTGTAGTGTTGAAGGGACAAACAACACTGATTCAAGGTTAGTTACCCTTGAGTTCAAACTGCATAAAGTCCGGGCTTTGCAATGTGATAATGCTTACCTAAATGAATGTTTGGAAAAAAATCGGGTACCCAAAGGGCTACGTGTTTTCAGGTTCCCCAATGGTATTAAGAAGGGGCAACCTGAATGTGATGAGCTTCTGCAAATGTTTGATAGACATGGAATGGAACTTATGAATTTTATCATAAAGACTAATAACCGAAGAATTGACGTGTTGTTAAAAGAAATTGATGAACTAAACAGTTTCATTTTAAATTATTCTAGTTTTGTTAAGTACAATCACAGATACAACAGTATTTTGATAGGGTTGAAAATGATGTGGGTGTTAATATTGAAAGAAAGAAAAATAAATTATTAGGTGATGAATACGAATACAAGCATAACCTTGCCTATCCCCTCCCTAAAGCTTATATTGAAGGGGAAGAGTTTGCTAATAGCCAACAGGGTAATGATGCTAGCTCTCACAGGGCAACAGCAGGTAATAGACAAACTAGTAATAATGACTTATATGATTCAGAATACCCCCCCCTTAGGAGGTCGGCTAGGTTACAGGACAAGAATAAGTTTAGGGAGGATAATAATGTTTTTTTAGGGCCCCCGGGAGGGGGGAGGAGGAACAGTTACCAGAACCAAACAGGTTGGAAGAAGAACAGCTACCATTAGTTCTTGGTAATAGTGAAGACACGGTGGTTGGGGACCAAGAGACTATTACTGTTAAGTATGATGGTTGTTATTTACATACAAGGGTTTTAACATTTTCAACTATGCAGGGACTAAGATCAATAAAGAACTTTTTCATTTACTTATGAAAGGGATCAAATTTGTACCCACTACCAGGGAGAGTATTTGTGACACGTTAATTGAATTAAAGATTTTCGTGAGGAAGTTGAATTTTAAATTTTTATACAGAGATGTTCCTTGTAATAATAATAATGAGAGATTCATTACAAAGAAAAAGAGTTGTTATAATCCACCCTTACATCCATTGCTTAGTTCTTTTGAAAAGGTTTGTTCCCAAGAAATCTACCAGAGTTTACGGGAACATAAATCGAAAGTTTTTAACCTAACTAAAACTGAAAAACAACTTCTGGATACCATTAGAAGTGATGTTAATCTAAGATTTATGAAACCTGACAAAGGTGGGGGGATGGTGATAGCCTATAGCGAAGATTACAACAACAGAATTTTCTGTGTGTTGCAGGATGAAACCAAATATGAATGTGTCTCCAGGAATGAAATAAATATTTCATATAGGAAGATCAAACTGTTACTGGAGGATTCTTTGTACCAAGGGGCTATCAATGAGGAGATTTTCAACTTCCTCAATGTAGAATACCCCACTATTCCTACTGCTTTTGGTATTCCTAAGACACATAAGGAAGTGTTGGAACCTCCAAACAGGTTAATTATTTCTGGTCATAATAGCATAACATACCCATTAGGGGTTTTTATTGACCGGACAGTTAGGAAAGCTTTGACCCCTATTGATCATATTTTGGTCGATTCCTGGGATTTTTTGTGGAGGATAAAAAGGGATTATTATAATAAGGAAGTTTCCTTTTCTACAATTGACGTTGTCGACTTATTTACATCTATTCCCCATGACAAGGGACTTGAGTTATTCCATGAAGTTTTAATAGAGAAAACCAATTTGAGTAACACCACAATTAATTTTATTATTGAACTTATGGAGGTGATTCTCAAAAATAATTTTTTTAGTTTTAGTGGGGAATTTTTCAGACAAGTAAAAGGGGTGGCAATGGGAAACAGTTGTGCATCTCTATTCGCCAACCTTGTTATGTACAAGTGGGAAACTACTTTTGTCTTTAGATCTCCTTATAAGGAACAATGGTTGTTATACTTTAGGTTCCTTGATGACCTCTTCATTTTATGGAAAGAGGGTGAAGTTCATGAGAAACTTTTGGATTTTCTGAATGGAATATGTGAGTACTTCAAATTCACTGGTAACAACAGGAATTCACACATTAATTATTTGGATGTCAAAATAATGCAGGATGTAGGATCCAAATGTTTTGAATCAAGTGTGTATAGAAAACCGACATTCTCTAACGACTATTTAGAGTTTTCAAGTAGCCACCCATCCTATGTCAAGAGGAACATTGTGAAAGGGCAAATGGTTCTGGTTGCTAGAATGTGTTCAAATTTGGATTTAGCCAAAACTGAAATAGACCTTTTGACCAGTATGTTTAGGGCGAGGGGATACCCATTGGACTTTGTTAACAATATTAGGGACCAAGTGATAAGTGAATGGGGTCTCAGATTTAAGCCATTACTTGGTGATGGGGAAGTTAACCCAACCCAAGCCCATTGTCAAAATAGGGACTTCACACAGACAATGGTGTTAACATATGGGGAAACCTCATTTGGAGTTAAAAGTATTATAAAAAATAATTGGATTATGTTCAAAGGGAACCCAGAAGTTCTGACAGTTTTAGGGGATGAACCCTTTTTTACATACAGGGTCAATAGGAATTTGAAAGGTCTCTTGGAAAACCAGGTCCGAAAGAAAGACAATACAAAAGGGACTACCAAGTGTGGGGCCTGTGAATACTGTAAATATGTAACAGATACCCCATCGATTGTATTGGGACCCTACAACATAATAGTTTATTTTAGTGCAGGTTCTTGTAACACCACGGGCTTGGTGTATCTTGCTGTATATCAAACGTGTGGATTTTTTTTATGTAGGGAAAACAGAAAGAAAATTGAGTAGGAGAATCTACGAACATCTTTACAGTATTCTTAGGAAGGACGAAAACAATGCCCTTTACAAACATGTTTCCCTGAACCAGGATCATTCCTTCCGGTTCAGTATTCCGGAGGTTGTTGAGAAGGGTTTCAGGGGGCGTGATTGGGCAAACCAACTGCTCAGGGCTGAAGTGAGATGGCAACTTAGGTTAAATGCCACCATAGCACCCGGGATTAATGATCATATTAGTATTAAGCCCGAACTTAGGTATCGGGCAGCTAAACTTTAACCCCCATTTTTCAACCCTTTAGGTTTCTTTAAAGCAACACATATATAACAATTTTCTAAGGTTTGTTTATATATATATATATATATATATATATTATATATTTTTACATACATGATATATTTTTGTATTTATTTCATTGTATGTACAATATTTTATGTTTTATATCTACTATGGGACCATTTTACAGAGTTTTTAGATGTTTTAAAACAACTTTATCTTTTTAGAATAACATTGTCACTTTAATTTCAAGAGCTGCTGTGGTTAATGACAATCAGCTTGTAAGTATAAAAGGGCTGGTTTACAAATTTTTAACTGTTCTGATGAAGTCTATTGACGAAAGCGCTTGACCTAGGAGTACTGTTTGTGGATTTGTGGCTTTGTGTGTTTTATTAAAACATTTCTTTACTACAGTTGGCGTGGTTGTAGGATATTGGCTGCAGAGTGGTTTTTTTCTGTTATTTGTGCTTTGTGCCACTCTTTCACACCAATTTTTATGTTCTAATCTCAGCACTGTCAACTGTGGTTATACCATTTTGAGGCCTGTTCCACCCTGATGCCCCCATTGTATTACTTTACAAAGTCTGCCGATGTCATTCACCTTAGAAGTACCTTTAGACACTCTTCAGTCCTATACGCTGCATGGCTGATGCAATAATGCCATAGTACTATACTACAAAAGACTAGATCAGTAGGGGTTCAAATTTCAGCACTGGCAATTGTGTGTGTGTTTGTGTGTGTGAGACCCATATCCCCTGTGAGTGTGCTGGTTATACCATTTTGAGGCCTGTTCCACTTTGGTGCCCCTGTCCCATTGCATTACTTTACAGGGCCTGATCATGTCATCAACCTTAGATCCACTGTTGGGCACTTTCTAGGTGTATAGGCTCTGTGGCACATGCAATAAGTAGGCAGCACTATAGTACATACAAGTAGGTAGGTAGAGGTTTGGATCTCAATACAGGCAACTATACTACTGTGTGTGTGTGTGTGTGTGTGTGTGTGTGTGTGTGTGTGTGTGTGTGTGTGTGTGTGTGTGTGTGTGCGTGTGTTTGGGTGTGAAGCATGTCCCCTGTGTGTGTTGGTTATACCATTTTAAGGTGTGTTGACCCCCTCCCCATAGCATTACTTTAAAGGTCCTGTTGCTGATCCACCTTACATGTAACATGTTAAACTCTACAGGCTATACCACTCATCTGTACAGATGTATGCAGACTATCCAGATGTTTGCAACATGTATGTGGTCCATGTCTCCAAACAATGGGTTTTTATGACAAATTATTGGCAAATACTTGACAGTTGCCATAGTTACACACACGTCAGCTTCAGACTCATATACATCTGAAATGTCATGGTGATGCAAAGTCTGTTACTTATCACTTGTCCAGGTTTGCAAGAGCAATATGTGAGAACGGTCACTATTTTGGATGGTTTATCCCACCATCCATGAAGGCATTTCCAAGATTAATTGGTGTAGGAGGTTGTGACTTATGTCCCTGGTATATAATCTCTGTGGTGCATTCCAATATGTATGTAGCATTATAGTACATGCAAGCAGATAGGTAGGGGTTGTAATCTGACCATTGCCAACTGTGTGAGTGTATGTGTTTCTGTATGCATATCCCGTGTGGCTGTCTTGCATATGTGTATGCAATGGTTATACCATTTTGTGTGCCTGTTCCACCCTGTTAACTCCCCTATTGCCAACATACTCATAGCCCCTACAGATGCCATCCACCTGAGAAGCACAGTTACACATTTCCTAACACAAAGGCACTGCGGCACATGCAATAATCATATCAGTCTGTATTCTACATAACTAGATAGGTAGGTAGGTCTTCTAATCAGAAAAGTGTCAACTCTGTTTGCATATGTGTCGTAATGGGTCCCATTCACACTGCCGACAGTCCAGAATGCCGACAACCATATGCCCGACACCATATGATTGACATTCGGAATGCCAACAATGCAGAACCGGCATCTCACTATAGTGCGGAATGGAAAGATTTCCATTCCTGCACTGTAGTGCGATCTCGGAGTTGGTATATTAAAGTTACGGGGGGGTGGGTGCAGTGGGGTGGAGCCCCCCCTGCTAGCAATTTAAAGGAAATCTCATTTTCCTTTTTTATGCTTGACTTACAGTGTCAAGATTTTGAATGTCGGTCATATGTTGTCGTCCATATGGTTGTTGGCATTCTGAAATTTTGGCATTGTGTAGTAGATCCATTGTAATGCATGTCCCCATGGAGTAGTGTGTGTGTTTCAGATGGTTCCACCATGTTAAGGACCTGTGAACCCCCCATTGGCAAACCTAACAGCACCTGCAGTTGTCACCCACTTGAACAGTAGTGGCAGAAAGTGCAACACTATAGTAGCTGTGTGGTGCTTGTGTTATGTATATAGCAGTATTGTTTGTAAAAATAGGCAGGTAGAGGTTCTACTATCAGCAAGGGCAGGTCATGAGTGTGTGTGTGTGTGTGTGTGTGTGTGTGTGTGTGTGTGTGTGTGTGTGTGTGTGTGTATGTACATCCCTTTGCAGCAATCTAACAGTGTTATGGACACCAGCATATCTCTCAACCCTCACAGAAAGACATCTGGTGAAAGCCGTATCGAAAAGTGGGGCAAAGACCATACATTGATCACAACCTTCACATACTGCTGTGACATGCATGGAAAGTAGGTAACAGAACAGGTTGTGCATTTGAATGCTCTTTCCAAATGGTATGTGTTGTTACATGACAATATCCGTCATTAATCTGTGTAATGTTAGTGAGTCATGATTTTCAAACAGTTTGCCAGAAAACCACAATGTTATGACAAACAGAGGTCAAATTTCTGTCAAACATCTGGACAATCTGGAGACATGTGTAGAGGTCACAGGTATGGCCACCATCAGTACCACCTTGCAAATTGCAGTCCATGTTTGCCAAGGTGTGACCTGTGATAACAACTGAAACAGTTAAGAGTTCCCAAGAGTGTAGGACAACAATCATTTCATACAGATGTCTACTAATTGCATAGAGCAGTTATTACACATCAGAAGCACTGTAATGTTATGACAAACAGCGTAAGCTAAGGTAATGTCATACAAATAAGGTATCATAGTAGAAGAGTAAAGGAAATCCCGTGTGTTGCAGTTGCCATGGGTATGGTATGTCCTGACAACTGTCATGTTACTACAACATGTGTCTCACAGTCCACATTTCATAATTATACCATTTTAAGGTATGTTGACCCCCACCCCGTGGCATTACTTTAAAAGGCCTATTGCTGTCATCCTCCTTACATGCATCATGTTAAACTCTACAGGCCATACCACTCATCTGTAAAGATACATGCAAAGTGATACCTGTGTCGCCTATGTGTGTACAATATGTAGTCATGTGAAGGCCCTGTGACTACCTGCTGCACCCAATTACCCACATGTATATAGGCATGAATGCTAACTGCCACCACCCACATATGTAGGTACAGCCTAAGGCTGTGTCAACTGTATGTGTCGTGCAGTCTGTCATTGAGCCACAAACTGCTGTAAACACACTGCAATTGGCCATACAGTGGGTATGGAATGGTGTCAATGTCCTGGCCTCAAGCTAATGCAGACAACAGTGTCAACATGCCATATGGCAAGGACATGTCCCCAGTATTTCCCACATCAGCACCAACCCCATAGTGATAACAGACCTGGGTACTCAAGATGGCAAGCAATGTTGCATTCAGGCAACAAGTAGTAGCAGTGGGCAGGACTTGCTTGTATGTGGTTCACCACACAGGTAAAGGGACCCCGTTCAGACAAAAGGTGGACATTACCTCTGAATAGTTCTCAGTCAGTACAACATTACATTAGTAGCATGACCGGTCTGCTATGCACCTATGCATCTATGCCTACATCTGCAGAAACTGTAAAATCTATTTTAACACCCACAAAGGTTAGCCATGGCCCTCAACACCTGTTCCACACAGACAGCCTGTAATCAGTACTGTCCCACTGGTCACCGATCAGGCTGTCCACAGGTGTCTGCAGCATGCCTAGATGGCAATGTTGTGCTCAGCCCTTCAACATCTGCCCCATGTACGACAGTATAACTCTGTGTGTATTCCTGCCATGAGAGACCTGACTTGCAAATAAGATAGTAGAAACACATGCTGGAGAGTCAGGTTTGGCTCCCAGAGGCTGCCCTGTGTCAGGACTACACTCCCAAAACATGTCAGAGACAGTACCATGCATACCCTCATCAACTGCATCTAGGTTGAGTGGATAGGGAAAAAATACTGTCCTGTGGTTCAACCTGTGTCCAGCAATGGCAGGGGGATCAGGTGCTGCTTGATGATACTGTTGGGGATAAAGTAATGGTTAGGTTTGAGAGGGACTAGGGACAGTACTCTAGTAACCTCCTCTGTATCTATGAACCTGTGGTCCTACAGAACACCCAGGTGGCATGTATGAAGGCTAGCTGGCTGTGTCAAGGGGTATGCATGCAAGGTTACACTCTCTGCCCCCATTGTCCCTCACACACTGTTGCATGCATACACACCTAGATAAACATGTACATATACAGCCGTACCTTGATGATGAAAAGGTCACAGTGTTTCCACTCCACCATACTCGGCTTTGGTAATGTCAGCAGCTCCTCAGGCTGTACACACATAGACAACTGGAACAGAAACAGAATGAGGTATGTGAGACAACAGTCAGTCAGCAGTACTACCAGCAATAATGCATCATGGCAGAAAGGTACATACACTTCGATGTATACCCATGACAATTGCCAGCAGACAGCACCTTACACACCATAATATTACTACACTATACACCAGCATATATTCACCCCATGCATCAGACACATATTAGCATGTCCCTGTATTGATGGTGTGGATAACAGGGATGTGGCACAGGTATCATCACATGTACAGGGTGTGGTGTGAGGTTGCCAAAGGCCTAGGCTGGGCCATACATTTGACATCATGTGTGTGTGTGTGTGTGTGTGTGTGTGTGTGTGTGTGTGTGTGTGTGTGTGTGTCTGGAGGGGTGGTGTTCAGCTGAGCTATGGAGAGGAGCTGTGTGTGTCTGGTGGTGACCTGCATGTGATAGTGATGTGTGAGTGTGTGTATGCACACAGTCAAGCCATGTGCTAGCCCTACACGTGGGTACTTTGGACAGCTGTGGACCGTACATGGCAAGTTGTATAGTTCACTGTCTTTGGCCATAGACACAGGAACTGGTTCTGCCAGGAGTGTCAGTGGCACCACCAGGCCCAAGGCCAGATGTGTTACTACCTCCTGATGGTGACTGCTGTCTGCTGGATCTGTGTCCCGCACAAGAATGGCCAGGACCATGTGCCCATGGTCTGCTACTGTGTGGTGTGGACAGCACCCTCCCTTCGGTAGTGCTGGTGGTGCTGCCACTATGAGAGTGTGAATGTGCACAGCCACATGGGCTTTCAGCTGATGTTGCTGCTGACCTACGTCCATGTGTCTAATGCCTTACTCTCACCACATGTTCAAGCACAGACATTGCACGGTTGAACACTGAAATTGTGTCACCCCACCGTCTATCAACGACATCAGCAAAATGACGTATGGCATCACCAATGCAATGGAGGTTGTCATGCATGGCAGGTAGTATTGCATCCATGACCCTGAGCATCTGTCTGGTGTACTGTTCACAACATGCCTGTGCCTCCATGATGGACCAAAACATGAGTCAGCTGACACCTGCTGTGACACCTCTGACAGGGGCTGGATGGGCAGCAGTCATCCTATGAGCACCCCTGTAAATCTGCCTTTGTGGGACCTTGCCAGCTCTCTGGCTATGGCTAGTGTCTACACTCACAGATGCCACATTTGCCACACTACCCTGTTGTATGCCACCATCATCTCACTTTCCAGTATCTGTGGCTGCTGGAGACTGGGTAAGCGTGGGCATACTGACTGTGTGCAGCGACATTGTTGGTGGAAGTGGTATGTCAACCAGTGGTACAGACTCAGCCCCCAACAACCCCACCTATGCCTCACTATGACCACCACCATCATCATCAGAGTCCAATAAGACACTGACATCAGGTTGTGAAGGGGAGATACCCCAACCCCCATGTTCACCTGTGAGGGGAAGGCAACATATGTACATTACTACCTGCACTATAATATTTTCTGATACACACACACACACACACACACACACACACACACACACACACACACACACACACACACACACACACACACACACACACGTGAGGTGGCAGAAATGACATTATACAGACCACACTTTATGAATGACGATATATGATAATATGCATGACACACATTTGGACCACAACAGATACACTCTGGACAGGCCCTCAACAACATGCAGTGCAGCTACATCCAGTTTTTGTTACTACTACTATACACCTGTGAAATATGTGAGGAGTGGCAGTATGTGATGGACCTTCACCTAATACAGAGTGCACCCATGTACTGAATACTAATGTACCCCTGTATAGCACAGTGGCAAAAGCTACACAATAGTACGTTACAGTATGTTACAGCTCCTGCGAACAGGCTCCCATGATGACCAGTGTGATGCACCACAGTTAACCCCACCACACGTGAACATACACGTATTGCAATGTGGCTAAGTGTAACAGTTGTGTGCATGGAAAACGTCTGCCTTCAACATGCCTATGGTATTGATGAGCCACAACAGGACTGTTCCACACTCACCAGCTTCAGGTTGTTGTCCTCCAGCCAAACCAGAGGGACCTATGTAGCTGTGGGGGAGAGGTATTGTCAGCACACACACATCTGGCATTGGTACAGGATAATATCTGCAATCATGAACATGTACAGTACAAGCTGTGATACTACCCACATTGCTGAAATTCACAATAGGTGTGCACTTATGTGCATAACAAAACCACACCTGCAAATGCAGTTTGACTTGGCATATGCGTCCAGGTATGCAAAGCCGCCCCTATGAATGCTACAGTATTCACATGATGCCCACAGGGGCCTTACCTGGACTCTCCTCGGCTGTTGACTTTGTGCCACCAACCTCCACGAAATTTGTAGTGATGGTTTTCTGGGACATGGTAGCTGCAGCATGGTTTGCGAGGAATTCCTCAGTGGCTGTGAGTGGTGCTTGATTAGCAGGCCCTCCACCTGTGCCAGCACAGTCCCTGGCCACATCTGCAGCCCTTTGCCATGCATTATGTACCAGGTCTGTGGCACAGTGTCAGACCTGTTTGCAGTTCCTGTCCCAGTCTCCCACATTGTTGACTGTCGCTACCAGTTCCACCCACAGGGCAGTACATTCCTGCAGGTTTTGCCAGCTCCTTTCCAACCATACTCTGTGATGGAGTCTGACGGCATCATGGATTGCCACAGCCTCAGTGTGTAGGAAGGGTGGGTTGCATCTGTGGTACATCCCACCTGAAAGACATGAACAGGGGAACACATCACCGGATTGCATACATTGGCCGCCATTATGTACAGACCCTGTACATCCACTTTTTCTAGCACTATCCACCACTAATACCCACATCGCACCCCTGCCATCTATCACTACAGTATGTGTGTGGGTATTGTCAACATACCAGCATTACAGAATGCATCCTGATGTTTCATGTTCCCCCCAATGAGGACCATTAATGTGCATAATCCTCCATTCATCATTCACATCATGTAGCACATGCAGCAGCTAGGGGCATCACAGAGGTTCCCCACCAGGGAACATCAGGCCATCAAACATCTATCATACACCTATAGGATGTAAGGCCAACCCTCTACATGGTGTCATACATACTCCTCAGGAGTGACCTCACTGTGCATGCAAGGCACTCATGGACTCCACATTGCTATGACTGCTGTACGACTGCAAGTCATCATCCACTGTGTTAACACACACACACACACACACACACACACACACACACACACACACACACACACACACCCTCAACCTGGTGAGTAACCTGGACTGACCTTGTTGGCAACTCACATGTGTGTCACACACAATCACCCTGCAGTGGAATGGGCCCCCTTTCCACATCAGGCCGGGTAGCTACCTAAACCTTTGCAGGCATAACCTAGTCAGCTGGACAGTTAACAGCAAATACACCCTTGGGATACCACCTGTGTCCCTGTTTGATGGGGACACCAGCTGCTGCCTGGCACACACATGGGTTGACATGTGGCCTAGCCATATGGCTGCTCAGGGCCCATAGCTTAGTAACATGGTATGGTACCAGGACTACCAGAAATGGCCTGACTGCTGTGACAGACTGTGTTGTTATGTGTCCACACACATTACTGCCATTGAATGCTGGGTGACCCCTATGGGCAACTTTACAGTACCATGTCTTCCAGCCTACATCCAATAAATAGGTGAGTGCAACTACAGGTGCATGTGGACATTCCAGGAATTTCTAGGGTACACAATAACAGAGAGTGGTACATTTGTGGTGTATGGTGACCTCTTCATAGGTGTCTGACATCTGCAGTACCCAGGTGTTTGCAGAATGGGTACATGTGCCTGATAGATGTAGACCCCCCTGCCAGACAAACGTGTATTCCTGCATACCAGTCTGACAATACCTGATGGTTGTCCACAGAGTTTGGGAAATGTGTCTGTGACATGCCAGAGCCCTGGGGACACAGTAGTGGTACATGAATATCTGGTACTGTATCCACTCCCTTACATTGGATGCTCAGTATCTATGCACTGCTGCTGAGCCAGAGCCAGCATCCCCCACTACTAGTACCTATATCCTGCTGTCCTGCTGCAGGGGCTCACCAGGTATGCTCTCCCTAGGTGTCAGGTGATAAGATACAGGGGTGGAGTACACATTGACCTAGCCAGATTATGTCAGGAATGGTCAGGGTGACCTGGACAATCTGTGAAATAATCCTGTATGACACTGGCAGACTGAGAGGGGCTCAAGGATGGTACATGATGTGTTATGCCAGCTGTATCCACCAGCACTTACTGTCAGTGTGATGCCCCTGCACTGGCCCAGTAATTAAGGAGTCTCAATCCTCACCACTACCACCAATGAGGGACGTACATGACAGGAGGATGACAAGTACACACACAGTAAAGTACAATTATCCTTCAGAGCACACATAGATCACAGTCAGTCTGGGGCTGGTTTCTCCCTCTCTCTCCAGATCCCCAATAAGAGTCCCCTGGGCACAGCTATATGGTTAACATCTCAGCAGAGTGCCCAAGCCAAAACATCCATCACCCTGTCTGTCCAACCGGTGCTTTGTGTCCCTTCCCAAATAGCTGACACACACACTTTGAGATTTGATTTATAAATCTCACACACACACACACACACACACACACACACACACACACACACACACACACACACACACACACACACACACGCACACACACACACACACACACACACACACACACACACACACACTCCTGGGAAAGGCTGGCACAGGTTTACCAGCTATGGGCCCTTTTGCCCACACTTAAAGGTAGTTCCAACTGCCACAATCCAGCTCTTTATCAGCTACTGTAAGGCCCTTACCAAAGGGTGACATCCTACTGTTTGATGTGCCTATCAGCCAAATGGTAAGTGTGACCAAGACTGAGACTATTGGAGTGGGCTATACAGTGTCACAGAATACATATGCAAGTAATCTAAGAGCTTACTTACTTCTATACAGACCAGACACACTTACAAGGTTTACCTGTATTTAACAATAACTAATAAAGGAACAAGACAATACTCAATCAATACAGTAACTACAGAGTTCAGACTCACAAGGAGTAATTTCAGACAACACTGCAGGACAGTCTGAAATAATTACAACGAACATCTACAGTAATAGGTTCATAGGATGATACTAGGCCATTGGCCCACAAACCCTTATAAGACCAGCCAAAAGTTTTGCCCATGTTCCTTCAAAGTCAGCACCTTCTCCCCCATCCAGCAGGGACACAGGTGGAATCTCAGGCGTGTATGTTCTGTTTCCCATCCAGCCATCCAGGTTCCTGTTAATGAGGGCTAGAGAGGTACTCTGCATGACATGGAGAGGGACACTATTCCATGGATGGCCAAGTCTTTGGGAAAGAAACCTATCCTGCCAACAAGTTCCATTCATGGCATAGACCAGGTTAAAGCCTTGTGTGCAGGTTGTGCAGGTTTAGTTTTGTCTTATGGATATGCAGCAACTCAATGAAGACTGGGTAAGACATGGCCTTGTATGCCAGACACAGGTCACCTCTGAGCAGTCTTTATGAGACTGACTAGAGGGACAGAGCTTGTAGCCTATCTGTATAGGATAGGTGTTTGAAACCCCGGATTTTCCTAGTCAGGAACCTCTGTGGTCTCTCCAACTGCTGCATGTGCATGGCAAGGTACATGCCGAAGGGGGCATTGTACTCGATAATGGGGTCTGATAAGGGAGGAGTACAGAGATGTTATGACCTCATTGTTCCTGGATCACATACCCTGATGTATGAGGTGGGCCATGTAGACAGCCTTCCGTACAATGGAGGCAACATGGTGGTCAAAAGCAGGTTGCTATTAGCCTGGGTGCCCATGTCCCTCACAACTGATTGCATACGTAGTACGTTATTAATTTCATAAGTAGTGGGGATGACAATTTCCCCAAAGGGGATAATGATGCATTTCTTGACATTCATTTTGAGGCGATGCTTCTAGCACCAGTCATTAGTTTGGGAAAGGCCCTCTTGGAGGATGTTCACATCATTAGGGGAATTTAAGACAGCACCCAGCTTGCACTCATCTGAATACTTGGTCTACCACAGACCACTGGTTGTGGCTTGCACCTCAGACAAGTATATGCCAAATTGTACAGGCCACAAGACTGATCCTTGGGGTACAGCGCTCGCTACGGGTCTACTACTAGAGATGGCTTCCCCTACTTTGACTGAGTGGGTTCTGTCACTGAGCCAGTTAGCTACCCATCTGGTAACATATGGGCTGATACCTAGCTGGAGGGCTTATGTATTATGCCTGAGTATGAAATAGTGTCAAAGGCTTTGGCTAGGTCAAAGTTTGTGCACCATCTTCCACTCATCCATGGCTTTGGAGACTGTTTTGAAGAAGTCAACCATGTTTAACAGCCATGATCTCCATCTGACAAAACCAAACTATGTAGGGTGCAGCGTCTGGAGGTTGCAAATGTCCTTGTTTATAAGGTCCATGATAATGCATTCCATGGCCTTGCAGATCAGTCTAGTTAGGCTGATATGCTTATAATTGCCTGGGTCAGTGGATGCTCCACCTTTGTGAAGGGGCATGACAGTGGCTGTCCTCCATGCAGCTGAGATGAAGCCAGTGTTCAGGCTGTGGTTGAATAGGGTGTCTAATGGAGCTGAGAGCTCATGCCTGAGTTCATGTAGGATACAGGCAGGATGTTATCAGGTCCCATGCAGTCTTTTTTTTTTTGCTTTCGAGAGGGCATTAAGGACCTGCTCCATGGTGATGAGGGAAGGGGGCAGGTGTGATGCCTATGCACTGGCCCAGCAATCAAAGAGTCTCAATCCTCACCACCAACACCAGTGGGGTGTCTCATATAAGAGAAAGGATAACAAATACACACAGTAAGGTACAATTTCCCTCAAGAGCACACAAAGATCACAGTCAGTCTGGGGCTGGTTGCTCTCTTTCTCTCCAGGTCCCCAATAAGACTCCATGCTGACACAGCTATAGGGTCCAGATCTCAGCCTAGCTGGACAAGCTAAAGCGTGCAGCACCCTCTCTGTCCAACCAGTGCCTTGTGTCCCTGCCCAAGTAGCTGACACACGCACACACACACACACACACACATACACACACACACACACACACACACACACACACACACACACACACACACACACACACACACACACACACTTTGAGATAAGAGTTTATATAACTTCACAGACACCCATGGGAAAGGCTGGCACAGGTTCCCCAGCTGTGCCGCTATTACCCAGAGTATACGGTAGTAATCCTTGCCACCACCCAGCTAATATTTACCAGCTACTCAAAGGCCCTTAAAAGGGTGTCCAATTATTACTGTGCAATATTATTATCCAATAATGTGACTGAACAGTCAAGGCTTATTAAAGGGACTTAGTACAGGATCAGATATAAGCATCCCATGTACTCCAGAGCTTAAATTATCACTACACAAAACAGCCACAGTTGAAAAGATTTAAAAATATTTAATAATAAATAGTAATAACACAAAAGAATACTTTTTACTACACAATGCTAGTCAAGAGTTCAGAGACCACAGAGAAATACTTAAAACAATGCAGTAGTAAAGTTCTGACATCACAGAAAACAGTCTAATCTTTCTAGTTCCTAGCTATTTCTAACAGAAAACACAATAGGTTCATAGGTTCATACTAGGCTATCTGCCCTGGGGCATTTAAGCCTAGCCCGATTGTGTTTGGCTTACGCCACCCCTTGATTTGAGTATACTGCACCCTTTTTAAGGTTTAGTTTACTGTGCCTCTGTCTAATAGTGACATGGAAGTAATCCCCGGGACAAACCTACGATCCCCCATCCACTCATCAAGATTCTTCTTGAAGAGAGTCAGTGAGGTGCTCTGCCTAACATGAACTGGAATTCTATTCCAGAGCGAAGGGAGCCTCTGGTTTATGAATCTGTCCCTCCAGCATGTTCTATTTATTTCTGTGCTGAGGTTCAAGTCCCTCGAGCGCGTGGCTCTAAGGGATTTAGATTTACTGAGGTGGAGCATGTCCATTAATTCTGGGTTGGACATAGCTTTATATGTCAGGCATAGATCGCCTCCAAGTAGGTGGTATGCAACTGAGTAGAGCTGGAGTTTTTTTAACTGAGCAGCATATGGCATCTGTTTGAGTCCCTTGATCCTCTTGGTGAGGTACTTTTGGGGTCTTTCTTATTGCTGCAGGTGTCGGGTAAGGTACATCCCAAAAGGGGCATTGTATTCTATGATGGGCCTGATGAGGGATGAGTAAAGGGGCACGATTACCTCTCTTGATCTAGATGTGAATCCTTTCATGATGAGGTGGGCTATGTAGAAGGTCTTTCTAACCATTTTGGCAATGTGGTTGTCAAAGGAGAGATTTCAACTTGGGTCCCCAGATCCCTAATTACTTTCTGTGTACTTAATGGGTTACCACCTGTGTGGTAATTTGTGGGCACATTGTTTTTGCCAAAGGGTATGACTATACACTTTTTGTCATTTAGCTTTAGACCATGGCTCTGGCACCAGTTATCTGTCTCTGTGAGACCTTTTTGAAGGATGTTTATGTCAGCTGGGGAGTCGATTATGGCACCCAGTTTGCAGTCATCTGCAAACTTGGTGAGCCATAGTCCTCCCACATTGGCCTGTACCTCGGAAAAGTATATACCAAACAAGAGAGTTCCCAGGACAGAACCTTGTGGGATGCCACTTGTGACCGGTTTTGAGTCTGACATGGCTCCAGCAACTCCTGACTCTGTGGGTTCTGTCTTTGAGCCAGTTTGCGACCCATCTTGTGACATAGGGGTTTATATTTAAGCTGGATAGCTTATCTGTGATGCCCGAGTGGGGTATTGTGTCAAATGCCTTTGCGAGGTCCAGATAGGCTGTGTGGACTACCTTCCCTTCATCTATGGCCTTGGTGACTGTTTCGAAGAAGTTGACCAGGTTCAAATGGCAGGATCTGCCCTTGACGAAGCCGAATTGGGTAGGATCTAGTGTCTGTAGGTCCCCAATGTCTTTGTTTATGAGTTCCATGATGATGCTCTCCATAGCCTTGCAGACTAGGCTAGTCAGGCTTATGGGGCGATAGTTTCCAGGGTCTGTAGAGGTGCCACCTTTGTGGAGTGGGACCACTGTTGCTGTACGCCATTCTTTGGGCACATATCCTGTAGTGAGGCTGAGATTGTACAGCAGTTTTACTTGAGGGATTAGTTCATCTTGGAGTTCATGTAGGACGCAACCCGAGACGCCATCTGGTCCCATGGAAGCAGTGTTTTTTGCTTTGGAGAGGGCAGCCTTCACCTGAACATCAGAGATGTTTGGGAGGCTGCACTCTGCCGGGATAGATACTGTCTAAAACTTACTTATAGAGCAAGAGCAGTGCTGAGTTGGATGTCTAAGACAAAAATGCTTAATGCCTTCTGATTCTGTCTGTTGAATTTGACATCTTCAGTCCTGTTTACATTACATAATTTTTCACACTTAGCCTGGGGTTCCTAGGCTAGCAGGCTACATTATTTAGCAAGCTAACACCTGCTCAGGAAGCTACAACATTTACATTTTTAACATCTCCTTTTGTTATCTTGCAGTTGGTCAGGAAGCAGAGCAATAAAAGACATTCCACATGTAAAGTCTAGCAATTATTCCTTAAGTTAAAACAATAGAAAGAATCTGCTAGCCCAGATGGAAGGACTCCAAATCTTTAACTTCAAAGGACAGACATGAAATAATTTTAACTTCAAAGGACAGACATGAAATGCTTGACTTAGCTTTCTTTACAGCAGAGGACAATGTTGTTACAATTTTGAAGTTCAACATTTCACAGTATTTTCTTTCAATTAAGAAAACAAGCCTGTGTTTTACATTCATATTTACAAGTGATAGAATGACGTACCAAATTCTATTTGGCTAGGCTGGCAGCCTTCACCTATCTTCACCCACTCTTCACATATCGTCACACATCTCCCCCTTGGAGAACACAAGCTAGTTTTTCAAGTAACCCCTGAAAAATGCTGCTTGAGAGGGTCAGGTATAAGAATACCTTACCCCATTTCCTGTCTTGAGAGCCCATCTGCATTGGCATTGCTACTCCCACTGCAGTGCTACACATATCATATCATATCATATGCTTGCAACCCCAGGCTCTATCTTAGCAACTTGGCATTTTGCGACTGGCTCTGTTTAACCATATTAGGGGGGTGTGATCTGTCATTACAGTGAATTTTCTATCATACAGGTAAGGCTGAAATTTTTGCAGTGCCCACACTATGGCTAGACATTCCTTTTCTACCGCTGCATAGCATTCCTCCCTGGGTTGGAGCCCACGACTGAGATAAACCACTGGGTGCTCTTCTCCCTTTGAAGAAATCTGGCTAAGTACAGCCCCCACCCTATGGTTCAAAGCATCCACCTGTACAACAAATTCTTTGCTGTAATCTGGACTGGCTAACACTGGGGGTCCTCCCAAAGCTTCTTTAAGCTTCTGGAATGCCTGCTCACATGCTGGGGTCCACACAACCTTATCTGGCCTGGTCTTCCTGGTCAGGTCTCTGAAGGGAGCAGCTATGGTACTATCATTGGGGACAAACTTTCTGTGGTACCCTGCTGTATCTAAGAATGCCGTCACCTGCTTTTTGGTAACAGATGCAGGCCATGCCTGAATGGCCTCCACTTTGGCAGGTTCTGGCCTTATCTTACCACTCCCCACTCTATGTCCTAGGTAGGTGACCTCTGTCATACCCACCTGATATTTGCTCAGCTTAATGATCAACTCTGCTCTCTGTAGTCTGCCTAGCACCTTCCTGACATGTTGAAGGTGCTCTTGCCAGGAATGGCTGTAGATGGCAATATCATCTAGGTAAGCAAGGGCAAACCCTCTTGCTCCTGCTAGAATATGATCTACCAGCCTCTGGAAAGTCGCTGGGGCATTCTTCATCCCAAAGGACATCTTTGTGAACAAGCCAAAAGGAGTCATGAAGGCTGACTTCTCTTTAGCACTGGGAATCAAGAGGACCTGTCAGTAACCCTTGGTAAGATCAATGGTTGTAAGATACTTAGCCCCATCCAGCTGCTCTAGGGCCTCATCTGTCCTAGGCATGGGGTAAGCATCTGACTCTGTGTGACTATTTAATTTCCTGTATTTCACACAGAACCTGGTCCTGCCATCCTTCTTTAGCACCAGCACCACTGGGGAGGCCCAAGGACTGTTGGACCTTTGAATCACCCCTAGTTCCAACATCTCCTGTATCTCCTCCCTCAAAGTCTGTTTGACTCTCTCAGGCACCCTATAATGTGCTTGCCTAATAGGCCTTTGAGGTCCTGTGTCCACCTGGTGCTGCACCAAGTAGGTGCAACCTGGTTTCACAGTGAACATATCCCCAAACCCCTGCAACACTGCTCGGATTTCTCAAACCTGGGTAGGAGATAGCTGCTGAGACATTGCTACCCCTTCCACTAAGGTGTCAGCCCGAGCCTCACATAGGAGATCAGTCACAAGATCTCTCTCAGTCTCCTCCTGCAATCCACTGCAAATGCTCAGCACAAGGGCCTCCCTATCATGGTAAGGTTTCATCATGTTAACATGGTACAATTTGTGCCCCTGCCTTCTGCCTAGCAGTTCCACCATGTAGTTAACATCACTTACCTTTCTCACCACCTTGTAGGGTCCCTCCCAAGCTGCTTGCTGCTTGTCGTGTTTGACAGGAATGAGAACCATTACCTGCTGCCCTACAGCATACTCTCTAGCTTGAGTATTCCTGTCATGTCACACCTTTTTTCTGCTGTTGGGCTTCTGCCAGGTTCTCCTGGGCCAAGCTCATGAGTTCCCTGAGCCTTGTCCTGAGGTTCAGGACATATGCCACAACAGACTCCTTGTGAGACTCAAACTCACCTTCCCACTCATCTCGAATTAAATATAGAGGTCCCCTCACCCTATGCCCATATAGCAACTCAAAGGGTGAAAAACCTTTGGATTCCTGGGGAATCTCTCTGTAAGCAAATGACAGATGGGGCAAATATTTGTCCCACTCCCTTTTAAACTGATCTGCAAATGCCCGTTGCATGGACTTGATTGTAGAGTTTAACCTGTCAACAAGACCATTAGTCTGGGGATGGTAGGGGGTGGTCTTCATGTGCTTCACCCCACAGGACTTCCACAGACAAGCCAGTAGGTCTGACATGAAATTGGCACCTCTGTCAGTCAGTATTTCTTTTGGAAAACCTACCCTGCTGAAAATCTCTAACAAAGCATTTGCCACCTTCTCTGCCTCAGTGGAGGACAAATCCACTGCCTCAGGGTATCGTGTAGCGTAATCCACTACCACTAGGATATACTTTTTCCCTGTGGAACTTGGAGTACTCAGAGGACCCACAATATCCATAGCTACCCCCTGAAATGGCTCCTCAATCACAGGCAAAGGCATCAAAGGAGCTCTCAACTTGTCTCCTGCCTTGCCTACCTTTTGGCACTGCTCACAGGTCCTGCAGTACCCTGTTACCTCTCTGGAAATTCCAGGCCAATAGAAGTTCTGTGTAATATGTCTCTTTGTATGTTTTATGCCCATATGACCAGCAAAGGGAATATCATGGGTTATGGCTAGAAGCACTAGACGGTAGGCTACAGGCACTACCAACTGCTGTACTCTCTCAACTTCTAGCCCTCCATCAGGGTTCAGTGTCTGTAAGTAACCCTTTTTCCCAGTATACCGATTCCCCCTTCCCTTGAGAATCAGGTGCCTCCCTAGCTATCTGCCTCAGGCCTTTCAATGTAGGGTCTGAGAACTGAGCCTGTCTCAACTCTCTCCTTGTAACCTTTCCCAGCTCACCTTCCACAGGAAGTGTGGCATCCTCTGACAGTGGCGCCTCACTGTCAGCCTGGGTACTACTACTCCATCTACCTTTGCTGTCACTCTGTCCAATGGAACATCTGTACCCACAAGCAGCTGTGGCTTACATTCAGTCTTACTGCTACCAAGTTGCTTCCTTCCTGAAGTAACCACCTCATCAGTCCTGGCTGCAAGTATGCACTCTGTCTGGGTCTCCCCCAGGCTACCAGACCCACATGCTTGTCTCCTAGTCTGACTGCATGTAATTGCATAAGCACACTCTGCTGCCTCATCAAAATCCTTCCCTATCAGGGCATTTGCAGGATGGTAGTTCCATACGCCTGTTGTCTCAAGACAACCTACTATTGGCATTTTGTCTTTCCCACTTACTGGCTCTCTCACCTTTTGTTCCCCACCTTGCCTCTGGGAATATCTGTATGCCACATGGCTCCACTGGTTGCATTTAGAACATTTAACCCTAGCTTTTGCACGTGCACCTGGACTAGTGGCTTCCCCTGCTACTGGCAGATTCTGTTGGGGCAGTCTGTGCTGCCCACCATGGGTTTTTTTAGTCCCATGAGCAGTACTGGGGGTGCCTTTCCTGTGCAGGTCTGCCCTGCTTGCTAGGTATAGATCTCACTTCTTCCCCATCTTATATGAAGTATCACATTGTCTAACAGCTAACCAGATCCTCATGTCCTCAGGCAAAGTGCTAAGAAATTGTTCCCTCACCAAAAGGTCTGCCAGTCCTTCAAAAGTGGTGACCTGACATCCACTCACCCATCTATGAAAATAAGTGCTCAGTTCAGCAACATATTCGCACACACTTTCATCTGCCTTGCGTCTATGCTCATGAAACTTTTTCCTATACATTTCAGGTGTTAGCTTAAAACATTCTAAAATACATTTTTACAGCAGTATAATCAAAACAGACCGTGTCAGACATTTTTAATACACAAGTTACAGCTTTCTCATGGAGTAAGGGGGTCAGGAACTGTACCCAGAGCCTTTGGTCAACACTGTACTGTTTGCATACCCTCTCAAACATATGAATGAAACAATCAAAATTATCCCCCTCTTTAAATTGTGGAAGAAATTTACTGACCTGTTGTGCTTCTGGGGTCCTCTTACTCCCTTCCCCATTACCTCCATGACTCTGGTGAAGAGTCAGCATTTCCCTCTCATGCCTCCTCTGACACTCCTTTTCCTCAGCTTCTATCTCCAAACTCCTGGCCTCCAACTCAAGTCTCTTTAGCTCCAGCTGGATTTTGAAGTCCACTCCAGAAATGGTGAGCTGTCCATTCTCTGTGGATATTGTATCTCCACTGCCAGTATGATTGTCCTCTGCAGAAAGGTTGAGCTGTCCATTCTCCAAGGATATTGTATCTCCACTGCCAGTCTGATTGCCCTCCTGGATGTTTTCTGATGCAGCTGTAACCAAGGCTGCAATAAGGTCTGCCTTAGTCAGGTTTCCATGCTTCAGTCCCCCAGCCTAGCACATCCCCACCAGCTGGCTCCTTGTCAGCTTTCCATACTCCTCTGCTGATATGCTGCCTGCTCACCCTGACTAACTAAACTAACAAAAGAAATTAAACAATTGTGATCTGAATTCTGAGTATTCACTGTGTGGCTGATTTAGAGTACAAAACTTCAAAGCTCACTGTACACAAGCTACAGTAATTCACTCTACCCACACCACTACATGCCAGTTAGTATTTGCCAACCAATTAATATGCGGTGTGGATATTCCACCTCTGCAAACAATTAATATGTGATGTGGAGATCTCACCAATGCCCATCAATTAATATGTGATGTGGAGATCCCACCACTGCCCACCAATTAAAATGTGATGCCCGTGCACTGGCCCAGCAATCAAGGAGCCTCAGTCCTCACCATCAACACCAGTGAGGGGTGTCTCATATAGGAGAATGGATAGCAAAAACACACAGTACAGTACAATTTCCCTTCAGAGCACACAGAGAGCACAATCAGTCTGGGGCTGGTTGCAAGCTTGCTCTCCAGGTTCCCAGTAAGCGTCCCCACTGGCACAGTTATAGGGTCCAGATCTCAGCCCTAGCTGGGCAAGCTAAAACCTCCAGCACCCTCACTGTCCAACCAGTGCTTCGTGTCCCTTTCCAAGTAGCTGACACACACGCACACACTTTGAGATAAGAGTTTATACAACTTCACAGACACTCCTGGGAAAGGCTGGCACAGGTTCTCCATCTGTTCCCCTATTACCCAGACTATACGGTAGTAATCCCTGCCACCACCCAACTAATATTTACCAGTGACTCGAAGACCCTTAAAAGGGTGTCCAATTATTACTGTACAATATTATTACCCAATAGTAAGTGTGACTAAACGGTGGTGGTGCTGCGGTAGCATTGTCGCCTCACAGTGAGACGCTGTCCAGTTCGATTCTCAGCTAGAGCATCTACTTGCATGGAGACATGCGTGAATGGGCGTACCTTCGTTGAAGGTTGTGTGTCAGGGCTGGCAACTCGGCATGTAAAAATCTATCTGCCAATCATTAGGGGTCCAGAGTTCCGCTGTGGCGACCCTTAACCAGGAAAAGCCGAAAGACACAACAAGTAAGTGTGACTAAACAGTCAAGGCTTATTAGAGGGACTTGGTACAGGTCACTTATAAGTATCCAATGTACTCTAGAGCTTAAATTATCTCTACACAAAACAGTCACAGTTGAAAGGGTTTAAAAATATTTAATAATAAATAATAATAACACAAGACAATACTTTTTACTACACAGTACTAGTCAAGAGTTCAGAGATCACAGAGAAATACTTAAAACAATGCAGTAGTAAAGTTCTAACATCACAGAAAAACACTTAGTCACTTAGTCTAATCTTTCTAGTTCCTAGCTATTTCTAAGAGAAAATACAAGTCTAAAACTTACTTCAAGAGCAAGAACAGTGCTGAGTCCTGTTTACAATACATCATTTTTCACATTTAGCCTGGAGTTCCCAGGCTAGCAGGCTACATTATTTAGCAAGCTAACACCTGCTCAGGAAGCTACAACATTTACATTTTAACATCTCTTTTTGTTATCTTGCAGCTGGTCAGGAAGCAGAGCAATAAAAGACATTCCATATGTAAACTCTAGCAATTATTCCTTAAGTTAAAACAACAGAAAAAAACGTGCGAGCCCAGACAGAAGGACTCAGAATCTTTAACGTCAAAGGACAGACATGAAATAATTTTAACTCAAAGGACAGACATCAAATGCTTGACTTAGCTTTCTTTACAGCAGAGGGCAATGTTGTTACATTTTTGAAGTTCAACATTTCACAGTATTTTCTTTCACTTAAGAAAACAAGCCTGTATTTACAAATGACAGAATTATGTACCAAATTATATTTGGCTAGGCTGGCAGCCTTCACCTATCTTCACCCACTCTTCACATATCATCACAGCAGGTACTAGGGATGTCCTTGTGTACTGATTGGGGGGAACAGGGGGGGGGTAGGTGAAGTTTTCATTGAACCTAACAAGAAAATCTTTAAAAACTAATAACAAACAAACAAAACAAAAATAATTCCATTGGCATACATGAGCTTCATGCTAAAAATGCTGATTTATTAAATATTAAAGCATAAAACATGGTAAAACACTATGACTGAGCACTTTCACCTCAAAAGGCATCATCAGAGTCATATGTTTTCATTCAGACCACACCCTAAACACTACACATCATTTCTCCTTTCCCAGTACTTTCAATTAATGATTTCTCTTAAGTCAAAAAATACAAACATAGAAAGTAAAAATAAAAAATAACTAAAGTGTAAAAATAAAACCTAAAGTAAAAAAAAAAATAATAATTTCTAAAAGGATTATAATAATAATATAACTTGAAATATCAAATATTTATACTGTTATAGTTCAGTTGTGCAAAACTAGCAAAATTACAGTAAACAATATTTCCAAAGATGATAATTCCATAGCACACAAATGCAGGTCCATAACCTAGCACAATTTCCTCTTTTGCTTTAACACACTAGCTATAGAAATGTATTCATTAATTCCAGGTTCAAATTTAGCATTCAATCTAAGTTACCATTTAGTTTCCTTATTTTCTAAGTATAACTTGGGGTCACCTCCTCTATCTTCTCTGTAGGACCTGTCAATTACAAAAAAAAAATCTTTTGTAATTTGAACATTCTGATGAGTGTAGGAAAAGTTAACTAGATGTTTTCTTGTTTTAATGTCCCTGGTGTCTTCAGCAATCCTGTCTCTCAGCCGGCTAGTGGTTTTTCCCACATAAAATGCCTGACAGGAAATACACGTGGCCACATAGACCACCATCTCGGTGTTGCAATTACACCTTCTGGGACATTGTAGGTTCCTGTGGAAGCCCACATTCTCAACATATGGCCCATCGTTGATGTACGTACGCCAGTTACAGGGTCCATATTTACTCATTCTTGAATTGTAATTTCCCTTTATATTTCTATCATCCAGTTCCAGCCATTCTGTAATATTCCTACCTTTGCTACATACCACTATGGGCCTTTGCCTCACCTTACCCCTAATCTCAGCATCAAAAACATTCTCCCAAATAACATTGAACTTGGGGATCAATCGGGGCATTAATTGGTTGTAGGGTATAACAAATACCTCATCTTTCAAAGTAGTTCTCCGACAGTTGTTTACTAAACTCTCCCCTGTTCTTAATATGGGTGCAGATTTTGAAGTCCTACCTTTGTTCACCTCATTCTTTATCTTGTACAACATTTTGGTAGGGTATCCCCTGATTTTAAACATAACAGTAAGGATTTTCATCTCTTGTTGGAGCATCATGTCATCACTAATTAACCTTGAGATCCGAACCATCTGGCCCTTAACCACACTTCTTTTTTGGTGGGCCGGGTGACAACTGTCAAACTGAAGAACAGTATTAGAATAAGTGTCTTTCTTATAGATGGTTGATCTCAAGGTATCCTGACTTTATTCAACTCTATGTCAAGATAGTGAATCTTGGAAGAATGCAGCTGGTGTGGAAATTTTAAGTAAGATGCAGTCGAATTCAAATAATCCACAAATTACTTTGCTTCATCAATCGTTCCTCCCCACCAAATCAGTTTATCATCCAAGAATCTCAAAAATAAAATTATCTTGGACCAGAATGGTGAGGTGAACACAAATTGTTTTTCCCAGTCTGTCAACACTAAATTCACAAAAACAGGGGCACATTTGGCCCCCATAAACCACTCCTATAGTTTGACGAAACAGTTTCCCTTCAAAATGCAAAAAATTGTTTTTCAAAATAATTTCCATTAAGTTTATCAGAAAGTTAATTTTATCTTTTTGCAACAAGTGCCCATTAATCAAACTGTCATGATATAGTTCCAGTCCTTCCTGATGGGGTATGACTGAAAATAAATTGATCACATTAGTTGTAAGGAACATAAAGTCCCTACTGATGTCAACCACCCGAAGCATTTCCAAAGAATGCCAGGAGTCCTTAAGAACCTGCGGGCAAACTTGAAAGTCCCCTTCGAGTACTGATCTGCGTATGCCGCCAGGGGCTCAGTTTTAAAACCCCTGGTGGCAACTATGTCTGAAGGTGGGATTTGAAGGGTCCTTGTGGCACTTTGGGATGCCAAAAATAGATGGAATGACAGGTGTACTATTAGTCAGGTAATCAATTTCCACTTTAGTAATGAGCCCCTCAAAAAGAGTTCTAGATCCAAACTTACAGGATGGCCAGTCTCTTGAAGTAAATATCGTTAACAGTTCATTTATAGAGCTTTTGGAATTTTTTGATCTTTATTTGAACACAAGCATGTTCAAGAATGCATTGTCTGAATCTACACAGACTGCAAATAAACACACTGCAGATATTGTAGATAAGGGTGGGTTTACCATCTATAACCTTAGTGACTTGTTGATTAGGGAAACACATTTTAAGTTATTAAAAAGAGGTTTTTACTTCATCCCTGAATATAAGACTGATGTGGCAAGTGTGTTGATAAATGTAAAGATGTATGTTAGAAAATTGAATTGCATTTATTTTCTTCATTGCAAAACAGTAATGTGGAAAATGCACTGGAACCTTTGAAACACACTAGTATTTTCATTCCTTCCTGCAACCCACTAGTCAATGTCCTAGAAAAACTCTTTGAGATCAAAATAAGGAAAATTTGTGATACTAAGATTGGTTTTGTGGACAATATGACTAGTGATGAAAGGGAAGTCTTAAGAGATTTAACAAAAAACAAGGACTACCGATTTATGAAACCTGACGGGGTGGGGGTGGGGTTGTTATTATGTCTCCTTTAAACTATGCAGGAAGGATGTATGACATTTTGAATGATTAGACCACATATGAAAGAGTCTCAAAAAGTGAGGTATCTAGGGCATACACTAAAATTGACATTTTTTTGCAAGACACACTTTTTGAGGGGCTCATTAATTTGATTATGTAACTAATGGCACAGCTGTTATTCCATTTATTTTTGGCATTCCAAAGTGCAGCAAGGACCCTTCAAATCCCCCCTTCAGACCTATAGTACCACCAGGGGTTCTAAAACTGAGCCCCTGGCAGTGTACATAGATCATTACTCAAAGGGGACTTTGGAAGTTTGCCCGCAGGTTCTTAAGGACTCCTGACATTGTTTGGAAATGTTTCGGGCGGTTGACATGAGTAGGGACATTATGTTCCTTACAAATAATGTGATCAATTTATTTTCAGTCATACCCCATCAGAAAGGACTGGAACTATATCATGACAGTTTGATTAATGGGCACTTGTTGCAAAAAGATAAAATCAACTTTTTGGTGAACTTAATGGAAATTGTTTTGAAAAACTATTTTTTGTATTTTGAAGAACTGTTTTGTCTAACTACAGGAGTAGCTATGCGGGACAAATGTGCTCCTGTTTTTGTGAATTTAGTGTTGACAGAGTAGGAAAAACAATTTGTGTTCACCTCACCTTTCTGGTTCAAGATAATTTTATTTTTGAAATTCTTGGATGGTATACTGATTTTTTTGGGAGGAACGACCGATGAAGCAAAGGAATTTGTGGATTATTTGAATTCGACTACATCTTACTTAAAATTTACCAGCCGTATTCTTCTAAGATTCACTATCTTCACATAGAATTGGATAAAAGTCAGGGGACCTTGAGATCAACCATCTATAGGAAAGACACTTATTCTAACACTTTACTTCAACTTGACAGTTGTTATCCGGCCCACCAAAAAAGAAGTGTGGTTAAGGGCCAGATGCTTCAGATCTCAAGGTTAATTAATGACGACATGATGTTCCAACAAGAGATGAACATCCTTATTGATATGTTTAGAACCAGGGGATACTCTACCAAAATGTTGTACAAGATAAAAAATGAGGTGAATAAAGGTAGGACTTCAAAATTTGTACCCATATTAAGAACAGGGGAGAGTTTAGTGAACAACTGTCGGAGAACTACTTTGAAAGATGAGGTATTTGTTATAACCTACAACCAGTTAATGCCCCAATTAATCCCCAAGTTCAATTTTATTTGGGAGAATGTTTTTGATGCTGAGCTTAGGGGTAAACTGCGGCAAAGACCCATAGTGGTATATAGCAAAGGTAGGAATATTAAGGAATGGCTGGAACTGGATGATAGAAATATAAAGGGAAATTACAATTCAAGATTGAGTAAATGTGAGGTCTGTAACTGGTGTAAGTACATCAACAATGGGCCATACGTTGAGAATGCGGGCTTCCACGGGAACCTACAATGTCCCAGAAGGTGTAATTGGAATACCGAGATGATAGTCTACGTGGCCACGTGTATTTCCTGTCAGGCATTTTATGTGGAAAAAACACAAGGTGGCTGAGAGACAGGATTGCTGAACACACCAGGGACATTAAAACAAGAAAACATCCAGTTCACTTTTCCTACACTCATCAGTATGTTCAAATTACAAAAGATTTTTGTTTTTTGTAATTGACAGGTCCTACAAAGAAGATAGGGGGAGGTGACCCCAAGTTAGACATAGAAATTAAGGAAACTAAATGGCAACTTAGATTGATCGTTAAGGTTGAACCTGGAATTAATGAATACATTTCTATAGCTAGTGTGTTAAAGCAAAAGAGGAAATTGTGCTAGGTTATGGACATGCATTTGTTTGCTATGGAATTATCTTTGGAAATATTGTTTACTGTAATTTTACTAGCTTTGCATGACTGAACTACAACAGTATAAATGTTTGATATTTCAAGTATAAGCTAATCACTCTTAACATCCACATCTCACCCCCACCCCCCAGTAAGGAAGCCTCAATAAAAAACTTCTCCAAAGCCAACTTCATGCTACTCAAGTCAGAAGTGACAAACTTCATGACACCCGTGCAGATGGGAACTGAAAGTTCGGCTGCTGAATCCTACACTAAGGCACTGTACGAGCATGAATCTTGTCATCCCAAATAGAACCAAGATGCTCTCTTCCAAAAAAGGAAACCAATCTGGTGGTCCACTGCCATAAACAAACTTTACAACAAAAGGAAGAAACTGTTGCAGAAAATAGGAAAATCTCAGGATGCAAAAAACTCCCTTACCAGCCTCAGTAAGAAGCTGAGATCCCTCATAAAATCCGCCAAAGCTAGTTACGAAAATAAAATTGCCAAAGTTTCCAAAGACAACCACAAGGCATTCTATAACTATGTCAAGAATCTAAATGGCAATGCTCAGATCTGCTCTGAGCTACAACAGAATGGCATTAAATATACTGATCCCAAGGATATTGTCCATATCCTGGCAGATCAATTCAGTGCCAAATTCACCCCCTCTCACCCCCTAAACAGCCCATCTCAATACCAGAAGATTGCCCAATTCTGGTAATAACAGCCACACAGGTAAAAACGCACTCTCCAAAGCTAAGAATACAGCATCCATGGGACCAGATGACATCCCGGGTTGTGTACTACATGAACTACAAAATGAACTGGCACCTCACCTAATCATAGCCTCACCTCATGTTTATTGCCCACTGAGTGGCGCACAGCTACAGTTATCCCACTCCTCAAGGGGGGATCCACCTTGGATCCTGGGAACTACCGTCCCATCAGTCTGACGAGCCTGATCTGCAAGGCCTTGGAGCATATTGTCATGGAACTTATAAACAAAGACATTGGCAACCTTCAAACATTGGACCCCACCCAGTTTGGGTTTGTGAAGGGCCAATCTTGTCTCCTGAACCTGATTGACTTCTTCAGATCAGTCTCCAGAGCCGTGGACTAGGGTAAGGTGGTCCACACAGTCTATCTAAACCTCGCCAAGGCCTTTGACACCATCCCCCTCTCTGGAATCATAGATAAACTTACTAAACTGGGCATTAATCAGTACATCACCCAATGGGTTGCTAACTGGCTTACTGACAGAACCCACACTGTAAAAGTAGCTGACTTTAAATCCAGCTCCAGACAAATGACAAGTGGAGTACCTCAGGGTTCCTTCCTGGGGCCACTCTTGTTTGGCATCTACTTCCCGGAATCAAATGATGTGGATACTCCACAAAAGGGCCTTACAGAAACAGACGCTTGGTGCCAGAGCAATGGGCTCTAGCTCAATGCCAAGAAATGTATAGTTATCCGCTTTGGGAAAAAACATGTACGCATGAATTACCACATAGGTTGCAGTACACTAAACACCAAAAGTGTGATAAGAGACTTAGGGACACAGGTGGAAAGTGGTCTCACCTTCGATAACCACATTGCCACAATAGTCAGAAAATCCTTTTATGTGGCACACCTCATCACTAAGGGCTTTTCATCCAGAAAAAAGGAGGTCATTGTCCCACTGTACTCATCCCTCATTAGACCCATTATAGAATACAACTCCCCATTTGGTATGTACCTCTCAAGACATCTGCAACAACTGGAAAGGCCGCAGAAATACCTCACTAAAATAATCACAGGCCTAAAGCAGATGCCCTACGCTGACTGCCTTAAAAAACTCCAGCTATACTCTGCCGCATATCGTCTACTGAGAGGCAATCTCTGCTTGGCATACAAGGCCATGTCAAACCCAGAGCTGTTGGACATGCTACACTTAAAGAAATCCCAATCCATCAGAGCCACACGCTCCAGGGATCTAAACCTTGTCATCACAATAAACAAAACGTGCTCAAGGGATAGGTTCCTGACCCAGAGACTCCCCAGATTCTGGAATAGACTGCCCATACATGTCAAGCAGAGTGTTTCTTTGGCCCTCTTCATAAGGAACCTTGATGATTGGATGGGAGAAAGGAAATTCATCCCAGGGAATCACATCAGTCGCCCTGCTAGACAGCGGTCCAGGGAAGTAAATAGTGTGGGAAGAAATAGCCAAGGAATTGTTATGGCTAGGCTTGTATAGGCCCTAGAGCTGATAGCCTAGAACCAACCTATGAACCTAAGTATGTTATTATTATAATTCCTTTAGAAATTTAAATTGTTTTTTACTTTAGGTTTTATTTTTACACTTTAGCTATTTTTTATTTTTACTTTCTATGTTTGTATTTCTTGACTTAAGTGAAATCATTAATAGAACTGAAAATGTACACATATGGTAAGGGTTACATTTTTGAAAGTACTGGGAAAGAGGAAATTATCTGTAGTATTTTGGGTGTGTTCTGAATGAAAACCTATGACTCTGGTGATGCTTTTTGAGGTGAAAGCGCTCAGTCATAGTGTTTTGCCATGTTTTGTGTTTTAATATTTAATAAATCAGCATTTTTAGCACGAAGCTCATGTATGCCAGTAACAGGAAAAACTGATGGAGGTCCAGGGAGCACACAAGTTCAGTATAAATGACACAGCTAGTAGCAACCACCAAAGATTTATTGAGCAGAAACAGCAGTCAAGCGCTTTCGTCTTACATCAAGACTTCATCAGAACTGTAGTAATCACATAAACCACACAATATAAAAGAACATCCTGCAGTCATGCGGTTAAAACTAACCAATGCAAATAATCCATACAAAATAATTAATTAAGTAAAAACTCGAAAATATAATGACAGTTAGAATCAGTATGTGTGAGTAAACAAAACTGTCCCAAACCTGTTACAACAATGTATATACAACAAATTATGAAGATGACTGATGAATTACCCCTCCATACTTTTCAATTTTAGGATTGGGGTAATGGAACAGCAGTCATTGAGCCCAGGGGGGTAAGGGCATCACACATCAAAATCCAGATTAACTCCTTTCTATTAAAATGTTCTTCTGTGCTAAAACCCCTTGCATCCCATTCCATATAGTCTAACACTACAAACTTGAAGAGGTGGTCAGGAAACCTGAAATGTGCCTAAATAAGACATTGCTGTTCTTCCCTTTCTTGATGTCAGTCAAGTGTTTATAAATTCTTTCTTTCAGCTTACAACTAGTCATTCCAATGTAGAATGCCTTACAGCATTGACAAAGAGCCCCATATACCACCCACTTGGATACACAACTTAAAGTGTTTTTTTTTTTACCTTAAATTTTCTATTCCTGATGAAAAATGAGTCGCACAATAAAATATGCTGACAATAATTGTAATGATTGCATTTGTACATGCCCTTAGGTCTGTTTGAACATCTCACATATTGTTTCATTTCCAAAAGGTTCTTAAAAGACTTGTCTTTTCTGAACACAACCTTTGGGTTTACCCCAAGCAATTCTTTGCCATCATTGATACTCATCACAATTGGCCAAAAAATACGCACTGTGTCCACTACGTCATAGATGTTAACAGAAAAGGTGACTGTTAGTGAATGTTCAAAAGGGGCAATTGATGGTTGTGTTTCTTGGACAATCTATTACCAGTCAAATGGTCATCTGTTCGTCCACCAGGAACAGGTAATAGCAGATTATATAAAAACCATTCCTCCTGTTACCCTGGACTTCTTCCTTAATACTGTCCAATAACTCATAGGGGTAACTTCTTTTACTCAACATGCCAATTAATATATCTATTTCAACAGTGAAGGTGGTATCATCAGAAATCATACGAGCAAGTCTGACCAACTGCCCCTTGACCACAGCCCTCTTTTGAAAGTGTGGGTGCCAGCTATCAAAATGGAGGTAAGAATTGGAAAAAGTTTTTTTTTACAGTAGATGTTGGAACTATAAACATTTTTTTGAATAATCCTTGGTTACCAATACATCCAAACAGGCCATTGAATCATGATCAAACATGTGGGTAAACTTTAGGAAAGATGTACTACCACTGATATACTCAAGATATTCATTTAGTTTTGTGGCAGAATTGTCCCAGGCGATAAAAATATCGTCCAGGAAACGAATATAGAATGACCAACATTCAGCAAAGGGACTGTTAAATACATAATGTTTCTCCCAATAGGCCATGACCAAGTTGGGAAAGCTTGGGGAGAAATGTGTTTTTACTCACACATACTGTTTCTAACTGACATTACATTTTCAAGTTTTTAATTAATTATTTTTTATGCATTATATGTATTGGTCAGTTTTAACCACATGACTACAGGATGTTCCTCTACATTGTGTGGTTTATGTGATTACTGCAGTTCTGATGAAGTTTTGATGTAGGACGAAAGCGCTTGACTGCTGTTTCTGCTCAATAAATCTTTAGTGATTGCTAATATCTATGTGATTTATACTGACGTGTGCTCCCTGGACCTCTATCAGATTTTCTGGTTTGGTGCCTGGTTTCTTTTGTTGGATTTGTTTATGGCCACTGGAGGAGGATCTGGGTTAGCCAACTTGGATCTGGTTTTCCAAATGCATGCTGGTATAGGTAACCTCACTGCTCTTTTGGATAAAATTAACCTACAACTGGAAGGTAACAATACTTCCTCAACAAATATTAATTCTCAATTGCAGTAATGTTCTGGTTACCTTTCCTCTTGGTCTTATCAACTTGGTGGGGTTGACCAGTAAAGGAATTCTAACCACTGGAAGCTGTTGGACTTTGATACATGGAAAGCTGATATCTTTGAATTTTCTCTGTCAAGCTCCAGTCAGGTCAACACCAACAATAATATTATAGGTGAACACTCCTTTGTTGACCAGTTACAGTTATTTCAGGAGAAACTACTGGCTTATAAAAAAAATCAATTGGACAATGCATATTTGCAGGATAACATAAAGAGAGTCTTAATTCCTAAAGGGATATATATTTGTGGTGTTTCCCTAATGGAGTCAAAGCTGTCTTTGACTTTCACAAAGTTCTCATTAATATTTTCAACAAAGTAGGCACGGACATAATTAATTTAATCATATGTGAAAATGAAGTTAAATTAGACAAGTTGTCTCTTGACTTGGACATTATAAATAATAGTATAACTATTGATGGTTTATTTGATCATTATTACACCAACTACTACAATCTGTTTAAAAAGATTGATGAAACTTGTGCTGCAATAAAAACCAGGAAAGTTAGAAAACTGTAGAGAGATACTGAAACTTATACCAAAGGTAAGGCATATCCTCTGACCCAAAGGCCTTTGAACCTGGGCCACCAATACCATTTCCAGAATCAGATGATGGACAGCGGGAGGGCTTAAATTCACACAACTCTGATGACCTGGGCCTTCACAAAGGAACTGGAAACAGTGAACAACTGCCAAGATGTTCTGAGAGGCTCTATCACAAGGAAAAAGTAAAAGGGCAATTATCTAGTGCTTTTTCTGCTAAAGAACATAACAAAAACTGGAATAAAGACAATAATCCTAACTTTGAGCGTTTGGGAGCCAGGCCAAAAGCCTCTCATTCTGGATCCTTCAACAGTGGCTCAAACAACTTTAAGGCTGGTAATCAGTGGCAAAAAAGTGCTCAGGGAAGAAAATCCATGAGGAAGAAACATTATTAAAGGATCAGGTAAGTACTACGACAGATTATTTACCCATTCCAATCGACAGAACAATGGGATTTGAGACTTCACAAGTTTGTAATGACATTAATGCACTGCACAGTTCATGCTCAGGATTTTCTCTGAGACATGTGGACATTGTTCTTAATACAACAGATTTAAATAGCTCAAGTTTGGTTGGACAATTTGATGCTTTAACTGACAGGACAAGCTGGGGTATCTGAATTTAATTATGTAGGTCATCTGGAGAATATGCCTGTAGTTATGTTTGAGAATCACTGTGTTTGTCTTGAAAGCCAGTGCTGTAAATTGTGTGTTGACTGTAACCCAGCATGTGGACACATTTCATCTTTGAGTCATGAGTTCAGCTCTGACAATTTTTCAAATAGTTTTGAATTGATTTCACCTACATTTAAAGGTGCAAACATTGATAGTTATTGTTATGCTTTGTCTGAATTGGTATTCATGGATGTAAACAAGTCAATTAATTTTGACAGTTCCATTTCTTCAACCACCACCGGTGGAGTTCACAACGGTATGACAGCCTGTTCCCTACTTAATTCCCCTTTGAGGGACATGGGCAGTGGATATGAAAATGGGGAATTTTTACATGACACCAATTATGCAATGACAAATTTACTTTGTGAAGCTGAAGTTGATGCTAGTGACTTTCGTATTTCTAGTAGTGCAGTTAACACAGGCTTTGGGATGAATTTTGGAGCATTGCAAAAATATGTTGTGAATTGGGGGGGGGGGTTTCCAGGCATTAAGTTAGTTAGTGAGGCACAGCTAGAAGACTGTCCTGAATCCTTGAACATTTCAGCTGCAAATATTGTTCACTTTGACACTGTTAATATGGTGAACCTGCTTCACAGGTATCCATGTTTACTGGGTGTAGTTGCTTGTTTTCTGATGCTGAAAACATGGTTACCCCTAATAATTCTGGGGAGGTACCAGTTTGTATTTTCCATGGTTGTACAGTGGTAGCATTGTTACCTCACAGCAAGAGGTTCTCCCGTTCGATTCTTGGCTTGGCTTGGGAGTGCCTTCTGTGCAGAGTCTGCATGTCCTCCCCGCAGTTGGGTAGCATTTGAAAGACATGCGTGCGTAAATGGGTGTGCCTTCGTTGAAGGTTGGACATCGAGCTGGCACCTCGGTGTTTCGTAAAAATCTACTGCCAATCATTAGTGGACTGGAGTTCCGCTGTGTCGACCCCTTACCGGGAAAAGCCGAAAGACAAACAACAACAACAATGACCAGTTTGTATTCAAAATATGAATAATGGTTTTTATGTGCATAACCTTTCAAGTTTTAACATTACAAATGAACATCCCAATGTGTTAAGCAAAGGGTTGAGTTTTGTGTCAGCTAAGGAGTCCGATTTGGCTGAGGTTTTAATCGATTTAAAATTGTTTACACGTAAGCTTAATTTGGAACTCTGGTTCAAAACTGATGCCCCAAACTCTGACACAAACCCCAAGAAACCATAGATGGTTACCTCTCTTTTAGAAAATGTATGAATTAGAAATTCAGAAATCTTGTTCTAAAAAAACAGCTAATGACTATAAATTATCCAATGAGGAGGCATTGTTATTCAAAGAAGTATGTAGCAACAAGAGTATCAGGATAATGAAACCGGAGAAGGGTAAGGGAATAGTTGTGATGGATGTCAATGACTATAATAATCGTATGCTTGAGTTGCTTTTCACCAAGACTTATGTCCAGATATCTAAGAATGAGCTCAATATTGCCTATTCAAAATTGATATCTGTCTTTACGACAGGGTTATGCGGGGGCAAGTTAACAGTGACACATACGATTATTTACTGAATCAGCATCCAGTGGTAGTGGGCATTTTTGGGATACCCAAAATCCATAAAGTCTCCAAAATCCAAATTGGAGACCCATAGTGGACATGGATAGAAGCAAGACCTTCTAGATCAGTCACTAAAGTCCCACATATTTGTAAGGATTCTTGGGATTTTTTGACCAGCCTTTGGAATCTCAGGTTTCTGGTGATTGTATATTGGTCACAATAGATGTCCAAATTTATATTCTGTTATTCCACACAAGGTAGGGCTGGAGTAGTTGGAAAATATTCTTTCTGACATAGGACTGTTAGTGAATAATGACATTAACATGGCTTGTACACTTATGGATCTGGTTTTAACCAACAATTTTCTTTATTTTGAAGGCTAGTTGTTCAAATAGGTAAATTGAATGGCCATGGGGGCTTCATGCACCCCAAGCTTTGCCAACTTGGTCATGGCCTATTGGGAGAAACATTATGTATTTAACAGTCCCTTTGCTGAATTTTGGTCATTTTATATTCATTTCCTGGATGATATTTTTTTCATCTGGGACGATTCTGCCACAAAACTGAATTAATTTTGTGAGTATATCAATGGCAGTACAGCTTTCCTAAAGTCTACCAACATGTCTGATCATGATTCAATGGCCTATTTGGATGTATTGGTAACCAAGGATTATTTGAGAAATTGTTTTTGTTCCAACATCTACCATAAAAAAACTTTTTCCAACTGTTACCTCCATTTCGATAGTTGGCACCCATACTTTCAAAAGCGGGCTGTGGTCAAGGGGCAGTTGGTCAGACATGCTTGTATGATTTCTGATGATGCCACCTTCACTGTTGAAATAGACAAATTAATTGGCATGTTCATTAAAAGAAGTTACCCCTATGAGTTATTGGACAATATTAAGGAAGAAGTCCAGTGTAAGATGAGGAATGTTTTTTACAAACAGCTATTACCTATTCTTGGTGGTCCAACTGATGACCATTTGGCTGGTAATAGCTTGTCCAAAGAAACACAACCATCAATTGTCCCTTTTGAACGTTCACTAATAGTCACCTTTTGTGTTACAATCTATGACGTAGTGGACACAGTGCATCATTTTTGGTCAATTGTGATGAGTATCAGTGAGGGCAAACATTGTTTGGGGTCAAGCCAATGGTTGTGTTCAGAAACGGCAAGTCTTTTAAGAACCTTTTGGAAATGAAATGAGATGTGAGTTGTTCAAGCAGACCTAAGGGCATGTACAAATGCAATCATTGCAGTTATTGTCAGCATATTTTATTGTACGACTCATTTTTTCATCAGGAATAGGAAATTTAAGGTAGAAAAACACTTCAATTATGTATCCAAGGGGGTGGTATGTGTAGCTTTTTGCCAATATTGTAAGGCATTCTACATTGGATAGACTAGTTGTAAGCTGAAAGAAAGAAAGAAAGAATGTATGAACACTTGAATGACATCAAGAAAGGGAAGAACAGCAATGCCTTATGTAGCACATTTCAGCTTTTCCTGACCACCTCTTTAAGTTTGTAGTGTTAGACTATATGGAATGGGATGCAAGGGGTTTTAGCAAAGAAGAGCACCTTAATAGAAAGGAATTAATATGGATTTTGATGTGTGATGCCCTTACCCCCCCCCCCCCCGGGCTCAGTGATTGCTGTTCCATTACCCCAATCCTAAAATTGAAAAGTATGAAGGGGTGATTCATCAGTCATCTTCATAATATGTTGTACATACATTGTTGTAACAGGTTTGGTAAAGTTTTTTTACTCACACATACTGTTTCCAACTGTCATTACATTTTCAAGTTTTTAATTATTTATTTATTTTGTATGCATTATTTGTACTGGTCGGTGTTAACCAGATGGCTACAGGATGTTCCTTTATATTGTGTGGTTTATGTGATTACTGCAGTTCTGATGAAGTCTTGATGTAAGACAAAGGCGCTCAACTGGTGTTTCTGCTCAATAAATCTTTGGTTGTTGCTACAAGCTGTGTGGTTTATACTGGATGTGTGTGCTCCCTGGCCCTGCTCGTTCCTGGTTTCTTTTGTTGGATTTTCACTGAACCTGTCTGCCAGCAGGTTGGCGATATCTATGGCATTTGTGTATGTGTTGTTATTGACCACCAGTTTAGAGCGGATTTGGGTGTTGCCTATTTGTGATTTTCCTTGGTGGATATGGCCAATTTGGACTTGAAGTTAGCCTTAGAGGATTTCATCAGTGACCTTATTTGCTTGTTCAAACAAAAGAGAGATTGCTTCAAACTTGGCACCTGCTCCTTCTTGGCCCTGGACAGCAATTTCCTCCTTCTGTTATAGACTTTGTCTATTGCTGCTGTCCACTAGACAGGTTTACTCTTCCTTGAGGAAGATGATTTGGATCTGTCAGGTATTGCTCTGTCCATACAGCTGTGCAGGTGCTCATATATTTTGCTGGTGTAGGCTTGGGCATTAGTGCTAGTTCCAACTGAAGGGACAGTGGCTGCGCAGCTCCTTATACCTACTCTGAGGAGACTGTAGTCAGCTTTGGATATATTTTGTGTGACTCTGATGAGGGGGGGTCAGGGGAGATGTTGACTTCAAAAGTGATTGCTTTATGGTCAGATCTTACAAAGGAGGATGACACTGTAGGAGTGCTACAGTGGCTACTCATGTTGGTTAGGACCAGGTTCAGGATATTTTCACCTCTCGATGGGGTGCTGACTAGCTGATCTAATGCATTGCCATTGACGAAGTTGTGGAATCTCTGGCCATTTATGTTTGGGCTAGAATAGGTCTTGCACTCTATGGTTGGGTAGTTAAGGTCACTCAGGATCTAGGTAGAGGGTTGAATCTTGGCAGATTGAAGTAAGTCCAGATAGGTGTAATGGGTGTCCTGAGTCATGATTGGAGGTCTGTAGCTAGCTATGATTTGAATGTTGTTTTTTTAACAATTAATCACACTTGCAGTGTCTCCTGTGTGGTATACCGTTTGAACAGCCTGGAGGTGTGTATGTCTTTGATAAATATTGAAACTCCACCTCCTTTGTAGCCCTCCATTAAAACTCCAACATCTGAAAGTATGGTATCATGAGTAACCTGATAAGGTTGGGGTGCTGTCCACCGCTTTTAACCAGGTTCCAGTCACTGCACAAATGTCAGAATCCTCCAGGGCAAGGAATGCTTGCAATGAGTGCAGTTTCATGCTAAAACTCTTAGCATTTAGCGGCATGACCTTTCATTTTGTTTATATGAATTATTCATGTTGGTAATATTGTGGTCATGACTTTGGCTAAAAAAAGTACTATGGGGGAGGCAGGAGCCTTTGCCAGAAGCCTAAAGCCCAAGGGAGACAGATGAAGGCCATCTGTGGAAAAGCTTTGTGGTCTGTCAATTATGTACTGGCTTTTGACTGAGACAGCAAGGATCCTAGGTTCTTAATGTGATTTCATGTCTCACATATTGTGTTCTTAGATGGTAGTAGTAGAGAGTTATCTGTGTACATAAGGCAGTTACTACACCGTTTCACATTATGCGTCCATAGTTATCAAAATATGTGGCACAGAGGTCAGGGATAGTAGAGTGGTTACTGTCTGAGGGGAGTACCTATAGGTGTGAGTATGGCTGGATAAAATCAATACAGTAGCTGCAGGCAAGGGCCTCACTCACACCGGAGTGTCAGTAAGGGAAAAAATGCAACTGAGACCTCACAAAGGGTTCAAACAGCACAGTGGTGGTGTGCAACAGACAAATAACCAGAAACCCACACAAATGCTGGTTTTAAATGCCACAAAAACAAAGGTGACACAAAGACATTGGAACTGACCAACCAACCACTGTCCCTGAGCTCTTAGCTCAACACCCTATGCCAGACCAGTTCCAACCAGTTCACTTACTCCCATTAAGTGCAGGTAGACCCAGGCCAACAAAAGATAGTGTAGCAGAAAACACAGGAATCACACAAACAGATCTAAATACAGCAAAACCTGTAACCAGTCTATGCTAAAGATATTTCAACTCTGTTTAGGTCAATTTAACACAGGAGAACAGATACACACTTAAATATAAAGTGGGAAACAAGAGCAAACTGATTTAAACAAATTAAGCAATTAACCAATAAAAAAGCTCAAAACTGAGCCCTGTTCCAGCGGTTTTCAATCAGGCATGTTCTAACTGCACACTCCTGCCACTAGGATGCAGGGGAACCCTCTCCAAAAAAGATGGCCTGGATTAGTCCTCAAGTTATACAAACAAAGCTAGACTTGTCAGGTCTGAATCTAGTCTATGCTACAGCAAACAAGGTGCACCAATTTCAAAAAGAAACAGTGCAAATAAGCAGGCACAATAAGCCTTTAACCAGCAATTCCCAGCTCAAAAGGGCAGAATCTACCCTCTCCTCCCACAAGAGTGCGGACCACAAACCTTCTTAATGTAAAATGACTGGCCTGAAGCCCTAGTGATTAAGCCAAAATGCTTATAATATCAGTTACAATTTAATCAGGCTACTAACAAGCAGTAATACATGCAGCAGAATAAGTGCAATTGACTACTTTTAAGAACAGACAGCAAGAAAAAAAATGAGTAAAGTAGGAAGAAACAGAAATACAGTGGAATTATTTTTTACGTTAAGTGGGAAGGGATGAAACACAATAATTTAAGTTTGGGAAACCAAGGGGGCCTTCCCAAATGATCTCTCTCTCTACTCAGTAGAATAAGATAATGGGATGGGACTGGGAGGAGTGTCCAAAATGAGACTTATAGTGGGGATGGGCAACTCAAAAGCCACCAAATTTAGGAACACATCAAGGACTGGCTGAGTAGGAGGGGGAAACCTCCAACAGAACAGAAAACGTAAAAGAAAACAAATGTAATACTATAATAAGATACAAAATAGAAGTGATCAAACCTTGGATAAAGGGCTTCAAATCAGCATTAAATGCAGAGATGCCTGGTACTCAGAGCACTGCTGACCACACAAACATCAGACATATATGCTGTATTGCCAGCTATATGTAAACAATTTTACATTTCAATAGTTCCTTACTATTAGCAAGGCAAATGTAGATTACTGGATGTTGTCAGATACAGAGACACATACAACATGCAAAGGTCTTTCTATGAGGCAGGTCTGAAAGTATTATTCAACATTAATTCTGGGTTAGCTCAGATTATATCAGTGTGTGTGTGTGTCACCTGCCTTCATTTCCCAGTCTAACAGAAACTAACATACATTTTAACATCTCTGCATCAGATGTACATATCTGTCTGATGTTTGTGTAGAACTGGAAGTCATAACTGTTAAATACTTTTGCATTTTCAACCTTTTAATTATTTATGTTTCAAGACTATACAAAAACCTTTAGCTGTAGAAATGTGTGTCTGCTTGCTGCACTGAAACTGAGATAACACATTCATAACCACAAGTTCAGCTTATTTACTTGAAGTTTTGAAACTTATGTTTGCGGCTTCCAGCTTCTACCATTAATACATACATTTGCACAGGTAATACTTTATATAAATGTCTGTTCTTTGCCAGTACAGTACACTGTGGTTATACTCCTGAAGCTCAGCCATACCTCTCTACCTCTTAGCACAAGAAATCTGGACAAAGCATGACAAAATGGGGGGACAAAGGGCCATAACTAGGGACAGATTTTAAATATTGCTCTTATAAACTTTGAAATTTGCTAGAGTAACATGGTTTGTTTTGACATATATTTTCTGAGGGATTTGAACTCTGTAACTCAAATGTATATCATCATTTAATGACATCATTCCTCATATTATCTCAGTGATTTGGTAGAAAAACTCAAATGTTATGTGGAACAGACCAAAATTATGAGGCAACAACCTGGACATTATGTGGAAATCTTTGCAGTTGAGAGGTATGTATGTCTGACCATTGTTAACAGACATTCAGATTCTGTAGCAGTGGGCTGTGTAAATGTGTGTTGGGGTGAGTAAGGAGGCAGGCAGATGTGAGTGTCATAAATCCTTTTCTGTCTGACTGTGCATGCTGCTACAATTGATGCTGGTCTATCAGCTGTGTATGTTTGTAGGGGAAGACTGAGATTTGTCCCTTAAAACCTCAACATTCCCCCCCAACCCTTTATGTTTGGCTGTTGTGTGGATGCCCTGCTGTAGGTGTTTGGGAGCAATGTTAGGTCTGTAGCAGGTAGCTGGACATACTGCTGCATGTGTAGCAGACCACAGCTGCTGCATTCTGGCCATGAGTCAGACTAGGGATTGTGAATACATTGGAGGAGAGCAAGATTTTACTGTCAGAGAGCGTGCAGTGTCAGCTGTTGTGTTACAGCATGGCCTGGCTGAGGGTACCCATAACAGTCCAAGTGAGGCATGTGCCTGTGGTGCATATGTTACATAACAATGCTATCCAGAGAGTGTTAGGCAACATTTAGTAAACATATTCATAACTGTGAAATGTGTCCTACCCTGCAGGGCTTTAATGTGCTACTGTGGGTGGCAGTGACTGCAGTAGGAGCAACACGTTTTGCTGGACATTGCAGAGCTCCATTATTCCTATGTTGCATTGACATGCATGTAGTTGTCATGCCACACACCGTGCTGTGGGTCAGGACTGTGGGTTTCTAGATGTGACAGATGCTAAAACTGTAACAGATGGAACTACCAAGTCAATCATATGGCAGGTGTATGTGTAAGACATATGTGCATGCATACAGTGTGTGACACAGGATTAGCATGGACATGTGTGTTCTGATGGGTATGACATGTGACACTGAGCTGTCTGTCATGCTTTTGTAACCCCAATCTGCACTGCCTTGCCAGTATGTGTGCACACAGAGTAGGTTTTATGAGGACCCTGCCATGAATAGGGGACACAACTGCGGATATTCAGAAACAGTCTGTGCAGTTATCACCTATACTAGATATTGTAGGCCTCCCGTACATCCAGATGCATTTCTTTGTTTGTGTACTGGTTCTGTGTCTGTGTCAGAGGCCCAAGTACACTGTGATTTGGGCCAGTATATATAGGAGTAGTGTGTAAGTGGCAATCAGGACATGTTTGTAAAAACAGTTGCTGTACTCCACAGGTCAGTTTGCTTATTGGTATGTTGCTCTGACTGTATTTCAGATGGGTCTTTGTTCAAAATTTGTCACTGATGTATTTTTTTCACTAAAGTTACATCCCCATAGTGCATGATATATTTACAAATGCATCAGTAATTGCCCAGAGCTGATTTGGTATAGTGTTGTGTTGCTGTGACTCTGGTTCAGAAGGTCCTGTGTTCAAACTGTGGCAGCCTTGTCTTTTTTTCACTAATGTTACATGACTGTAATGCATGATATGTTCACAAAAGCACTGCTAATTCCCACAGCTGATTTGATGTAGTGGTGTGTTGCTCTGACTGTGGTGGACAGGGGCCTGGGTTCAAGACCTGCCAATGATGACTTTTAATGTACAATGACTAATGCATGATATATTTACAAAAGCATTAATAATTCTCACAGGAGATTTGGTATAGTGATACATTCCTCTGACTCTAGTACAGAAAGTCCCGGATTCAAGAAGTGCCAGTGATGACTTTTTCCCCTAATGTTAAATAAATGTAATGTATGATATATTTACAAAATTATTAGGAATTCTTATACGCGATTTGGTGTAGTGGTATGTTCCTTTGACTCTAGTGCACAGAGTCCTGGGTTCCAGACCTGCCAGTGATGACCTTTTTTCCCTAATGTTACATGACTGTAATGCATGATGTATTTACAGAAGCATTAGTAATTCTCATAAGAGATTTGGTGTAGTGGTATGTTCCTCTGACTCAAGTGCACAGAGTCCTGGGTTCCATACCTACCAGTGATGATCTTTTTTCCCTAATGTTAAATGACTGCAATGCATGATATATTTACAAAAGCATGAGTAACTTTCTCAGGAAATCTGGTGTAGTGGTACGTCACTGTGACTCAAGTGTACAGGGTCCAGGATTCAAGTTCTGGCTGCTTTTTTTTTTTTTTGCTGGGTAGTAGAACAGTGTCTGAATGAGATAGAATGATTAAATCAGTTTTAAGCAGGTTTAAGTGAGTTTGCATGCCGCTAATTGGTGCCAAGAGACACTTAGCTTTCCTTAGCTTTGCTTAGCGGTGCTTACTCGTGCGTAAACCTGTGCTAATTCCACAAAAAGAAAAAAAAGAGTGGTAGGAAAGTGGTGAAATGGGGGTAAGCAGAGGGAAATACATTATGAAAGGCAGCTAGCGATGTGCAGGATGGGTGTAGAGAAGGACCATAGCTCTCCATTTCATAGGCAGCAACAGCTGTGAAAGATGTGGACAGTTTGGAATTTGGTGCCTCACACCACACAGGGAGGAGTGTGGGGTATATATGTTTGTTGATTAATTGATGGGATGATTGATTCATGGCAGTGTATGTGAGGTGAAATGGAGAGCTATATATGGGACGAGATTATTTTTGTGGGGACAGATGCGATGAGAGTGGGATGTTGAGGAAGGGTTGTAGGTACATTTGTGGAGGTAAGTTGGGTAGGATAGTTTTTTTTTTAAACAGACAAGAAAGCAGACAGGGGTGGTGTATGATACATGAGGGGGATAAACACCTTGGACAGGGAGGGTGATTGGGAATTGGAGGGCCGCGTGCCCCCAGATGGAAACAGTGGAACTGAGTTCCCCACTCATGGCCAGTCACCACTGCCCCTTCACGTTCCTGAAGGTGGCTGTGCTGGGGGCTGGAAAATTGGGCCACCCTGCCCCTCAAGGTGTGCCAGTCTGCCCTCAGTCTGGTTCAGGAGTACATCCAAGTCCCTCTGGATGAGCTTGTGCACCATACCTTGGAACTGGTGTCGAGTGACAGGGTCCTATCCGTGCCCGAGCACATTAGGGGGATAAGCCCTATCCCCTGACACAGTTCCACCTGAGGGTGGTACAGGACCAGCAGAGGAGGCATTTTGAGATTGGGTCTCAGACATACTGGGACCTGGTGCCATGGCCAGATGAGGTGAGACGGCCGAATCCACTGGTATCTGCCTACTCAAACATGCTATGGTGTTAAGGTTTTTCAAGGTGTATTGGTTAGTCATGAACAAAACATTTCAACATTAGTTATAACAGCATGCATGGATGTTCCAATTAATCCAGAACAATAGAACTGGGTAAATTGTATGGCAAACAGTACACATGCATAAATGGGATAACAGTCATTATTGTAACAGTATGCCAGTAAACATTTACAGCAACAGGCCACCAACAATGGAATTTCAACAAGGTATGTTAGTAATGAACCATTTAAATATATGAACAATAATAGGACAAATGTCCCAACATTAAGTTTTGAGAACAATATACCCATAGTATATTAGTAATAATTATTGAAGCATATAAGGGGTGGGGGAGGAAGCAGTCCATTACCAACTGTACATGCTTATATTTTTCACACCAGTACTGCTCAATACTCTACAGGTCTGCCTTCACTTTACATCTGCCTGAGACCTGTAGCTAGTGTAACGAGTATATACCTGTTAATCTGTTGACCTGGAATGCTATTGGGCAAGCTGTGGCAACTGTAGGTACATGAGTAGAGGAGATTCATACAAATCAAGGTTACATATATGACTAACAAGGTGTACCCTGCACTGATGTTGTGTGACTGTGCTAAAGGCATACTTCTACTTATATATTTGTGCAAGGTTATTGGCAACAGTGATCAGTAGCCATGACAGAGTGACACTTGAGAGATATGTATCAGGAAGAGTGCATATTGTATATAGCTATCCTGCTGTCATTTGTTGGCATGGGGCTGGGCAGTGGAACATCTGTACACAGTTTATTAGTATACTCTTCCTATAGCTAATATAATAATTTCTTTACCTGTGAGCCCTGTGGAGAAAATATCTGTTAACACTACCTGACAGTTTCTACAAGTACTCATGATTACTTGTGTGTCACTATGAAAACAGCTTCATACCAGTCCTTGGATCCAAACCATGGTCTGTGTGTCCAAAATTTAACGAGACATATGTATTTCATATTACACTGAGCTACTGGGGCATTGCTGTCTGCGGTTTGACTGATTTCTGCCTACAACTCACTTGATCACACATTCTGACCTTGCAAAATAAGTGTAGTGTCATAGTGTCATGAGTGATAGTGAACTGTGTATTAATACTTTGCATGTTGGTGTACACATTTAACCCATAGTGGATGTGATTATGTGTGATTTGTACAGAGCACAGCAGGCTGCTGGGTTGCATACCTGACCCATACACATTTGCACATCATATATTTGCAGTATCCACCTATTACAGTCTCATATAGTCATGCTGCATGGCCCTCCATATTACGGGCCGTCTGCTATGCAGCTGTGGGGAGAAAACACACCATTATGCATACCTGTCTGTCAGATATTCATACTATAATTTGATATATCACCAGTAGATATACTTAAAAACTTCTGGGCAATTCTAGGTTTGAGCATCTTGGATCCACTGGGGCAACAGCACCCCCTTATATACTTAAAAACTAATGGGGCAATTCTAGGCCTGAGCATCTTGGATCCACTGGGGGCAAAAGAACCCCCTTCCTCCATCTCAGGTCATCACAATGATGACAGACCAGTTTGGGGATGCCAGTGGCAGTGGTGAGCTCACATGCCAGAGGGTCCCAGGTCTCAGACTTGTATTCCAAGGCCTGGTATTGGCCCTGCAGCAGTCTGTCATCATGGTTCTTCACAATGAGTCCAGCCATGACCCTGGACTCAAGGATGCCCCAGCACTGTGCCTGAAAGCTGGCTCACTCTCCTGCACCTGCCATACTTCCTACAGGGATCAAACTCTAACAGGTTCATAGGATCATAGGAACTTACTAGGCTATTGGCCCTGAGGCCCTCATAAGCCTAGCCAAGAGTTTAACCCATGTATAGACAAATCAGCACCGGATGCCCCTGTCCAGCAGGGACACAAGTGGAATCCCAGGGATGTATTTTCTATTTCCCACCAATTATCAAGGTTGTGCTTAAAAAGGGGTAAAGAGGTACTCTGCTTGACATAGAGAGGGAGTCTATTCCATAGATGGGGGAGTCTCTGGGGTACAAATCTGTCCCGCCAACAAGTCCTATTGATGTTACAGACCAGCTTGAGTCCGTGTGTGCTGGTTACTTGAGTAGAGCTTGACTTGCGGATATGCAGCAGTCCCATCAAGCCAGGGTCCGAGATCACCTTATATGCCAGACAGAGGTCACCTCTGAAGAGTCTGTATGACACAGAGTGGAGGGATAGGGCTTTCAGCCTATCTGTGTATGGTAGATTTTTGAGGCCCTGGATTCTCCTAGTGAGGAACGTATGTGGTCTCTCCAGCTGCTGCATGTGCTTTGAGAGGTACATGCCGAATGGGGCATTGCACTCAATAATAGGCCTTATAAGGGAAGAATACAGGGATGCTATGACCTCCTTGTCCCTACATGAGATACCCTTACTTATGAGATGACCTATGTGGAAAGCCTTCCGTACATTGGAAGCAACTTGGTGGTCAAAAGTCAGGTTGCTATCAATCTGGCTGCCGAAATCCCTCACAACTGACTGTGTGCTTAGGACATTGTTATTAATGTTATAATTTGTGGGGACAGCTCTCTCCCCAAAGGGGATGATGATGCATTTTTTTTGTATTCAGCTTGAGGCCATGTTTCTGGCACCAGAGATTACTTTGGGTGAGACCCTCTTGGAGGATGTCCATGTCACTAGGGGAATTGAAGACAGCTTCCAGCTTGCAGTCATCTGCAAACTTGGTCAGCCATAGTCCACTGGTTTTGGCCTGTACATCAGAAAAGTATATCCCACATAATAGAGGCCCCAAGACCGAACACTGGGGTATGCCACTCAATACGGGTTTCCTGCTTGAGGTGGTTCCCCTATTTTGACTAGGTGGGTTCTATCAGTGAGCCATGTAGCTACCCATCTGGTAACATATGGATTGATGCCTAGTTGAGAGAGTTAATCTGTTTGCCTGAGTGGGGAATAGTGTTGAAGTCTTTGACCAGGTCAAGGTAGGTGGTGTGCACTGCCTTCCCCTCATCCAAGGTTTTGGTGATTGTCTCAAAAAAGTCGACCAGCTTTAATAGACATGACCTCCCCTTGATGAAGCCAAACTGTGTAGGATCGAGTGTTTGGAGGTTGCCAATGTTCTTGTTAATGAGGTCCATGGTAATCCATTCCATGGGCTTGCAGATCAGGCTAGTTAAGCTGATGGGTCTGACATTTCCCAGATTGGTGGACGCTCCACCTTTATGTAAAGGGATGACAGTGGCTGTCCTCCAATCAGCTGGGACAAAGCTGTACTCAGGCTTTGGTTGAGTAGGGTGCCTAATGGTGCTGCAGGTTTATGCCTGAGTTCATGTAGGATGCAAACTGGGATGTTATCGGGTCCCATGGAGGCTGTACTTTTTGCCTTTGAGAGATCAGTGCTGACCCGATCCCTAGATATAAGAGGAAGGGGGTAGGTACTGGGAATGTACTGATTTACTGATGGGGGAGACAGAGGGGTGAAATTTTCAGTGAATCTGTCAGCCAGCATGTTTGCTATATCTACGGTATTTGTATATGTGGTGTCATTGACCACCAGTTCTGAACAGATCTGGGTGCTACCTTTGAGATTATGGATGTATGTGAAGAAGCCCCTTATGACTGTCTCTAGTAGATGCAGCCAGCCTGAACTCGAAGTTTGCTTTGGAGGATTTCTTTACTGCTCTTATTTGCTTGTTTAGGCTAAGGAGAGATTGCTTTTAATTGGGCACCTGCTCCTTCTTGGTCCTGGGCATCAATTTTATTCTTTTGTTATAGTTTATTTATTGCAGATGTCCACCACAGAGGTTTACTCTTCCTTGCATAGGAGGATTTAGTCCTGTCAGGTATTCCTGATTCCATGCATCTATATAAATGTTTGTATAGTACCTTAGTATAGTTTTGGATACTGCTGCCAGTTCCTAGAGAGGAAGAGGGGGCTGTGAAGCTGTTTATACTATCCCTCAGGAGGCTGTAATCAGCTTTGGAAATGTTTTTTGTTTAACCCTAGCTGGGGGGGGGGGTTGCAGGAGATGGTGACTTTGAACATGACCGCTTTATGGTCTGACCTTACAAGGGAGGATAATACTGCAGGGATGCTGCAGTGGTTACTCATGTTGGTTAATATCAAGTTTATGATGATATTATCACCTCTTGGGGTATTGACTAGCCGTTCCAAAGCATTTGCATTGACAAAATCAAGGACTCTCTGGGCATTTGTGTTCTGGCATGAGTAGTTCTTCCAGTCTCTGTTTGGGTAGTTAAAAGTCACCCAGGATCAGGGTAAAGGATTGAATCTTGATTGATATGAAGAGGTCTAGATAGGCAGTTTGGGCATCTTGGGTCAGATTTTAGGGCTGGTAGCTAGCTATGATTTGTATAGGGTTCTTGTCAATGGTTAACTACACCTGGAGTGTCTCCTGTGCATCATACAGTTTGACCAGCCTGGAAGTGTGCATGTCTTTAATATATATTGAAACCCCACCTCCTTTGGTTTTACTACCCACAGTTTGGAGACTGAATGTATGATAGGATGAGTAACCAGGTATGGCTGGGGTGCTCTCCACAGCTTTGAACCAGGTTTCTGTGACTGTGCAGATGTCAGCATTTTCCATGTTTAAGAATGCATGCAGTGAGTGCAGTTTCATGTTTAGACTCCTAGCATTTAGCAGCATGGCCTTTAATTTAGGTTTTGTTGCAATTTTTATGTGGTAGTTTTAACTTCATCACACTTCTGCCAGTATTTACAGCTGTGCAGTTTACATAAAGCCAGATTCTCGCCCTTTGCCATCATTGGACCATTTTCAGAAATGCTGAGCAAAGCTGAGTAGTGCGCAAACCCACTAAGCTGAGTTGAGCAGTGCTTAAGGTGGCAAATGCTGAACAGTGCTTAGCAGTGTGCAAATCCACTTAACTGAGCTGAATACTAATTAGAGTTGGACTTCTTACCAATGCTCAAATGAGCTAAGCACAGCTGAGTACTGCTAAGTATTGCTTAGGCAGGTCCTGTTTAAGCATTGCTAAGCTTGGCTTAGCAGTGCTTAGCAAAACTGAGGTAAAGGCAAACAAATGCTTTCATTTAAAAAAATCAGAATTCCATATTAATTACTCATTCTTGATACATTATTGTTAAGTGTATATGTTTTACATAAGTAATAACCGATGATATTGGTGTGGTATATTAAGATTTACCCATGGTTGGTGTGGTTTAATCACCAGGGTGAAGCCAGTGTTACCAATGAAGTTTTCCACATTCCAAATCTTACTTATCTCAGAATCACCAGTTATCTCCATAGCACTACTAGTGCATAACAGTGAAGCTCGATTAACATCACAGAGTTAATTTCTCTGACTGTCCCATCCCCCACACACACACATGCTCAGTAATGTACTTACAGAAACATTGGGTGCATTTATTGTGATATTGCTATTGCTTGTAACTCTAAGTGGGGTACTGCTCTGTTATAGTGCAGGTTATGTATTATTTCATACATTTGTTAATACAGTATAATTGAAAAGGATGTTATGGTTTGTAGAAAAAAAATACCCAAAGAGCCAACTATATTACTTCCTTTATGTGTCTAACCAAAAAATGGTGTGAATACTTCAAAATGTTTTCTTAAAATAATGCATAAGCATATATAATTCAACACAATATTTGAAAATAAGAATAAGTAAGAATGCCGTAAACTATAACATACTTGAAGCTCTTTGGAGTACATTATTTAAATTTCATGTCCTTTTATACTCCATACTTACTGGTTAAGGGCCCACTATAGGGCCCTGCCAGATTTTGTTTAATGCATGCATGTGTGCTTGTTTACTGTATTACATTACTCATTGAACGTAGCCATTCTACAAAGATGCTGTTATGGAAGTTATTTATTATAGATTTTTTTCTTTCTTAGTTTCAGAACTGCATACCTACTCATGTACCAAAAGATGGATCAAAATAAATGGCCTGTACATCAGAAAAGTATATCGCACATAACAGAGGCCCCAAGACTGAACCCTGGGGTATGCCACTCAATATGGGTCTCCTGCTTGAGGCGGCTTCCCCTATTTTGCTAGGTGGGTTCTATCAGTGAGCCAGTTAGCTACCCATCTGGTAACATATGGATTGATGCCTAGTTGAGAGAGTTAATCTATTTGCCCCACTGGGGAATAGTGTCAGATGCTTTGACCAGGTCAAGTTAGGCGGTGTGCACTGCCTTCCTCTCATCCATGGTTTTGGTGATTGTCTCAAAAAAGTTGACCAGATTTAATAGACATGACCTCCCCTTGATGAAGCCAAACTGTGTAGGATCGAGTGTTTGGAGGTTGCCAATGTTCTTGTTAATGAGGTCCATGGTAATCCATTCCATGGCCTTGCATATCAGGCTAGTTAGGCTGATGGGTCTGAAATTTCCCAGATTGGTGGACGTTCCACCTTTATGTAAAGGGATGACAGTGGCTGTCCTCCACTCAGTTGGGATAAAGCTGGTACTCAGGCTTTGGTTGAGTAGGGTGCGTAATGGTGCTGCAAGTTCCTGCCTGAGTTCATGTAGGATGCAGCCTGGGATGTTACTGGGTCCCATGGAGGCTGTACTTTCTGCCTTTGAGAGATCAGTGATGACCTAATCCCTAGATATAAGGGGAAGAGGGTAGGTACTGGGAATGTCCTGATTTACTGATGGGGGAGACAGAGGGGTGAAATTTTCACTGAATATGTCAGCCAGCATGTTTGCTATATCTACGGCATTTGTATATGTGGTGTCATTGACCACTAGTTCTGAACAGATCTGGTTGCTACCTTTGAGATTACGGACATATGTGAAGATGCCCTTATGATTGTCTCTAGTAGATGCGGCCAGTCTGAACTCGAAGTTTGCTTTGGAGGATTTCATTAGTGCTCTTATTTGCTACATTAGGCTAAGGAGAGATTGTTTCTAATTGTGGAAATGCTCCGTCTTGGTCCTGGGCATCAATTTTATTCTTTTATTACAGTTTATTTATTGCAGATGTCCACCAGACAGATTTACTCTTCCTTGCAAAGGAGGATTTAGTCCTGTCAGGTATTCCTGATTCCATGCATCTATATAAATGCTTGAATAGTAACTTAGTATAGTTTTGGATACTGCTGCCAGTTCCTAGAGAGGGAGAGGGGACTGTGAAGCTGTTTATACCATCCCTCAGGAGGCTGTAATCAGCTTTGGAAATGTTTTTTTTGTTTGACTCTAGCTGGGGGGGGGGGGGGTTGCAGGAGATGGTGACTTCGAACTTGACCGCTTTATGGTCTGATCTTACAAGGGAGGATAATACTGCAGGGATGCTGCAGTGGTTACACATGTTGGTTAATATCAAGTTTATGATATCACCTCTTGTTGGGGTATTGACTAGCAATTTTAAAGCATTTGCATTGACAAAATCAAGGACTCTCTGGGCATTTATGTTCTGGCATGAGTAATTCTTCCAGTCTCTGTTTGGGTAGTTAAAAGTCAACCAGGTTTAGGGTAAAGGGTTGAATCTTGATAGATTTGAAGAGGTCTAGATTGGCAGTTTGGGCATCTTGCATCAGATTTGGGGGCTGGTAGCTAGCTATGATTTGTATAGGGGTCTTGTCAATAGATAACTACACCTGGAGGGTCTCCTGTGCATCATACAGTTTGACCAGCCTGGAAGTGTGCATGTCTTTAATATGTATTGAAACCCCACCTCCTTTGGCTTTACTACCCACAGTTTGGGGTCTGAATGGATGATAGGATGAATAACATGCTATGGACTGGGGTGCTCTCCGCAGCTTTGAACTAGGTTTCTGTGACTGCACAGATGTCAGCATTTTCCATGGTTAAGAATGCTTGCAATGAGTGCAGTTTCATGTTTAGACTCCTAGCATTTAGCAGCATGGCCTTTATTTTAGGTTTTGTTGCAATTTTTATGTGATAGTTTTAACTTCATCACTCTTCTGCCAGTATTTCCAGCTGTGCAGTTTAAATAAGGCCAGATTCTCACCCTTTGCCATCATTGGACCATTTTCAGAAATGCTGAGCAAAGCTGAGTAGTGCGCAAACCCGCTAAGCTGAGTTGAGCAGTGCTTAAGGTGGCAAATGCTGAACAGTGCTTAGCAGTGTGCAAATCCACTTAACTGAGCTGAATACTTAGAGTGGGACTTCTTAGCAATGCTCAGATGAGCTAAGCAGAGCTGAGTACTGCTAAGTATTGCTCAGGCAAGTCCTATTTAAGCATTGCTAAGCTTGGCTTAGCAGTGCTTAGCAAAACTGAGGTAAGGGCAGACAAATGTTTTCATTTAAAAAAAAATCAGAATTCAATATTAATTACTCATTATTGATACATTATTATTAAGTGTATATATTTTACATAAGTAAAAACCGATGACATTGGTGTGGTATATTAAGATTTACCCATGGTTGGTGTGGTTTAATCACGTGGGTGAAGCCAGTGTTACCAGTGAAGTTTTCCACATTCCAAATCTTACATATCTCAGAATCACCAGTTATCTCCATAGCACTACTAGTGCATAACAGTGAAGCTCGATTAACATCACAGAGTTAATTTTTCTGAATGTCCCATCCCCCCACACACACACATGCACAGTAATGTACTTGCAGAAACATTGGGTGCATTTATTGTGATATTGCTATTGCTTGTAACTCTAAGTGGGATACTGCTCTGTTATAGTGCAGGTTATGTATTATGTCATACATTTGTTAATACAGTATAATTGAAAAGGATGTTATGGTTTGTTGAAAAAAATACCCAAAGATACAATTATATTACTTCATTTATGTGTCTAACCAAAAAGTGTTGTGAATACTTCAAAATGTTTTCTTAAAATGATGTATAAGCATGTATAATTCAACACAATATTTGAAAATAAGAGTAAGTAAGAATGCCATAAACTATAACATACTTGAAGCGCTTTGAAGTACATTATTTGAATTTCATGTCCTTTTATACTCCATACGTACTGGTTAAGGGCCCACTATAGGGCCCTGCCAGATTTTGTATAATGCATGCATGTGTGCTTGTTTACTGTATTACATTACTCATTGAACTTAGCCATTCTAGAAAGATGCTGTTTTGGAAGAGTTATTTATTATACATTGTTTTATTTCTTAGTTCCAGAACTGCATACCTACTCATGTACCTAAAGATGGATCCAAATAAATGGCCTGTACATCAGAAAAGTACATCCCATATAACAGAGGCCCAAGACCAAACCCTGGGGTATGCCACTCAATACGGGTTTCCTGCTTGAGGTGGCTTCCCTATTTTGACTAGGTGGGTTATATCAATGAGCCAATTATCTACCCATCTGGTAACGTATGGATTGATGCCTAGCTGAGAGAGTTAAACTATTTGCCCGAGTGGGTAATAGTGTTGAAGGCTTTGACCAGGTCAAGGTAGGCAGTGTGTACTGCCTTCCCCTCATCAATGGTTTTGGTGATTGTCTCAAAAAAGTCGACCAGATTTAACAGGCATGACTTCCCCTTGATGAAGCCAAACTGTGTAAGATTGAATGTTTGGAGGTTGCCAATGTTCTTGTTAATGAGGTCCATGGTAATCCATTCCATGGCCTTGCAGATCAGGCTAGTTAGGCTGATGGGTCTGAAATTTCTCAGATTGGTGGATGCTCCACCTTTATGTAAAGGGATGACAGTGGCTGTCCTCAACTCAGCTGGGCAAAGCTGGTACTCAGGCTTTGGTTGAGTAGGGTGCCTAATGGTGCTGCAAGTTCCTGCCTGAGTTCATGTAGGATGCAGCCTGGGATGTTATCGGGTCCCATGGAGGCTGTACTTTCTGCCTTTGAGAGATCAGTGATGACCTAATCCCTAGATATAAGAAGAAGGGGATAGGTACTGGGAATGTCCTGATTTACTGATTGGGGAGACAGAGGGGTGAAATTTTCAGTGAATCTGTCAGCCAGCATGTTTGCTATATCTACAGCATTTGTATATGTGGTGTCATTGACCACCAGTTCTGAACAGATCTGGGTGCTACCTTTGAGATTACGGACATATGTGAAGAAGCCCTTATGATTGTCTCTAGGAGATGCGGCCAGTCTGAACTCGAAGTTTGCTTTGTAGGATTTCATTATTGCTCTTATTTGCTTGTTTAGGCTAAGGAGAGATTGCTTCTAATTGGGCACCTGCTCCTTCTTGGTCCTGGGCATCAATTTTATTCTTTTGTTATAGTTTATTTATTGCAGATGTCCACCAGACAGGATTACTCTTCCTTGCAGAGGAAGATTTAGTCCTATCAGGTATTCCTGATTCCATGCATCTATATAAATGTTTGAATAGTAACTTAGTATAGTTTTGGATACTGCTGCCAGTTCCTAGAGAGGGAGAGGGGGCTGTGAAGCTGTTTATACCATCCCTTAGGAGGCTGTAGTCAGCTTTGGAAATGTTTTTTTTTGTTTGACCCTAGCTGGGGGGGGGGGGGGTTGCAGGAGATGGTGACTTCAAACTTGACCGCTTTATGGTCTGATCTTACAAGGGGGGATAAACCCCCACAAACCCAGTTGCACATAGAACTATCACAACTGCAAAACAAACACATAAACACACAAAGACATACTCGGAGGCACTGATCAAAAATCTACCAAAACTACAGAGGCCTCCAAAGCAGACACCCAAGCAACTGCCACCTCAAGACATAAGACATGCAACACATAGTTCTCAAAGTCAGTGTGCTAAACAGTCACAGCCCTTAAGGCCAAACACAATGCCAGACACACTTGTTATAGGTGACTCCATAGTCAGACACACTGACGTCCCACTCACCAGACTGAACAAGGAAAAGATCACAGTTAGCTGCCTGTCAGGCGCTAGAATCCGCCACATAACACAAGCACTCAGGTCACTCCACAGCAAGTACAAGTATGACTCAGTCATTGTCCATGCCGGTGTGAACGACCTGAGGCATACCTCCCTGGACTACATGAAAAGAGACATAGAGGAGCTCTCAGATTATGTAGCCCAGGCCGGTATGACCCTGACCCTGAGCAGTATCCTACCCTCACCAAGAATGATGCCACAATACAGAGACAAAATGATCAGCTTTAATAATTGGCTTAATTACTGGTGTCATTCTAAGGGGATCCAATGTCTGTCTGCCTGGGATGACATGCTTGACAAGCCACGCTGCCCAAGGGCGGCTTGCACCTGTCACCCTGGGCTTCCGGATATTGGCAAAGGCCCTTGCCACCCCATAGTGCCTTTTTAGGCAAGGCTCAAATGATAAACCTACCGCCCTAGAAAACAAAAATGGAGAAAAACTAAGGGTAATACTGCAAAATGCCAGAAGTCTAAACCTCAAGATGCACGCCCTCGAAGCCCTCCTCAGTATGGAGAACATCGATGTTTGTGCTGTGACTGAAACCTGGTTCAAGGCTCCTGAGAGCACCCCAGCACTATCAGGTTATACCTCATATCATGCGTTCCGGCCCCAAAATCCGGACCGAACCACAAAAGGAGGGGGAGTATCCATATTCATAAAGGATACCCACACCTCCAGGTTAGTGGCAACGCAAGCATTGGAGACCATCCAGGTGCAATTAACCATAGGTAAAACTGCCCTACAGTTTGTAACATGCTACAGACCACCTTCTCAAACTCAGGAAACCCACACAGCCTTCCTGAAGACACTGGGGAGTATGAATGTCTCTCCAAACACCATCATATTGGGTGACTTCAACTACCCAAACATAGACTGGGAACATTACTCAAGCCCCAACACCCTAGCCCAAAGGTTCCTTGAGTTCATAAACTCAAATGCTATGGAACAACTAGTCACCATTCCCACAAGAGGAGAAAATATACTAGACCTGATCATCACAAACATGGGGACAAAATGCTCCACACGGAAGTATATCCCTCATTGGTGAGATCAGACCATAAATTAATCTCACTGGAGATCCACATCCCGCCCCACCCCCAGCAAAAGACCACAGTGAAGAACTTCTCAAAAGCAAACTTCACACTTCTTAAGACTGGAGTGGTATCCTTCAAGGCCCCGAGCCAGTGGAAACCACAACCCACGCTGCTGAAACCCTTACAAATGCCTTCTACGAGCACCTCCAGGAATGTATGGATCAAGCAATCCCTAATAAAATCAAGATCCTTTCCACCAAAGGCAGGCGCCCAGTCTGGTGGACTCCAGCCATAAACAAACTCTACAACAAGAGGAGAAAGCTACTACATGACAGAGCAAAATCCCTAAATGGGAAGGCATCTCTGATCAATACTAGCAAAAAACTACGATCACTCATGAAATCATCCAAGGCCAACTTTGAGAGAAAAATCGCTAATGACACAAAAGACAATCATAAAGCCTTCTTTAGCTATGTTAGAAACCTGGGTGGAAACTCCCAGATATGCTCAGAATTAGTCCAAAATGATGAAAAAATCACTGAACCCACAGACATTGCCAACATACTGGCAGACAGGTTCCGTGCAAATTTCTCCGCCTCCCCAAAAGGAGAAATATCTATCCCACCAGAGTCTAGCCTCCCAAACATCTCAGATGCCCAGGTAAGAGCTGCTCTCTCTAAAACAAAAAACACAGCATCAATGGGACCGGACGGTGTCCCCGGCTGTGTGCTACACAAACTCAATGAGGAACTAAACCCACACATAAGGCTGCTGTTTATTCTTAGCCTTACTACAGGATCGCACCCAAAGAATGGCGTCACGGCAACTGTGGTCCCACTCCACAAAGGCGGTGCTTCTACGGACCCTGGAAATTACCGCCCCATAAGCTTGACGAGCCTTGTCTGCAAAGCTATGGAGAGGATCATAATGGAACTCATAAATAAAGACATTGGGGACCTACAGACACTGGATCCTACCCAATTTGGCTTTGTCAAGGGAAGATCCTGCCTCTTGAACTTGGTCGACTTTTTCGAAACAGTCACTAAGGCCATTGATGAGGGTAAGGCAGTTCACACAGCCTACCTTGACCTAGCAAAAGCGTTCGACACAATACCCCACTCGGGCATCATAGAAAAGCTCACCAGCTTAGATGTAAACCCATATGTCACAAGATGGGTTGCAAACTGGCTCAAGGACAGAACACACAGGGTTACAGTTGCTGGTGCCATGTCAGACTCTAAGCCGGTTACGAGCGGTGTCCCACAGGGCTCAGTCCTGGGCCCCCTCTTGTTCGGCATTTATTTTTCTGAAGTGCAGGCAAACATAGGGGGATTGTGGCTGACAAAATTTGCAGATGACTGCAAACTGGGCACCATAATTGACACTCCATCAAACACAGACATCCTCCAGAAAGGTCTCAGAAATGGATAACTGGTGCCAGAGCCATGGCCTTAAGCTAAATGCCAAAAAATGTATAGTCATACCCTTTGGGAAAAACAAGGTAACCCCTAATTACCACATAGGTGGTAATCCATTAAACACAGAAGAAGTTATCAGGGACCTGGGGACCCAAGTTGACAGTAACCTCTCTTTTGACACTCACATTGCCAAAGTGGTTAGGAAGACCTTCTACATTGCCCACCTGATCATGAAGGGATTCACATCCAGATCAGGAGAGGTCATTGTACCCCTGTACTCTTCACTTATCAGACCAATGATTGAGTACAACGCCCCATTCGGAATGTACCTTACCCGACACCTGCAGCAGTTGGAAAGACCCCAAAAGTTCCCCACCAAAAGGATAAAGGGGCTCAAACATATGTCATACGATGCCTGACTGAAGAAACTCCAGCTCTATTCAGTCGCATACCGTCTGCTCAGAGGTGATCTGTGCCTGACATACAAGGCCATGTCCAACCCGGAATTAATGGACATGCTCCACCTCAAAAAATCCAAATCCACCAGAGCCACGAGAGCAAGAGACTTAAACTTCAACACGGATATAAATAGGACGTGCTGGAGGGACAGATTCATCACCCAGAGACTCCCTACACTATGGAACAGAATCCCAGTCCATGTGAGGCAGAGCCCCTCACTGACTCTGTTCAAGAGAAATCTTGACGAGTGGATGGGAGATCGTAGGTTTACCCCGGGAATCATCTCTGTATCACTGCTGGACAGAGGCACAGCAAACTAATGGGTATAGTATTCTCATCCTAAGGGGTGGTGAAAGCCACACACACTCTGGCTAGGCTTATAAATGCCCTAGGGCAGATAGCCTAGTATGAACCTATGAACCTATGAATACTGCATGGATGCTGCAGTGGTTACTCATGTTGGTTAATATCAAGTTTATGATATTATCACCTCTTGTTGGGGTATTGACTAGACATTCCAAAGCATTTGCATTGACAAAATTAAGGACTCTCTGGGCATTTGTTTTCTGGCATGAGTAGTTCTTCCAGTCTCTGTTTGGGTAGTTAAAAGTCACCCAGGATCAGGGTAAAGGGTGGAATCTTGATAGATTTGAAGAGGTCTAGACAGGCAGTTTGGGCATCTTGGGTCAGATTTGGGGGCTGGTAGCTAGCAATGATTTGTATAGGGGTCTTGTTAATGGTTAACTACACCTGGAGTGACTCCTGTGCATCATACAGTTTGACCAGCCTGGAAGTGTGCATGTATTTAATATATATTGAAACCCCACCTCCTTTGGCTTTACTACCCACAGTTTGGGGTCTGAATGCATGATAGGATGAGTAACCGGGTACGGCTGGGGTGCTCTCCGCAGCTTTGAACCAAGTTTCTGTGACTGCACAGATGTCAGCATTTTCCATGGTTAAGAATGCTTGCAATGAGTGCAGTTTCATGTTTAGACTCCTAGCATTTAGCAGCATGGCCTTTAATTTAGGTTTTGTTGCAATTTTTATGTAGTAGTTATAACTTCATCACTCTTCTGCCAGTATTTCCAGCTGTGCAGTTTAAATAAGGCCAGATTCTCACCCTTTGCCATCATTGGACCATTTTCAGAAATGCTGAGCAAAGATGAGTAGTGTGCAAACCTGCTAAGCTGAGTTGAGCAGTGCTTAAGGTGGCAAATGCTGAACAGTGCTTAGCAGTGTGCAAATCCACCTAACTGAGCTGAATACTACTTAGAGTGGGACTTCTTAGCAATGCTCAAATGAGCTAAGCAGAGCTGAGTACTGCTAAGTATTGCTCAGGCAGGTCCTGTTTCAGCATTGCTAAGCTTGGCTTAGCAGTGCTAAGCAAAACTGAGGTAAGGGCAAACAAATGTTTTCATTTAAAAAAATTCAGAATTCAATATTAATTACTCAATATTGATACATTATTATTAAGTGTATATATTTTACATAAGTAATAACCGATGACATTGGTGTGGTATATTAAGATTTACCCATGGTTGGTGTGGTTTAATCACGTGGGTGAAGCCAGTGTTACCAGTGAAGTTTTCCACATTCCAAATCTTACATATCTCAGAATCACCAGTTATCTCCATAGCACTACTAGTGCATAACAGTGAAGCTCGATTAACATCACAGAGTTAATTTTTCTGAATGTCCCATCCCCCCCACACACACACATGCACAGTAATGTACTTGCAGAAACATTGGGTGCATTTATTGTGATATTGCTATTGCTTGTAACTCTAAGTGGGATACTGCTCTGTTATAGTGCAGGTTATGTATTATGTCATACATTTGTTAATACAGTATAATTGAAAAGGATGTTATGGTTTGTTGAAAAAAATACCCAAAGATACAACTATATTACTTCATTTATGTGTCTAACCAAAAAGTGTTGTGAATACTTCAAAATGTTTTCTTAAAATGATGTATAAGCATGTATAATTCAACACAATATTTGAAAATAAGAGTAAGTAAGAATGCCATAAACTATAACATACTTGAAGCGCTTTGAAGTACATTATTTGAATTTCATGTCCTTTTATACTCCATACATACTGGTTAAGGGCCCACTATAGGGCCCTGCCAGATTTTGTATAATGCATGCATGTGTGCTTGTTTACTGTATTACATTACTCATTGAACTTAGCCATTCTAGAAAGATGCTGTTTTGGAAGAGTTATTTATTATACATTGTTTTATTTCTTAGTTCCAGAACTGCATACCTACTCATGTACCTAAAGATGGATCCAAATAAATGGCCTGTACATCAGAAAAGTACATCCCATATAACAGAGGCCCAAGACCAAACCCTGGGGTATGCCACTCAATACGGGTTTCCTGCTTGAGGTGGCTTCCCTATTTTGACTAGGTGGGTTATATCAATGAGCCAATTATCTACCCATCTGGTAACGTATGGATTGATGCCTAGCTGAGAGAGTTAAACTATTTGCCCGAGTGGGTAATAGTGTTGAAGGCTTTGACCAGGTCAAGGTAGGCAGTGTGTACTGCCTTCCCCTCATCAATGGTTTTGGTGATTGTCTCAAAAAGTCGACCAGATTTAACAGGCATGACTTCCCCTTGATGAAGCCAAACTGTGTAAGATTGAATGTTTGGAGGTTGCCAATGTTCTTGTTAATGAGGTCCATGGTAATCCATTCCATGGCCTTGCAGATCAGGCTAGTTAGGCTGATGGGTCTGAAATTTCTCAGATTGGTGGATGCTCCACCTTTATGTAAAGGGATGACAGTGGCTGTCCTCAACTCAGCTGGGCAAAGCTGGTACTCAGGCTTTGGTTGAGTAGGGTGCCTAATGGTGCTGCAAGTTCCTGCCTGAGTTCATGTAGGATGCAGCCTGGGATGTTATCGGGTCCCATGGAGGCTGTACTTTCTGCCTTTGAGAGATCAGTGATGACCTAATCCCTAGATATAAGAAGAAGGGGGTAGGTACTGGGAATGTCCTGATTTACTGATTGGGGAGACAGAGGGGTGAAATTTTCAGTGAATCTGTCAGCCAGCATGTTTGCTATATCTACAGCATTTGTATATGTGGTGTCATTGACCACCAGTTCTGAACAGATCTGGGTGCTACCTTTGAGATTACGGACATATGTGAAGAAGCCCTTATGATTGTCTCTAGGAGATGCGGCCAGTCTGAACTCGAAGTTTGCTTTGTAGGATTTCATTATTGCTCTTATTTGCTTGTTTAGGCTAAGGAGAGATTGCTTCTAATTGGGCACCTGCTCCTTCTTGGTCCTGGGCATCAATTTTATTCTTTTGTTATAGTTTATTTATTGCAGATGTCCACCAGACAGGTTTACTCTTCCTTGCAGAGGAAGATTTAGTCCTATCAGGTATTCCTGATTCCATGCATCTATATAAATGTTTGAATAGTAACTTAGTATAGTTTTGGATACTGCTGCCAGTTCCTAGAGAGGGAGAGGGGGCTGTGAAGCTGTTTATACCATCCCTTAGGAGGCTGTAGTCAGCTTTGGAAATGTTTTTTTTTGTTTGACCCTAGCTGTGGGGGGGGGGGGTTGCAGGATATGGTGACTTCAAACTTGACCGCTTTATGGTCTGATCTTACAAGGGGGGATAAACCCCCACAAACCCAGTTGCACATAGAACTATCACAACTGCAAAACAAACACATAAACACACAAAGACATACTCGGAGGCACTGATCAAAAATCTACCAAAACTACAGAGGCCTCCAAAGCAGACACCCAAGCAACTGCCACCTCAAGACATAAGACATGCAACACATAGTTCTCAAAGTCAGTGTGCTAAACAGTCACAGCCCTTAAGGCCAAACACAATGCCAGACACACTTGTTATAGGTGACTCCATAGTCAGACACACTGACGTCCCACTCACCAGACTGAACAAGGAAAAGATCACAGTTAGCTGCCTGTCAGGCGCTAGAATCCGCCACATAACACAAGCACTCAGGTCACTCCACAGCAAGTACAAGTATGACTCAGTCATTGTCCATGCCGGTGTGAACGACCTGAGACTACCTCCCTGGACTACATGAAAAGAGACATAGAGGAGCTCTCAGATTATGTAGCCCAGGCCGGTATGACCCTGACCCTGAGCAGTATCCTACCCTCACCAAGAATGATGCCACAATACAGAGACAAAATGATCAGCTTTAATAATTGGCTTAATTACTGGTATCATTCTAAGGGGATCCAATGTCTGTCTGCCTGGGATGACATGCTTGACAAGCCACGCTGCCAAGGACGGCTTGCACCTGTCACCCCTGGGCTTCCGGATATTGGCAAAGGCCCTTGCCACCCCATAGTGCCTTTTTAGGCAAGGCTCAAATGATAAACCTACCGCCCTAGAAAACAAAAATGGAGAAAAACTAAGGGTAATACTGCAAAATGCCAGAAGTCTAAACCTCAAGATGCACGCCCTCGAAGCCCTCCTCAGTATGGAGAACATCGATGTTTGTGCTGTGACTGAAACCTGGTTCAAGGCTCCTGAGAGCACCCCAGCACTATCAGGTTATACCTCATATCATGCGTTCCGGCCCCAAAATCCAGTACGACCCACAAAAGGAGGGGAGTATCCATATTCATAAAGGATACCCACACCTCCAGGTTAGTGGCAACGCACGAAGCATTGGAGACCATCCAGGTGCAATTAACCATAGGTAAAACTGCCCTACAGTTTGTAACATGCTACAGACCACCTTCTCAAACTCAGGAAACCCACACAGCCTTCCTGAAGACACTGGGGAGTATGAATGTCTCTCCAAACACCATCATATTGGGTGACTTCAACTACCCAAACATAGACTGGGAACATTACTCAAGCCCCAACACCCTAGCCCAAAGGTTCCTTGAGTTCATAAACTCAAATGCTATGGAACAACTAGTCACCATTCCCACAAGAGGAGAAAATATACTAGACCTGATCATCACAAACATGGGGACAAAATGCTCCACACCGGAAGTATATCCCTCATTGGTGAGATCAGACCATAAATTAATCTCACTGGAGATCCACATCCCCCCCACCCCAGCAAAAAAGACCACAGTGAAGAACTTCTCAAAAGCAAACTTCACACTTCTTAAGACTGGAGTGGTATCCTTCAAGGCCCCGAGCCAGTGGAAACCACAACCCACGCTGCTGAAACCCTTACAAATGCCTTCTACGAGCACCTCCAGGAATGTATGGATCAAGCAATCCCTAATAAAATCAAGATCCTTTCCACCAAAGGCAGGCGCCCAGTCTGGTGGACTCCAGCCATAAACAAACTCTACAACAAGAGGAGAAAGCTACTACATGACAGAGCAAAATCCCTAAATGGGAAGGCATCTCTGATCAATACTAGCAAAAAACTACGATCACTCATGAAATCATCCAAGGCCAACTTTGAGAGAAAAATCGCTAATGACACAAAAGACAATCATAAAGCCTTCTTTAGCTATGTTAGAAACCTGGGTGGAAACTCCCAGATATGCTCAGAATTAGTCCAAAATGATAAAAATCACTGAACCCACAGACATTGCCAACATACTGGCAGACAGGTTCCGTGCAAATTTCTCCCTCCCTCCCCCAAAAGGAGAAATATCTATCCCACCAGAGTCTAGCCTCCCAAACATCTCAGATGCCCAGGTAAGAGCTGCTCTCTCTAAAGCAAAAACACAGCATCAATGGGACCGGACGGTGTCCCCGGCTGTGTGCTACATGAACTCAATGAGGAACTAAACCCACACATAAGGCTGCTGTTTAATCTTAGCCTTACTACAGGATACGTACCCAAAGTATGGCGTATGGCAACTGTGGTCCCACTCCACAAAGGCGGTGCTTCTATGGACCCTGGAAATTGCGCCCCATAAGCTTGACGAGCCTTGTCTGCAAAGCTATGGAGAGGATCATAATGGAACTCATAAATAAAGACATTGGGGACCTACAGACACTGGATCCTACCCAATTTGGCTTTGTCAAGGGAAGATCCTGCCTCTTGAACTTGGTCGACTTTTTCGAAACAGTCACTAAGGCCATTGATGAGGGTAAGGCAGTTCACACAGCCTACCTTGACCTAGCAAAAGCGTTCGACACAATACCCCACTCGGGCATCATAGAAAAGCTCACCAGCTTAGATGTAAACCCATATGTCACAAGATGGGTTGCAAACTGGCTCAAGGACAGAACACACAGGGTTACAGTTGCTGGTTCCATGTCAGACTCTAAGCCGGTTCTGGCGGTGTCCCACAGGGCTCAGTCCTGGGCCCCCTCTTGTTCGGCATTTACTTTTCTGAAGTGCAGGCAAACATAGGGGGATTGTGGCTGACAAAATTTGCAGATGACTGCAAACTGGGCACCATAATTGACACTCCATCAGACACAGACATCCTCCAGAAAGGTCTCAGAAATGGATAACTGGTGCCAGAGCCATGGCCTTAAGCTAAATGCCAAAAATGTATAGTCATACCCTTTGGGAAAAACAAGGTAACCCCTAATTACCACATAGGTGGTAATCCATTAAACACAGAAGAAGTTATCAGGGACCTGGGGACCCAAGTTGACAGTAACCTCTCTTTTGACACTCACATTGCCAAAGTGGTTAGGAAGACCTTCTACATTGCCCACCTGATCATGAAGGGATTCACATCCAGATCAGGAGAGGTCATTGTACCCCTGTACTCTTCACTTATCAGACCAATGATTGAGTACAACGCCCCATTCGGAATGTACCTTACCCGACACCTGCAGCAGTTGGAAAGACCCCAAAAGTTCCCCACCAAAAGGATAAAGGGGCTCAAACATATGTCATACGATGCCTGACTGAAGAAACTCCAGCTGTATTCAGTCGCATACCGTCTGCTCAGAGGTGATCTGTGCCTGACATACAAGGCCATGTCCAACCCGGAATTAATGGACATGCTCCACCTCAAAAAATCCAAATCCACCAGAGCCACGAGAGCAAGAGACTTAAACCTCAACACGGATATAAATAGGACGTGCTGGAGGGACAGATTCATCACCCAGAGACTCCCTACACTATGGAACAGAATCCCAGTCCATGTGAGGCAGAGCCCCTCACTGACTCTGTTCAAGAGAAATCTTGACGAGTGGATGGGAGATCGTAGGTTTACCCGGGAATCATCTCTGTATCACTGCTGGACAGAGGCACAGCAAACTAATGGATATAGTATTCACATCCTAAGGGTGGTGAAAGCCACACACACTCTGGCTAGGCTTATAAATGCCCTAGGGCAGATAGCCTAGTATGAACCTATGAACCTATGAATACTGCATGGATGCTGCAGTGGTTACTCATGTTGGTTAATATCAAGTTTATGATATTATCACCTCTTGTTGGGGTATTGACTAGACATTCCAAAGCATTTGCATTGACAAAATCAAGGACTCTCTGGGCATTTGTTTTCTGGCATGAGTAGTTCTTCCAGTCTCTGTTTGGGTAGTTAAAAGTCACCCAGGATCAGGGTAAAGGGTGGAATCTTGATAGATTTGAAGAGGTCTAGACAGGCAGTTTGGGCATCTTGGGTCAGATTTGGGGGCTGGTAGCTAGCAATGATTTGTATAGGGGTCTTGTTAATGGTTAACTACACCTGGAGTGACTCCTGTGCATCATACAGTTTGACCAGCCTGGAAGTGTGCATGTATTTAATATATATTGAAACCCCACCTCCTTTGGCTTTACTACCCACAGTTTGGGGTCTGAATGCATGATAAGATGAGTAACCGGGTACAGCTGGGGTGCTCTCCGCAGCTTTGAACCAAGTTTCTGTGTCTGCACAGATGTCAGCATTTTCCATGGTTAAGAATGCTTGCAATGAGTGCAGTTTCATGTTTAGACTCCTAGCATTTAGCAGCATGGCCTTTAATTTAGGTTTTGTTGCAATATTTATGTAGTAGTTATAACTTCATCACTCTTCTGCCAGTATTTCCAGCTGTGCAGTTTAAATAAGGCCAGATTCTCACCCTTTGCCATCATTGGACCATTTTCAGAAATGCTGAGCAAAGATGAGTAGTGTGCAAACCTGCTAAGCTGAGTTGAGCAGTGCTTAAGGTGGCAAATGCTGAACAGTGCTTAGCAGTGTGCAAATCCACCTAACTGAGCTGAATACTACTTAGAGTGGGACTTCTTAGCAATGCTCAAATGAGCTAAGCAGAGCTGAGTACTGCTAAGTATTGCTCAGGCAGGTCCTGTTTCAGCATTGCTAAGCTTGGCTTAGCAGTGCTAAGCAAAACTGAGGTAAGGGCAAACAAATGTTTTCATTTAAAAAAATTCAGAATTCAATATTAATTACTCAATATTGATACATTATTATTAAGTGTATATATTTTACATAAGTAATAACCAATGACATTGGTGTGGTATATTAAGATTTACCCATGGTTGGTGTGGTTTAATCACGTGGGTGAAGCCAGTGTTACCAGTGAAGTTTTCCACATTCCAAATCTTACATATCTCAGAATCGCCAGTTATCTCCATAGCACTACTAGTGCATAACAGTGAAGCTCGATTAACATCACAGAATTAATTTCTCTGAATGTCCCTTCCCCCCCCCACACACATGCACAGTAACGTACTTAGAGAAACATTGGGTGCATTTATTGTGATATTGCTATTGCTTGTAACTCTAAGTAGGGTACTGCTCTGTTACAGTGCATGTTATGTTTTATTTCATACATTTGTTAATACAGTATAATTGAAAAGGATGTTATGGTTTGTAGAAAAAAATGCCCAAAGATGCAACTATATTACTTCATTTATGTGTCTAACCAAAAAATGGTGTGAATACTTCAAAATGTTTTCTTAAAATAATTTATAAGCATGTGTAATTCAACACAATATTTGAAAATAAGAGTAAGTAAGAATGCCATAAACTATAACATACTTGAAGCTCTTTGAAGTACATTATTTGAATTTCATGTCCTTTTATACTGAATACTTACTGGTTAAAGGCCCACTATAGGGCCCTGCCAGATTTTGTATGAGGCATGCATGTGTGCTTGCTTACTGTATTGCATTACTCATTGAACTTAGTCATTCTACAAAGATGCTGTTTTGGAAGAGTTATTTATTATAGATTCTTTTCTTTCTTAGTTCTAGAACTGCGTACCTACTCATGTACCTAAACATGGATCCAAATAAATGGCCTGTACATCAGAAAAGTATATCCCACGTATCAGAGGCCCCAAGACTGAACCCTGGGGTATGCCACTCAATACAGGTCTCCTGCTTGAGGTGGCTTCCCCTATTTTGACTCGGTGGGTTCTATCAGTTAGCCAGTTAGCTACCCATCTGGTAATGTATGGATTGATGCCTAGCTGAGAGATTTAATGTATTTGCCCGAGTGGGGAATAGTGTCAAAGGCTTTGACCAGGTCAAGGTAGGCGGTGTGCACTACCTTCCCCTCATCCATGGTTTTGGTGATTGCCTCAGAAAAGTCGACCAGATTTAACAGACATGACTTCCCCTTGATGAAGCCAAACTGTGTAGGATTGAATGTTTGGAGGTTGCCAATGTTCTTGTTAATAAAGTCCATGGTAATCCATTCCATGGCCTTGCAGATCAGGCTAGTTAGGCTGATGGGTCTGAAATTGCCCAGATTGGTGGATGCTCCACCTTTATGTAAAGGGATGACAGTGGCTGTCCTCAACTCAGCTGAGCAAAGCTGGTACTCAGGCTTTGGTTGAGTTGGGTGCCTAATGGTGCTGCAAGTTCCTCCTGAGTTCATGTAGGATGCAGCCTGGGATGTTATTGGGTCCCATGGAGGCTGTACTTCCTGCCTTTGAGAGATCCATGATGACCTAATTCCTGGATATAAGGGGAAGGGGGTAGGTACTGGGAATGTCCTGATTTACTGATAGGGGGAGACAGAGGGGTGAAATTTTTGCTGAATCTGTCAGCCAGCATGTTTGCTATATCTACGGCATTTGTATTTGTGGTGTCATTGACCACCAGTTCTGAACAGATCTGGGTGCTACCTTTGAGATTACGGACATATGTGAAGAAGCCCTTATGATTGTCTCTAGTAGATGCTGCCAGTCTGAACTCAAAGTTTGCTTTGGAGGATTTCATTAGTGCTCTTATTTGCTTGTTTAGGCTAAGGAGAGATTGCTTCTAATTGGGCACCCCCTCCTTCTTGGTCATGGGCATCAATTTTATTGTTTTGTTATAGTTTATTTATTGCAGATGTCCACCAGACAGGTTTACTCTTCCTTGCAGAGGAGGATTTAGTCCTGTCAGGTATTCCTGATTCCATGCATCTATATAAATGTTTGAATAGTAACTTAGTATAGTTTTGGATACTGCTGCCAGTTCCTAGAGAGGGAGAGGGGGGGTGTGAAGCTGTTTATACCTTCCCTTAGGAGGCTGTAATCAGCTTTGGAAATGTTTTTTTTGTTTGACCCTAGCTGGGGGGGGGGAGGTTGCAGGAGATGGTGACTTCAAACTTGACCGCTTTATGGTCTGATCTTACAAGGGAGGATAACACTGCAGGGAGGCTGCAGTGGTTACTCATGTTGGTTAATATCAAGTTTATGATATTATCACCTCTTGTTGGGGTATTGACTAGCCATTCCAAAGCATTTGCATTGACAAAATCAAGGACTCGCTGGTCGTTTGTTTTCTGGCATGAGTAGTTCTTCCAGTCTCTGTTTGGGTAGTTAAAAGTCACCCAGGATCAGGGTAAAGGGTGGAATCTTGATAGATTTGAAGAGGTCTAGATAGGCAGTTTGGGCATCTTGGGTCAGATTTGGGGGCTGGTAGCTAGCTATGATTTGTATAGGGGTCTTGTTGATGGTTAACTACACCTGGAGTGACTCCTGTGCATCATACAGTTTGACCAGCCTGGAAGTTTGCATGTCTTTAATATATATTGAAACCCCACCTCCTTTGGCTTTACTGCCCACACTTTGGGGTATGAATGTATGATAGGATGAGTAACCAGGTATGGCTGGGATGCTCTCCGCAGCTTTGAACCAGGTTTCTGTGACTGCGCAGATGTCAGCATTTTCCATGGTTAAGAATGCCTGCAATGAGTGCAGTTTCATGTTTAGACTCCTAGCATTTAGCAGCATGGCCTTTAATTTAGGTTTTGTTGCAATTTTTATGTGGTAGTTTTAACTTCAGCACTCTTCTGCCAGTATTTCCAGCTGTGCAGTTTAAATAAGGCCAGATTCTCACCCTTTGCCATCACTGGACCATTTTCAGAAATGCTGAGCAAAGATGAGTAGTGTGCAAACCCGCTAAGCTGAGTTGAGCAGTGCTTAAGGTGGCAAATGCTGAACAGTGCTTAGCAGTGTGCAAATCCACTTAACTGAGCTGAATACTACTTAGAGTGGGACTTCTTAGCAATGCTCAAATGAGCTAAGCAGAGCTGAGTACTGCTAAGTATTGCTCAGGCAGGTCCTGTTTAAGCATTGCTAAGCTTGGCTTAGCAGTGCTTAGCAAAACTGAAGTTAGGGCAAACAAATGTTTTCATTTAAAAACAAAATCAGAATTCAATATTAATTACTCATTATTGATACATTATTATTAAGTGCATATATTTTATATAAGTAATAACCGATGACATTGGTGTGGTATATTAAGATTTACCCATGGTTGGTGTGGTTTAATCACGTGGGCGAAGCCAGTGTTACCAGTGAAGTTTTCCATTTTCAAAATCTTACATATCTCTGAATCGCCAGTTATCTCCATAGCACTACTAGTGCATAACAGTGAAGCTCGATTAACATCACAGAATTAATTTCGCTGAATGTTCCACCCCCCCCCACACACACACAGTAATGTACTTACAGAAACATTGGGTGCATTTATTGTGATATTGCTATTGCTTATAACTCTAAGTAGGGTACTGCTCTGTTGTAGTGCAGGATATGTATTATTTCATACATTTGTTAATACAGTATAATTGAAAAGTATGTTATGGTTTGTAGAAAAAAATACCCAAAGATACAACTATATTACTTAATTTATGTGTCTAACCAAAAATGGTGTGAATACTTCAAAATGTTTTCTTAAAATAATGTATAAGCATGTATAATTCAACACAATATTTGAAAATAAGAGTAAGTAAGAATGCCATAAACTATAACATACTTGAAGCTCTTTGAAGTACATTATTTGAATTTCATGTCCTTTTATACTCCATACTTACTGGTTAAAGGCCCAAGTGGGGAATAGTGTCGAAGCTTTGACCATTTTCAGAAATGCTGAGCAAAGATGAGTAGTGTGCAAACCCGCTAAGCTGAGTTGAGCAGTGCTTAAGGTGGCAAATGCTGAACAGTGCTTAGCAGTGTGCAAATCCACTTAACTGAGCTGAATACTACTTTGAGTGGGACTTCTTAGCAATGCTCAAACGAGCTAAGCAGAGCTGAGTACTGCTAAGTATTGCTCAGGCAGGTCCTGTTTAAGCATTGCTAAGCTTGGCTTAGCAGTGCTTAGCAAAACTGAGGTAAGGGCTAACACATGTTTTCATTTAAAAAAAATCAGAATTCAATATTAATTACTCATTATTAATACATTATTATTAAGTGTATATATTTTACATACATAATAACCGATGACATTGGTGTGGTATATTAAGATTTACCCATGGTTGGTGTGGTTTAATCACGAGGGTGAAGCCAGTGTTACCAGTGAAGTTTTCCACATTCCAAATCTTACATATCTCAGAATCACCAGTTTTCTCCATAGCACTACTAGTGCATAACAGTGAAGCTCGATTAACATCACAGAATTAATTTCTCTAAATGTCCCATCCCCCCGCCGCACACACACACACACACACACACAGACACACACACACACACACACACACACACACACACACACACACACACACTAATGTACTTACAGAAACATTGGGCGCATTTATTGTGATATTGCTATTGCTTGTAACTCTTAAGTGGGGTACTGCTCTGTTACAGTGCAGGTTATGTATTATTTCATACATTTGTTAATACAGCATAATTGGAAAGGATGTTATGGTTTGTAGAAAAAAATACCCAAAGAGACAACTATATTACTTATTTATGAGTCTAACCAAAAAATGGTGTGAATACTTCAAAATGTTTTCTTAAAATAATGTATAAGCATGTATAATTCAACACAATATTTGAAAATAAGAATAAGTAAGAATGCCATAAACTATAACATACTTGAAGCTTTTTGAAGTACATTATTTGAATTTCATGTCCTTTTATAATCCATACTTACTGGTTAAGGACCCACTATAGGACCCTGCCAGATTTTGCATAATGCATGCATGTGTGTTTGTTTACTGTATTACATTACTCATTGAACTTAGCCATTCTACAAAGATGCTGTTTTGGAAGAGTTATTTATTATAGATTTTTTATTTCTTAGTTCCAGAACTGCATACCTACTCATGTACCTAAAGATGGATCCAAATAAATGCAGAGGTGAGTATAACATCATTCTCCAAAACGACACACAAACTGTAGACAAAATCCAATTTATTTTCTGACTTTAGCGCCTCAACTTAAACAGTCTTCAAGAAGTATACAAAACATTACCTAAGCTATCCCCTTAAATACCCACTGTAAACAATTAATGAATCAATTAAAAAACAATTAAATGCAATTTTATAGAATTAAATGAAGCACTTCCAATTGAGCTCACAATTAAGACCCTGTGGAACCATAGTATTGTATTTTAGTATCAGTAAAGATTCTTTGAATAACAATTGATGTTTTAAAATTTCCTCATCTGATTTTACATTTTTTTTTCTAAAACAGTTGCCTGTAGTAGTTTATAGTCACTATTGTGACATTCTTTGAAATGGACAGCAACAGAACTTTCTATTTTACATTTTTTAATGTCTCTGACATGTTCTTGCAGACGACACAAACATTCTCTTGGTCTTATATATATATATATATATATATATATATATATATACATATATAAAATATATATATCAATGTACATGGACAGCCTAAAGCATACACAATTCCTTCAGTAACACATGAAAAATTCCCTTACACATTAAAATTATTATTTCCAATTTTATCAAAAGTTTGAACAACCAACTCACAAACATTGCATTTGCCACAGGGGAAACTTCTCCGCAGGAATGGATTCATTATAACACCTTTTACAGGGGCAATAAAGTAGGATTTCACCAGTTTGTCAGCCAGGCTGATTCCCTTTTTAAATGAAAAAATAGGATGATGGTTAAATAACCTTCTTGATTTTTCTTCCCTTGTCAAGAATTTCCAATAATATCTAACCTGTTGCTGTTTCTGTTACTAAAAACATTTTGTGTCATCACCACATATACATTATTTTGTAGTTGTATATTTCTGTTACTATATACATTTCTCATATGGTTCATAGGTTAGTACTAGGCTAACTGCTTTTGTGGGCCATTTTAAGCCTAGCCATTTACTCCATCTGAGAATCAAACCCTGGACCTTGTGTTTGTAAGGTGAACACCTTAACCATTATTCCAACCTCCCACCATGGTATTTATTTTTATCATTATAGTAATCATAAATTTTATCCAAAGCATCAAAAATAGTAAACAGTGAATAGCCTCTCTTCAGAAACATTTTAGATGTAGATAAAACTGCCTTCGATAAATCTCCTTTATTGTTACAAATTCTATGCAGTCGAAACAGTTCCCCATATGGTAAATAATTAATTAAATGTATAGGGTGAAATCTAAAATCATGTAGAAATTGTCCCCATCCTGAAACTTCCCAAATACAGAAGTATGAATTTAATTTCTTCCTGTACCTACCAAGTGTACATCCAAAAAGTCTACTTCTTTACCAACTCAAAGGCCATCAAAAGACAAGTTGTATTCATTATGATGTAAATCTATATTTTTTGTACATGTTTTTTATTATGAACTAATTCCACCTTAAACATTCTTATTTGGTTAAGGTACATTTTGTTGTGATTGGTTTATCTATAGGGCGGGAATTTTTTGAATTTATTGAAGGCAGTTGATTTCTTTTTATTTTCACTACTCTGAAGATGCCCAAATGTATTAATGGGTGAAAGCGTTTAGTAGTGGACTTGTTTTTATGTTAAACAACTTTTATGGATTTCTCTGGTTTTCTGGATTATTAAACTTTTGTGCTGTTTCACCATACTGCTGGTTCTTCGGCTTGCATTTTTCTGGGACCTGGACTTGGTTTACTTTACAAGTTTTTCGTTTTGTTTGGACTGTTGTGAAATTCTTTGAAATGGACAGCAATAGAACTTTCTGTTTTTACATTTTTTAATGTCTCTGACATGTTCCTGCAGACAACACTTAAACATTATCTTGATCTCACCTATATATATCAATTTACATGGATAGCATAAAGCATACACAATTCCTTCAATGACACATGAAAAATTCCCTGACACATGAAAATTATTATTTCCAATTTTATCAAATGTTTGAACTACCAACTCACAAACATTGCATTTCCCACAGGAGAAAGTTCCCCTCAGTAATGGATTCATTATAACACCCTCTACAGGGGAAGTAAAGTAGGATTTTACCAGTTTATCAGCCAGGCTGATTACTTTTTTTTTTTTTTTTTTTTTTAATAAAATACTATGGTTCCACCAGGTCTTAAGAAGTACTTCATTTAATTATAAAAAATTGCATTTAATTTTTTTTTAATTAATTCATTAATTGTTTTAGTGGGTATCTAAGGGGATAGCTTGGGTAATGTTTTGTATACTTCTTGAAGACAGTTTTAAGTTGAAGTGCCAAAGTCAGAAAATAAATTGGATTCTGTCTGCAGTTTGTGTGTCGTTTTGGAGATCACTTTGCTTATTTCTTTGTGGTTTTTGCATTTGTGAGTATAACAGCATGCCTGTTTTAGTTTGGTTAACTACACAGTGCCAGACCAGAGAGAGGTTTGCTGACTCTACAGCTGAAGTGACGTGGTAGTGGCAAGTGCATTAAGGAAGATATGTGGTAGGAAGGAAAGGCAGATAGAGATACAATGTCAGTTGTTATGCTGAATGAAACTTTTGTCTTAAATCTTTTTTTCTTGTTTATTAACCATATGGAAACAGTACTGATTAGCATTTACAGCAAAACTGCTAAGCTTCTTAACATAATTTTGACATGTTTTATAATGGCACTTTGACTTTTAAAGATGTATGTCACAGTTATTAATGTTAAAATTTGGGTGCATTTGGGTTTCAGCTACAATTACAAAAGTTTTCATAGTCTTGGACAGAGGGATAATTAAAATACTGTGATTTAAATGGCCATTTGAAACAATTTTTACAATGGGGGTGGTAATCAGCAAGATTCATAATGTGACCTCCCTGCAAAATATAGTGCAGTGGATGTAGTGCAAAATGATTCAAAGAGGATTAGGTAAGTGCAACTGGCAAGATAGCATTGACATGCCTGGAATAGTGCTGTGTATTGAAAGTGCACAAGTACAAAAATGAGAATCAGTTTGCAAGTGAGTGCACCATGCTTTAAATGGTCACGTGGCCTCAAAGTATTGGCAAGTCCAACACACTGCATGGTCAACTGCACATTGAACTGCTGTATATCCGCAACATGGGCACAGCTGGAAAACAATACATGGAGCTATACAGGAAGATGTCAACTATGTTTAGTTTATAACTGAAAAGGAAACAGTGTGATGTAAGAAACTAGGAACAGCAAGCTATGAAACACCCAGAAGGAGACACGGAAGGGAGGCAAGGTTTGGGTTTGGGAGAAGGCTATTTTTTTGATGGGGCAAATGCCTTTCTATATATTTTTCTTAGAGGAGCAGTAGAGGGAAATGGCACCATCCAGAAGTTACAGGTAGGAAGTAGAGTACAGGAATGGCAGTAGGGGCAGACACCAAACATATAACACAAGCAGTGCCTGACAGGGAAGGTTCTGACAAACAAACAGGAGACAAAGTGGACAAAGACGTAGCATTGCCAAATAGCAGTGAGGAGGATTGAATGATAAATAGGGTGGGGAGAGTGACAGACAAGAATGGGGGATAAAGTGGGTTTTGAACAGCCTGCCAAGCCATCTTAGAGGAGAACCAGCCCGGAAGTCAGTCACCTCCATGGTTAACATCAGAGGTGCACTTTGCTGATGATGGCTTGATGGTTGGGTCTAGGCAACTATACATTTCTATCAATCACATGAGGAAGTACTTCGCAGTACCAGTATTGACACCAAGCCTCCAATCCAACTCATTTCACACCAGCTATTGGTCATCTTACCAGATAACCCACAAGGGCCACTCTTTGATGAGGAGGCTATGACATCCACTAAGAATCAGCAACAAAGGCTTCCAGAGAGCCCTCCTGGTCACCTTTCACAGGTTGACCTTCACCCCACAGAGTGGCAGGCCTGGCAACCCAGTATTCAGTGAGATGCCTTATGCAAAAGCATGATGACCACCACTGTCTCACCTCTGTCTGCTCCATGGTTGATTCAGCAGCAAAAATGAAAATAAATGGAATAGAAGAAAATAACAAAATAATATCATTAAAACAAGAAAGAGAAAGTGAACAGAAAAGGGCACAAATAAAACAACCTGAATGATGTGGTACAGGCACTGAAAAGTGGAAAAAACAGGACAGCATGGTAAAACAATAACAGAACAGCATGGTAAAATAATGGCAGGACAGCATGGTAAAACAATGACAGGACAGCATGGTACAACAACGACAGGACAGCATGGTAAAACAATGACAGGACAGCATGGTACAAAAATGACAGGACAGCATGGTAAAACAATGACAGGACAGCATGGTAAAACAACGACAAGACAGCATGGTAAAACAACGGCAGGACAGCATGGTAAAACAACGACAGGACAGCATGGTACAACAATGACATGACAGCAAGGTAAAACAACAACAAGACAGCATGGTAAAACAATGACAGGACAGCTTGGTAAAACAATAACTGTGGAACACATTTCATATTAGTGTGGATAAGTCCAGAGAATATTACTGGCAGTATAACTGTCATAAGTGTATAGGACAGTATCACAATATATGGCATTGCATGGCCAATGAACAATGAAGTACTGCTGAATTTATTATACTGATAAAATGAAATACTCAGTGATGTTGTAAGCAGGTTATATAGAGTTCTCATACACAACCAAGGCATATGCAAGGCAAGGACAGTTGGCACAGTTTAGGACAATAGCACAGATTACATACCTACAACTGAGCAGTCCTATGTAACATAGGCAACCAACAACTAAACAATGGTGAAATAGGCAAAAGAAAACATTGCTACACTGCTGTGGTAAACAAGTTCAGTACAGTTGTTTGCACACATAGCAATAGCAGGAATAATTGGTAAAGAGTAGAACATTAAGAGAATGTAAACAAAGTTAATGAACACCCGAGCAATGGTGAAGCAGTACAATGCAAAACAAAACAAAACATGGTTAATGCTGGGGTATGAAAGAAGCAATATGGTACATTTGCCCCACCACCTGGAAGGTCTGCCCTGCCTCCTTTTGTAGACCAGCCTTTTTTCTGCAGTTTTGTCCATCACTGCAAAATAGAAGCAATCCATTAATGAGCATGGCATATCCATGATAGCAGAAAGCATGTACACCTATATTTTCAGGTCTACTGTACAATGACTCAGTAGTAAGGAGGATGTCTCTCCTTAACCTCATTTTAACATTGGTGGAGAATGTCTGGGTGCTGCCTGCACAGATATAGAGGATTATGATTGGTTTTCCAATCATAATGAGTATATTATATGTTCAATACCTGGATGCAAAAGAATTTACCTAAAGAGCAAGGTTGGAGATGTGAATATTCACATTCATGTTGAGAACACATAATACTATATTATGACTGCAGAACTGATCATAATTTTTTTGTGGTTTATGGAGATTTATCAGCAGCCATACTGCTTACACTTCTTAGCACAAGAAATCTGGACAAAGCCTAAGGTAATGGGGGCACAAAGACCGAACAATAGGGACAGATTTTAAATATTGCTTTTACAAACTTAAGAAAGTTGCTAGAATAATAAGTTTTGTGTTAGTATGCATTTTTGAAGGCTATAAAGTCTGAAACAGAAATGTGTGTCATTATTTTGTGACTTCAATCCTCATTGATTTTCCAGAAAACCACAAATTTTATGAGGAACAGACTAAAAGCATGTAACAATCTGGACATTCTAAGAAAATCTAGACAGTTGACAGGTATATCTGCAGCATGTACTATTAGTTGCACTAAAGATAAAAATCAATGTGTTGTGCCAGCTTTGAAAGCTGTTAAAGCAGTGGGAAGGTGTGCCCTTATGTATTCTCTGCCTTAGGGAAGCAGTTTAATTCAAAATACTGTCTGTAATGTAAGACAGCAGGCAGAAATAGGACTTAAAATAAGCTGTTTTTAGTCCTGCTGCTGCTATTTATTGGCAGACTGTCAGTTTTTAGTGCCAGACACAATCTTAACAGAGCAGAATGCCTAGGTGTAGCAACTGAAACATGAGCTTAACGAATATCAGTTCTTATAAATCATTCCATAAGTGAAACTCAAATCCCTACCCTCTGGAAAGTATCTTATGTAATCCTCCCACTCAAAGATGGCTCCTCTACCGATCTATAAAATTATTGACTATAGCTACACTGTCCCACTTTCAAAGATGTTAGAAAAAATGTGTTCACTCCCAGTTCATGGCATACCTACTTCAAAAGTCATATCACTAACACACAGCATGGTTTCATGCCATAACTGACCTTCTTAACTTCACAAATGCAATAGTGAGAGAAACAAAAGCTACCTGGTCTCCTATGTCTTTTTAGATCTCTCTAAGGCATTTGATACTGTTCCACACCAAAATCTCCTACATCATCAATCTGCCCTCAAGTTCTCTCAACCAGTAATATCCTGTAAACTGCCTCTCTGACAGATTGCGGGCAGTCAAATGGTGCCAGACATAGTCTTCCTTCCAACCAATCTCTATTGGGGCATTACAGGGGTCAATCCTAGGTCTTTTACTATTCAATATATACACCACCTCACTCTACAAGGCCACTAAACATGCTTCTATAATACAATATGCAGATGACTCCACCTTCATCTGCTCCGCTTCTGCTCTTCCCATATTCTAAAAAAATACTCAGGATTCCTTCCCATCCATTGAATCATGGCTATCAAACTCCCAACTGCTTCTCAACCTCAACAGTGCATATGACTCAGATGCCCACAGCTAACAAACTGTGACACAGTTTCAGGAGATGAATCCCATAATAGCTTACAAAGCTGTTAGTCTTTACCCTAAAAACCTTCTCAGAACTGAAATACTCTTTAATAACACCCCCCCAGAAATTGTAACTCAAACTAGATAAACCTCTCAAATTTGATCACCATCTTGACAACTTATAAAGAAAACACATCAAAAACTAGGTACTCTCTCTAGATCCAAATCCTATCTTAGCATAACCAGCAGAAAAACTCTGGCAACCACTTATGTCTTACCCTCTCTTATCTATCTCCTATATTAACTAACTTTATAGGCATACTAAAAAAATAAACTATTATCAAGTTGCAACAAAACAGACAAACTTGCAGACAACTTCCCCACCTTTGTTCATTACCATATTGCCATAAAACAACTGAAGTGGCTTGAATTGGCAAATCCTCTAACATGTACTCACCTTCTAGCCACCCACAAGTTAGTCTACTAGAGTGACAATTGTTCTGCCCTTCGTAACACAATTCTTTCTATGCTCCAACCTGAAACCTGCTGTACAGTACTCGCTCGCTGATAATATCTACCAAATCAAACAACATAGCTGGTGACTCCTTATATTCAAGCTGCATTACAAGATTACAGAACACCACTCCCTTCACCTCCCAAGGTTTAAACTTCTTGAAAAGCACCTCAACCAGAAATGGCCTTACTCTTGCCTTACACCTGATTAATACAAAAAAGTAAGTAATTGTACGCCAATGTTTACCTTATCCACTGCTGTCCACTCTCAGAGCTAATTAATTGCTTAACTCTAATCCACAATACACCTTCCCCTTTCCACTTTAATACTCAATAAATTTTCAAAAAAACACTTACCTAATTCTTCACCACTGCTTCTTCTCATTAGACCATCTATTCCCTCTCCATTTGAATACTCAATGACTTAATACCCACTTACACTTCACTCCCACTCTAATGCACCTTACTTGCCTGCATTTTATACATTTCTTTCTTCTAATTTGACTTGTCCTATCTTTTTACCTACATATTTAATTACTCACACATGATAATATTTAGCTATTCTGCTTAACCTTCAGACTGTATATTTTGTCTGTCTATCCTGTTAACAACTTTCTCTATGCATCCAGTTCACACTTTTGTACTTAAGTTTGTATTGTATTCTCATCCAAGTTGAGCTTGTCATCCCAATCAGACCATCCCAGTAATAAAATGCTAAATAAAATAAAAATAACTGCATGCTAGGCATTTACCTTATACAGAGGACCTTCATATCCCCCAACCCCCAAATATGTTGCATGTGCTACACATGCAAAAAGAGATGCTCCCATCATTTCTACAAAACCACAAAAGTTATTTGGGGGAATTCATGAAGCCCTGCATGGTGTGCAGGAATAGTGCAGGAGCTGCTGCACGCAATATGACCTTCGAGCGATCCAGGAACGAGCTCCCAGTGCGTGCACGAGCGCTCCTACACTATTCTGGCACAGACCCCACTGCTTTATGCTAGTTACCTCATTTGCTGGTGAAAACCATGCAAATGAGGTGAATTAATGATCCAGGAAGCAGGCAGTTGTCCGTGCCTGAAAAATATACAAAGCGGAAATGTATTCAGCTAGTAAATGAATACATTTCTGCAAATTAAAAAAAATGAGGTATGACAGCTCGAAAGAAAGCATGTATCATATCTAGTAGGCATGCCAATGGCCAAATATATGTCCATTGGCATGAAAAATATTTTAAATTTTATAAAATAAAACTTTTATTTATTTTTTTGGTCGATTTTGGCCGTTTAAGCATAGGGCAGCAACACACAAACGGACCGTGCTGAAAATAAAAAAAAAATTGTGAAAAAGCTATTTTCAGGGAAATCTGCATTTTGCCATTATAGTCAATGGCTTGCAGAATGTAAACAATACCAGGGAACACTGCTTGCTAAGGGGAAAGTCTCAGTGTGAGTGCAGTAACTATGGAGTAAGGCAGTGGGGTATGCAAATGAGGGGATTTATACTGAATCACACATTTCTTCTAAGTGTCAGACTGCACCTAACCACGTAGGTGCTCTAACATAATGGTGTAGACAGGAGGAGCAGCTAACATGAAAAGGGGGTGTGTCATGAGTGCTGTAAGCACATTGAAGCTCAGTGGCCCATGTTTGCCCTTAGCTAAGCACAGCTAAGGAAGGCGGTGTGTCTGAGGCTGTATTTTCTTATTCCATGAAATCCAGAGCGTGTTCACGTCCAGGGAGGGCCAGTTCTGCTTAAAAGTGTTTACTTTAGCTAAACAGGTCTGCGCAGTACGCACTGAGCCTTAAAAAAAAAAAAAAAAAAGCAGAACTGTTTACATTTTAGCACCGGGAATACGCAGAGTGCATCAGGGCTTAAACCAAGGAGAACAAGAATAGCTGGCAGGCGGAATGTATCAGAATCAACCAATTACACAGGCAGCAGCCCAGCACACTACTATAAACTATGCAAACACCTTTCAGTCTGTTTTTTCCCCCACAAAATCTAAAACACCAGTGTACACATTCGGGGGAATTTTAAACTGACAAATCTAACAAAACATGTTAGGGGCTGCTGTTGCTCTGATCCATCAGCATGTGCTAGAGACTGAGGGTGGTGAGGAGGAAAATGCTGACAACCAACTCAAACTGAGGAGTAGGAGAAGAGTGTTCAGACCCAGGGTAACCTACCAGGGGCTACATGATCTGGAGATAGCAGAACAATACAGGGTGGACAGGGATATACTTCAGCAACTTGTTGAGCTGTGCCAGCCTCACCTCAGACCCAGAACCAACAGAGGAGAACCCATCCCAGTGGATACCAAAGTATGTGTAGCCTTAAGATCACTAGCTGCAGGTACTTTCCAAAGACCAACTGGGGAAATCATGGGGGTCTCACAAGCATCTTCATCAAGGATAATCCACATGCTGCTGAGCACATACACCTCCCCAGGCCCCATGAGGAGAGGACCAGCAATATGCGTCTCTTCCACGGTGTAGCAGACTACCCAGAAGTACTGGGTGCCATAAACTGCATGCACATCCACATCAAAGCACCACCTGGTGAATGGGGTGGGGTCTACATAAACTGCAAGGGCTTCCCCTCCATCAACTGCCAGGTCATGAGCGATACCCATGGCATTATCCTGAATGTGTGTGCTGTCAGCCCTGAAAACTATCACGACTCTAACATCTGGCATTCTTCACAGCTGTACTGGGCATTTACCAGTGGGGGCATCTCATATGGCCAGCTGGCGGGGGATGCTGGCTATGCACTGGAGCTGTGGCTGATGACACCCATCAGAAATGCATACACACCCACACTAGAATGTTATAATGAGGCACATGCACAAACCAGTATCATTACATTGTATGTGTTTGGGATGCTCAAGTCACGGTTCCACTGCCTTGAAATATCCAGTGGAGCCTTGCAGTACTCTCCAGACACATGTGCACACATGTTCATAGTATGTGCCATGCTACACAATATGATCCTGTGGAAACAGCTGCAGCAGGAACAAAATGGGAAAGGGCCACACAGCCCCCCACCATTGCCAAGGCCTCCACAAGCACAGAGTGACTTGGAGGAGGAACATCCCGAACCTGCCCCTGTAGGCAGACGGAGGCATGCTCAGTATGCCCTGGCCTCGGCAAAGAGGCAATGCATAGCACATACACTGACACTGTAGGGCCCCAGGGACTGATCTCTCTCTCTCTCTCTGACTCACACAAACAGCAAAATGGATGCCAAACATCACACCATCTATACCTGACCATGTATAGGCAGTGTATTGCGTGCATCCAACATAGTCAGCCCTCAAGCACCACCCTCACAACAGCTGCAGGCACATGCTAAGCCAGTCTCTGTAACAAAATAAATGAATGGAGTGGAATTGTCTGATAGCATATCTATGGTATTGATCAAGCATGTAAGGAAATGGGGTGGCTAAATGGGGTAGCAGCAGACAGCTGGCAGCTCTGTGGGACAGCAGGAAGTGTATCCCAAGAACTGCCCTACTCACACCATACAGTACCACCCTAGTTGACAAATACCCCTGCTGTATATGTGTTAAGCCAAATAACTGGGGGGGGGGGGCATAAGTCACATGCATGGATGTCAAAGTGGGGATCCCATGCCCACCACCAACCCCACACAGCAGATCAGCTGTAGAAAACTATACAGAAATGCCTGGCAAAGGCACCCACTAGGCGACATCCATGAAATCACCACCCATAGACTTTCATGCAGTGATATCACAGCAAGTCTGGCAGTGGCAGTATGGCTTTGAAAGGTAAGAAATCTGAAACTACAGATGTCTATGCCAGAACAGTCTGACTTGTGGTTGATACTGTTATGCCTGTAGTCTGTAATATAGGGCACACCACTATGCTAAATGGGACCAAAATATTAAGCAAATATCAGCACAGTCTGTGCAGATGTGTATCATGTACAATTGTGCCCCCCTATAGTCCCATAGAGATGCAGTAACACGTTCCTAGCCTTAAGCAGCATCCAGCTGCCACCCAAAGTGATGGCACAATAGTAACAGAAAGCAGTTGTCAGTAACACCCGTAGTCAACTTCCTGGTGCCATCCCAGGGTTGTCCACTGCTAGCAGCTTGGGAACATATGATCATCAGAATGCACTGCCTTGCTACAGATGGCCTGCATCTGTCACACATGGCCTACAAGCCTCAAGCAAATGATTATACCTCACCCACAGTGCTCTGTTAGGGAGTGTCATGGGGTCCATAACACCAACATAACACAGTCCACAGAATGCAAAGAAAGGCCACGCTGTTGACTGTTAGGAGCAAACCTGCCAGCCTCAGGGAGTCATCTGGACAAAGCCATGAAAAATGGGGGGATGAAGGTCCAAAGAGAAGGACACCTGTGAAATACTGTTCTAATAATGTTATAAAGTTGATGGAATGATTTATATTAGCATGGAATGTCTGAGGGGTATAAAGTCTGAAACTGCAATGGCAACTGTCAGTAATATCTGACTTCAACCCTGAGTGACTTGAAAAACACATTCACTTAAAAACCACACTTGTTTGGGTAAACAACAAGATATATGAGTCATGGGTGTGGACATTCTGTGATACTCCTACAGTCGACAGGCAGGGCTAGGAGTTTAAACATGGGAATGCACTCACTGTAGGCAGGTCTAGCCCTGGAAGGTGGTGACATGTCTGCACCCACAGAACCCTGGGCCCCAGCCATGGGGAGTAACACACCCCTCTCTGATCACTCCTTCTATGCAAAGTACAGTTGTGTACACTTGCCATAAATGTAGGTGTTCACGTATAGTCACTGTTGCAGTCCTTACAAATGGGTTATCTAGCTCCCAGGTAGTCCTCAGTTGGCCAGAATACCAAAGACCTTGGTATATGACGTTGGCTGCCTTCAGTTGAGAATCTGACATCAGGACATCAGGTATAAAGCAAGGCAGCCAACGCCATTTCTCAGTATTTCTTGCCTTAACTGTCAGGAGCCCCAAAGAAGGCTTAGACCAGGAAAAGAAAATCCCTGGAAAAAATGCTAACCAAAAAATAAACATCCTGTCTGTGCCCTAGGAAAAGGGGGAATGGAGGGGGGGACCAGGACTGCAACAGTGAATACACTGGAACATCTACATTGATAGTAAGTGTACACAACTGTACTGTGTTCATCGTGTTTCACTATTGCAGTCCTTACAAATGGGTTGATTTCCAAAGCCCAGAGAAAGGGAGGAGGAATACCCACAGATTAAGGGTTGGTGAGAATTCCCTGCAACACTGCAGTGGCAAAACCAGCCCTGGACTTAGAGAATGAGGGTAAACTGTAATGCTTTGTGAAAATGTGGACAGAAGTCCATTTAACTGCTTCCAGGATGTCCTAGTAGGTACACCCCTTAAAAAAGCTGCTGAGGTAGAAGCTGCTCTAGTAGAATGAGCCCTAATCCCCTGAGGAGGAACCTTCCCATTTTGCAAGTAAAAGAAGTGAATACAATGAGCAATCCATTTAGAAATGGTGTGTTTAGAAATAGCTTTGCCCTGAGCTCCAGGAGAAAAATTGACCAGCAAATGATCAGACTTCTGAAAGGTTTTAGTCCTAATCAGATAAAACCTAAGCTGTCTATGCATATCAAGAGAGTGCAGGATTATTTCCCCTCTATTCTAAGAATTAGGAAAAAAGGTAGGCAGGTGGATGGACTGGTTAAGAGTCAGGCTAGAAACCACCTTAGGCATAAAAGAGGGATTGGTTCTATCTGCATGGAAGATGAGAACAGGCTCTACTACCATTAAGACCTGCAGCTCACAAACTCTTCTAGCTGAAGTTATGGCCAAGAGAAAGGCAGTTTTCCAGGACAGAAACTTTAAATCTGCTGAGGCAGCTGGTTCAAAAGGAGGCAAAGTGAGTTTCTCCAACACAAAATTAAGATCCCAAGCAGGAGGAGGCGCCCTTCTGGGAGGCTTTAAATTGTTAGCCCCCTGAGGAACTGTTTCATCAGAGGATGTGAAAAGATGGATTGTTCAAAAGAACAATAAGCAAAAATTACTGAAGCATGAATCTTGATTGAAGAAAGAGAAAGTCCATCATTAAGCAAACCTGCCAAGTAATCAAGAATAAGGGGAAGAGGTGGTTGAGAAGAGTTTTCCCCTCTACCTGCATCCACATGGAGAATCTTTTTCATTTATCTGCATAAGATTTCCTAGTGCTAGGATTCCTGGCTTCACACAGAACCTCAACCACCTGTTGGGATAGAGAAGTAGAAAGGGAGTGATTCATGCTATGAGCCAGGCTGCCAAATGAAGAGTCTGAAGATGAGGATGCAGAAATTTTCCCTCTTCCTGAACCAAAAGATCTGGTATCAGGGGAAGATGCCAAGGCCGGGACTGGGAGAGATTGCGAAGCAAAGGATACCAATGTTGTCTGGGCCAATCTGGACCTATGACAATGGCCCTTGGCCTTTTGTCCATTATCTTTAACAGCACTCTGGGAAGAAGAGGCAGAAGAGGGAAGGCATAAACTGAGAGTAGTGTCCAGGGGAAGGATAGAGCATCCACTCTCCAGGCTTTATTGTGATGTTCCCTGGTGCAAAAGGTTGGAAAAAGGTGGTTGGTTGGAGATGAGAAGAGATCGAATTGGAGAGTGCCCCAATGGTGAATGATGCGGCAGAAGACAGTCTTGTTCAGTTGCCACTCATGATGATCCAGGACCTGCCTGCTCAACTGGTCTGCCAATGTTGTTGAGCCTTCCTGGAAGAAACTGAGCTATCAGATGAAGGTCCATGGAAGCAGCTATGGACCATATTATCATACTTTGTCTGCACAGGGGGTAAGAGTGAGTACCTCCCTGCTTGTTGATGTACCCCATGACTGTGGTGTTGTTTGTCCTGATAAGAAGGGTTCCAGGAGAGAGTAGATGCTTGAAAGCCAGCAAATCCTGCTGGACCGCTATCAATTCCTTCAGATTTATGTGCAGGTGAATCTGCTGGTTGCTCCATTTCCTTCGTATGCATCTGCCCTCCAGATGAGCTCCCCAAGCATAGTCCGAGGCCTCTGTGGTGAGGGTTTGGATGGCAGTAGGTGGATGAAAAGACAGGCCTTTGTTCTTTGAACAGGCTGTTGCCCACCAAAGGAACTCTGTCTGCAGCCAGGGAATCAGGGGAAGTAACAAGTCTAGATCCTGTGTGTGTTGACACCAAAGGTTCTTGAGGTACCATTGTATTTTTCACATATGTAGTCTGGCATATGAAATCATCAGAATACATGAGGCCATGAATCACAGAGCTTGCAGGAATTTCCTTGCAGAGAGCTGGGTCATGCCTGTTAAATCTTTGAAGTAAGTTGAAAGACATTTGTTTCTCCTGAGTGAGGAATGCCATCTGGGAGGCTGTGTTCGGACTTACCCCCAGGAAAACAATTTCCTTGGTGGGTATCAGTTTTGACTTCTTTTCATTGAGAGTGTAACCCAAAGAGTTGAGAAGGTTCTTTACTAAATCCAAATCTTTTAAAAGTTGCTCTGGAGAGTTTGCTTGAATGAGACAATCATCCAAGTAAGAGTAAATCTGGATGTTTCTCTGTCAGCAAAAAGCAATGACTGGAGCTAGGCATTTTGTGAAAACTCTGGGAGCAGTAGATAAGCCAAAGGGCAGTGCAGAGAATTGGAAGTGTCACTTGCCAGCTCTGAAGTGAAGGAACTGAAGAGTCCTGCCCTAGCTGACATACTAAACTTTCACAACCCCAAAAGGGAACTACGTTCATGTAACAAAAACCTGATTGAAATCGACCCATGCAATAACAGCGCTGGGGAGGCCCTATTCTCTTATGATGTTGCTAAAGTATGGAACACCCTCCCACCTGAACTCAGGCTACAAAGTCATACAAGCACCTTCAAGGGCCTTCTTAATTCACACCTCTATGCTAACCCTCTTTGTAACTGCAAAGACCCCCCTTGAAGACCCACTACTTCATATAAGTGACCCACTGTATGCCTCCATTGCCTACACTATATTCTCACCTGATATACTCACCTAACATGTATTTTTTTGTTGTAAATATTGCAAATAGAGGTTCTACTCCTGAGTATCTTACTGTCTGAGTATCTTATTGTTTTACAAAATTGTTCTTGTACTTCTTTGTTTCTCTTACCTTGTATACCAGTTTTTTATTGTTATCTAAACCATGTATGTACTCTGTTAACTTCCTTGGAGCTTTTCTCCCCAGGACTCCACTGAAAACGGGCACTTTGTGTCCAGTTGGATTTATCCTGGTAAAATAATGTTAAAATAAAATAAAATAAATAAATAAAATATACTTTCCCTTATTTGGATGTGCAGATAAGCTTCTTTGAGATCTAAAGTTACCAGCCAGGAGTCCTTGGCCAGCATTGGCAGCAACTGATGTAGAGTGAGCATTTTGAACTTTGGTATCACCAGAAAGGTGTTTAGAGTGGACAAATCTAGAATATGGCATCAGGTGCCCTCTTTCTTGGGAACTAGGAAAAGTCTTGAGTAAAAACCCTGGCCTACCTGAAAAGTAGGAACTGGCTCTATTGCTCCCAGGTTCGATAAAGAATAAATTTGCTTTTCTGCTTCTGCCCTTTGGTTTGGGGGAATATCTGGGTATCCTTGGTGGACAGGGAAGGTGTGGAAGGGGAATTTGTAGCCTAGGGATACTGTTTTGAGTACCCATTTGTTGTCTGTGATGGTGGACCAAACATCTGCAAAAATGGATAACCTTCTCTCCAAGGGAAACCCTAGGTGAGCAGAGGCAGGCAGGAGAAGGACAGAGTCATTGAGAATGCTTATTTTGGGAAGTTTGCTTAGAACTCCTAGATTTAGAAGTGGAAGAATGCCATTGATTGGCCCTTTGAGGTGTGGAAGCATGTCCCCTAGAAGACCTATAGCCCCGAGACCTAGTATGACCCTGTTTACTGGGATCTGGAAAGGTCCAATTCTTAGAAGGGTAATGCCTGCTGAAGTGAGGAGGCTGAACTTGCAGAAAATCTTTAACTGTTTGCATAGATTTGGCTTTGTCATCCAGCTTTTTCAGCACCTCTTCCGCTTTGTTGCCAAAAAGACTGTCCTTGTGCAGATGTACATCCAGTAACTTAAATTTGACTGGCTCAGAGAGGGGCTGTTTTCTGAGCCAAACATGTCTTCTAATAACAGATCCAGTGGCTGCAGCCCTACAAGATGCCTCTAGATTGTCAAAACCACAGTGTAAAGAATGTTTGGTGACAAGAGTGGCAGAATTCAATAAATCTTGCATGTCCTTACCAGGGAAGGGAGACTCACAGTTTTTGCTTTAATAAATTCCAAAGTATGCTGCTGATACTTAAGTATATAAAAAAGACAATTAATAGACCTAATAGCAAGAGTGGCAAAGGTATAAACCTTTTTACTCCACCTGTCTAAGGCCCTAGTTTCCCTGTCAGAGGGGACGGGATTCCTAGCAACAGTGGCCTTAATTCCTTTAGGGCACTGAGAAATAACCTCTGGATCAGCAGAAGGATTCTGAAAAAGAAACTTATGAGAATCAGGAACTCTGTAATACCTGTCAGGTTTCCTGGGAGCAGGAGGAACAGAATTGGGAGACAAAGAATTCTCCAAGAAAACATCATCAGCTACTTCCAATACAGGAGGAATAGCCAGAGGTTTATGCTGTGGCAAATCCAAGAAATCCCTAATCCTTTTCTCAGACTATGGGTAGTCCTGACTTTCCCATTTGAAATGCTAAGAGTATTTAGAGTATCTCCAAAAGAAAAATCTTCTAGAGGAGAGGCAGATGGGACAAATTCTTCTGCATCTGAATCCTCAAAAGCAGAATAAACGGGAGAAACAACTTCATCAGCAGAAATGCTGGAAATATCATAATCTGAGGCAGACAACACTTCTGGGGACAATTCTCTACTCCTCTTGGAAGGAGGAGGTTGAAAGCCCCGGATAAGAGTCAAAAGATCACTAGCCATTTTGAGCATCTGAGACTGAGGCATTTGGGTGGATGCCAGTGTCATTTTATGAGCAGAATTGTGGTTGGAAGATCTGCTAGAAAGTCAGAGGGACTCAGAAGGCCTAGCCAAAGTGGGAGTCTCAACAGAGGTTATCGGTTTGGTTCTGGTCTCAGAATGTAGAAAAGAGAAGTCAGAAGCTGATGCCTGCTTAGAAGCTCTGGACCCATCTGAGGTGGAGGGTCAAAAGATGAAGTGGAAGCCTGTGGCATGGAGGACTCCGAAAGGGTCTCAACAGAGACCTGTAATACTTGTGGACTGCAGGGGCTGCAAAAGCGACTCACTGACTACCACTGGGCCGACGACCATCTTAACAGGAACGTCATCGGCCGATTTGACCCTAAGCCTGTTGCGGTCTTTATCCTTGCGCTTCTTAGGAACATCAGAAGTCAGAGACCAGAAGACGCCATACTGATGAACTTAGGCCAAACTCCAAAATGCTTGTGTAAAATCTTAGCCCTACGATGAATGGTACGCGGGTTGAAGGAAGCACAGAAATCACAGTTTGGGACGTCGTGCTCAAGGCCTAAACAAGTGATACAATATGAATGAAAATCACGATGGGCAATCTGCTTTCCACAAGCAAGACAGTTATTAACTTTTTCTGACATTCATTAAAGCAAGAAAAAGAGGATCCCCAACGGGATACTTAGCTGTAGTAGTCTTCAACTCAGTAGTCAGAAACAAAAGAAGGTAATCGGCTGACCGGCACTCATGCGAATTGCTTCTGCTTCGGGCTCCGTGTAAGAAAGACTGAGGAAATGGCATCGGCTGCCTTCCTTTACACCTGACATCCTGACGTTGGATTTTCAACTGAAGGCAGCCGATGTCATATACCAAGGTCTTTGGTATTCAGGCCGACTGAGGGCTACCCGGGAGCCGGATAACCCATTTGTAAGAACTGCAACAGTGAAACACAATGAACATCATCCTGACCCCAACATGTGGCCTTCCAAGCAAAATGAGGTGGGCCATATATATATATATGTGTGTGACAAACATACACCTCCAGGCTGGTCAAACAGTCTGAAACATACAAGACCCTCCAAGTGCAGTCAACCATTGAGGAGAACCCACTGCAAAGTACTGATAGCTATGGGCAGGCATATCTGCCCAGAACACCCCTCCCCACATATCCTATCCCTTACAAATCTATCTAGAGTCTGCCTGTCGCCCTGATCCAGTCTGACTTATATTACCCAACTGTGGACTCGAAATCAGACCAGGCCAGAACATAAATGCACAGAGATTCCACCATTCTAGTATATCACCAAGGTGTTGGACCATTTCCACAGCACCAGCAGTCAATGGCTTGTAGGCACACCACTCAACAGGCTGGATTTGCAAGAATGAGTAGCATGTAGACCATAAACCTGGTGTGTGCATCATCCATCCTGTATTCATCTGGAAAATCAATGTGATGATCTGAGGAGGTATGTCACAAGGTACTGAAACAATACATGACAGTGTCAAACGGCATATATGACATATGTCTGCTAAAACAAGCCCTATAACCCTAGCAACTCATACATTACTGAGCGAAATTGTCACAATCACTGTATGGGCCATTGTCCCCACATTTTGATAGGCTATCTCCAGATATCCTCCACCAACAGTTTGAGAGGTATGGCTGTAGCACAAAACAAACTGGACTGGAGTACAACAATCCCTGGAATAAAGTCCTACATGTACTATAAAAGGACACGCTGGGCATGCTTATATGCCTTCTCCACAAAGTGCACTTACCATTGCCCCACCTTAGCAGTCCTGAAGATGTCTGAAACCATAGAAGTCACTTTTAAGTCTAGTCTCATAAGCTCAGTGGTGCATGCACTAACTGCATAACACTACAGTACAAATAACTAGTTAGGTGGGAGTTCTAATACCAGTCCTGGCAAATGTAGACGTGTGTGTGTGTGTGTGTGTGCGTGTGTGTGTGTGTGAGTGTGTGTGTGTGTGTGTGTGTGTGTGTTCACAACTGAAAGCTTTTGTGCCCATTCAAACCCAGTGCACTTCGCCTTTCCCTGCTTTAGCAGTCCTGCAGATATCAGTCACCTTAGAAGTACCTTCCATTTGGCCTCAGCCCCATAATGTCTGTGGTGGGTGCGATAACTGCATAACACTATAGTACAAATAACTAGTTGGGTAGGAGTTCTAATCCCAGTTCTGCCAAATGTAACAGTGTGTGTCCAAAACTGAAAGCTTTTGGGTCCATTCAAACCCAGTACACTTCCCCTTTCCATACTTTAGCAGTCCTGCAGAAATCAGTCATCTTAGAGCTGCCTTCCATCAGGCCTCAGCCCCATAAGCTCTGTGGTGTGTGCAATAAGTGCATAACACTATACTACAAATACATAGTCAGGTAGTGGTTCTACTCTCACATTTGGAAAAATGTGTGTATGTGTACATGTGTCTGTTTGTAGGACAAAGTATTTTGATAGGTTTAACACCCACTGCACTACTTTATCAGTCCTGCTGATGTCATTCCCTTTATAGGTTCACAAGTGTGTAGTAGGCTAATGGCCCAGGAACCTTTACAAGCCTAACACATAGAAGGTCTGTACCATTGTGCCACCCGATGTTACTTCCCAGTGCCTGTATCAAGTAGAGCCACTGCAGTGATCCTTGGGTTGAACTGTCTGTTACCCATCCACTCATCAAGATTTCTCTGGAACAGGGTCAGCTAGGTGCTGTGCATGACATATATGGGAAGTGTATTCCAGGGCATGTGCAGTCTCTTGGTGAGGGACCTGCCCCACCAGCATGTTGTGGTGATTGTGGTACTGAGGTAGAGATCTCTGCAGTGTCTGGTGTGGATGGATTTATATGCAGCATTCCTAAAATAGCTGTGTCAGACATGGCTTTGTAAGGCCAGCACAGATAGCTGCTAATTAGGTGATATGACACAGAGAATAGCTTGGGTCTTCTGAGTCTGTCTGTGTAGGATGTGTGTTTAATACCTAGGAACCCCTTTGTGAGGTGCTGCTGTGACCTTTCCAGCTGTAGCAGGTGTCTAGTGAGGTACATGGCAAATGGGGCATTATACTTGAGGAGTGGTCTAATGAGGGAATAGTAGACAGAGATCATTACCTCTGTCCTTCTGGATGGAAAACCCTTGGTAATGCTATGTGCCATATAGAAGGACTTCCTGACCACAGTGGCAATGTGGTGCTTGAAGGAGAAGTCACTGTGAACCTGTGCCCCCAGCTCTACTATAATGCCTACAGTGTTCATTGGGCTCTCATTGATGTGGTACATACTGGGAACTGAGTGTTTTACCAAAGGGGATGATGATGCATTTTGTGATGTTAAGCTTCTGGCCATGGTTTTCACACCACTCAATGGTCTCAGTGAGGCCTTTATGTAGGATGTTGGCAGCACATGTGGAGTTCATGATAGCTCCCAGCTTGCAGTCCTCTGTGAACTTGGTCAGCCAGAGTTCCTCTGTGATGGGCTGAACTCCAGAGAAGTATATGCTGGACAGTACACTATCCATTACTGATCCTGTGAGACTCCACTTGTGACTGCTTGCTAGTCTGACTTGGAGTTTGCCACTGTCACACTGTGTGTTTTGTGAGCCAATTTGCAAAACACCCACTGATATGGGGATTGATGCCTAGTTTGTTGGGTTTATCAATAATTCCTGACTAAGGAATGGTATCAGAAGCCTTGGCCAGAGTGAGGTAGGCTGTATGCAGTGCTTTACTGTCATACACAGCCCTGGTGACACACTCAAAGACGTTAACCAGGTTGAGAAGGCATGGATCTGCCATTCACAAAACCAAACTATGTGAGGTCCAGAGTTAGGAGATCACCCATATCTTGGTCAGTCAAGTCCCTGATGATGCGGTTCATACCCATGCATAGTAGACTTGTCAGGCTAAGGGCCCAATAATCCCCAGGATCTGTAGATGCTACCTACCCCTTTATGGAGAGTGATGACTGTAACGGTGTGCCATTTTGGAGGGACAAAGCCTGAGGTGAGGCTGTGACTGACCAGGGCACACAGATGTGGTGCCAGCTCTCTTTGTATGTCATGTAGAACACAGCCACAGATATGCTGGGGTCCCATGGAAGTTGTATTCTTGCCTGTAGACAATGCAGGTCTAACCTGGCCTGCAGTGATGCCGGGTGCCTGGCATTCATGTGCCACTGTGATTGTCCCCTTTGGTGGGAGAGAGGAGTAAAGCTGGCACTGAATGTGTTGGCAAGACTGTGGCCAATATCTTTTGTCTCAGGATAGGAATTAGCATTGTGCAGTAACTCACAGCATTTGTGGTTATTGCTGTGGATGTTGTTGATATAACTATCAAAGGCTTTTCTGATTGTCATCAGTGTCTGCTGCAATTCTACCTTCATAGCTGCCTGTAGGTGATTCCATGAGGGATCTCAAGTTGTGTTTGAGGCTAATAAGGTAGTTTACCAGTCTTGGGATATCACCTTCCTCTGCAACAGTGTCCTCCTTCTGTTGTACATTTAGTAATGACAGGGGCACATCATATTGCCTTCCAGTGTTTGGAGGACAGTGTCTGGGTTCTGTTGGCCATGGCTAGTACCATGCATCCATGTACATGTTTGTGCCGTGCATATGTGTATGATTTGACAGTCATGCAGCTATTTCCTATTGGCATGGGTGCAGTGAAGTCAACCACCCCTGTTTGTATGACTACAAAGTCATCTTTGGAGAGGTTATGGAAGGTGGTTACCTTTGTGGGTGGGGGGTGAGATGTTGAGCTCCATGTTGATGACATCATGTTTGGATCTGACCAGGTAGGGTTAACTGGGGTCGAGCAACAATCCCATATGTAATGATTCAGCACAGGTCAAGGTTGTTGCATCCTCTACTGGGGGTCAGTATGAGCTGGTCCAGGGCATTGGAACTGATGAATTCCAGGATGTTTTAGGCCAGTGTACTGGTGATTGACTACTTTCCCCAAGTGATGGAGGGGTAGTCAAAGTCATCCACTGTGTCATTGTTGGGTTGGACCTTCATAGATGCCAGGGTGTTGCGGAATGTGCAGTGACATTTTAGGGACATACATGGGGACCGATAGCAAGCTATGGTGTGGATTGCACTATTACCTAATGCAGTTGTACCGGAAGTACCTCCGATGCTTTATGCTGGGATACTAGTCTGGAGGTGTGCATATCCATTTTGAATATGGAGACAACACCACCTGTGGATGTGTGGTCCATGTTTGGGGGCTGACAGCTGTGGAATGCATCACAGCCTGTCAGTGCAGGGCTGCTGTCTGCTGCTGTAAACCACCTCTCCATTACAGCACAAAAGTCAATGTCCTCCACTCTGAGGAGTGCTTTGAGTGGCTGCATCTTGACAGCTAGATGTCTACTGTTGAGCAGCATGACCCTCAGATTGCATACATGTCTAGTTGTTATGGTGATAATTTGATCTGGAAAACTGCATAATAATGCACTATAGGGGTGGCAAGACACATACAGTGTACCTGGAAACCCAGGGTTGACAGATCTAGGACATCTCTGGCAAGGCATTGAGGACTGTCAATCATGTTATCCCAAGCAGAGATATACTGGATCCCCTGAGTATGGCCCACAACATATAAACCAATGTTGCAATCAATTGTCTGTTTATAGTACTGCAGCATCATTCTGGGTGACGGCAGTATACTGCTCAGGGCTACTGTTACACCTATCTGAACCACATAATCTGAGCGATCAACCATGTCTCTTGTCTTGTAGTCCAGGGAGGTGTGTCTCAGGCCATTCACACCCACATGGATAATGACAGAGTGATACTTGTAGTTGTTGTGGAGTGGCCTGACTGGGTGTGTCATGTTGGATGCTGGCATGTGATAGACAGCTGGCTGGTACTTCCTCCATAATCATCTTACTGAGTGGGACATCTGTGTCAACCTTTACCACTGTATTGTGCCAGGTGGTTAGCCTTAGGAGTATAGGTTGAGGGGCACAATGTGTAGGTGCCAAGTGTTTTTTGGCATGTGCTATGTCGTAGAGTCTGAGTGGGTGACAGAGTGATACTTGTAGTTGTGGAGTGGCCTGACTGGGTGTGTCATGTTGGATGCTGGCATATGATAGACAGTTGGCTGGTATTTCCTCCATAATCATCTTAGTGAGTGGGACATCTGTGTCTCACAGTACTGAGTCACCCATGACCACTGTATTGTGCTAGGTGGTTAGCCTTAAGAGCATAAGATGAGGGCACACTGTGTAGGTGACATGTGTCCTTTGGCATGTGCTATGCCATGGTGTCTGAGTTCTGAGTGGGTGTCTGTCTTGCTGGTGTGTGCTGTTTGTGTAAATGTCCATTGAGTGCCTCTGGGAAGGTGGGTGTGTGGCTTTTCAGTGTATGTCAGGGCTGTCATAGTGAGTGCTGTGGCGAGCTATGTGTTCCACATGGTGTGGTGTGGGTGGTGATCTTATCTTCTTGACCAGCTAATCCTGTCTTTGCTAGAGAGTGCATATTTCCACATTTGGTTATATAGTGCTAACTCTCACTAGTCTGAGTGTTTGGAGTTTAGATGAGAGGGTTGTTTGTGTACATGAGGCAGTTGCAATGGTTCCTCAGAATGGATAAGTTCACCAGGTCAATGGGTGAAAGTGCAGAAAACTGCACTTCAATCATGCCAGGAGGGGTGGTCATAACTAGTGTGTACTGCGGCTAATGCTGTGATGAACTAGTACTGCTGATGGCTCCTAGGTGTGTTACACTTATTGGTACAATAACCTGTTGTGCAAAGCTACAATGCTATTTGAAGTGCAAGACAGAAAGAATTAGCAAGATGTAAGGGAGAAACTGAAAACAGACTTCCTGCCACCTGATATACTTTACCTCAGCTGTGCAGTTATCAGCACCTTTGGCCAGGTGTAAGTCCAGTAAGTTCTGTGGCACTTCTGATAACTGTGTAACACTATAGTAAAAGTAACTAGATAGGCTGGAGTTCTAATCCCACTACTGCCAACTGTGTGTGTGTGTGTGTGTGTGTGTGTGTGTGTGTGTGTGTGTGTGTGTGTGTGTGTGTGTGTGTGACTCATGTACTGTGTGGGTTAAACCATTTTTGAGTTGTGTACCACCCTTTACACTTCCCCCACCCTACTTTACCACTGCTGCTGTTGTCATGTGAAACCAGTGTACAGGCCATACCAATGCTTTGTACAGATGTGCCTGGAACATCCACATGTTTGGAACTTATTAATGCTCTGTCTGCCTTTACAATGCTTATGTATGTGATATTGTTGCCAAATAGGCCACAGTCAGTGTAGTAACACATATGGCAGCATCAGGTATCATAATTGACTGAAACAGTACACTAATATAACATCTGCTACCCTCACACGTGTCCATGCTTGTAGGTGCAATACATGAGTCCAGATGTTTGGTTTTACAAGCGAATTGTTAATGTCATGGGTCTTGTTAAAGGTTGGGAAAGGTGTGAACTGACATATTGTGGTCTCAGTCAGTATATATCAGAAGCAAATGGCATCTTAACATGTGTGTGTATACACTGTATATCCACTGTATAGCAGTAATGTGTCACATATGTCCCTACCTTAGTCAGTCTGTCCAACACATTCTGCTGGTGTCTGTCCAGACGTCTTGCACTGACAGGTTGTGAGTTATGCTACAGGAATGTTATGATCCCCTCAGACAGGCCCCTGTGGTGACCGCTGTAATGCAATACAAGTAACCCCACCACAACTGAACATGCACATAAAGCAATATGGCTATTAGTTGTGTGCATGGTAACTTGCATGCCCTCCACATGCCTTGGGTATTGCCAAAGCACAACTGAACAATTACATACTCATGAACTTCATGCTGCCATGCCATATGCAGACTACATTGACCTATGTAGTTCTGGGAGAGAGGTATTGTCAGCAGACTCATATGTACCCTTGGTAAAGGATGGCTGCAACATGTCTGCAGACTCATATGTACCCTTGGTAAAGGATGGCTGCAACATGTCTGCACATTGTGTGGACCAGTATTAATAGTCTGCTGACCCCAGGCCAAATAATTACACCAAACCCTCAGGATTCTGACCCTGATAATCCCACACTAACAGCCAATAACTTTAATTCCTTCTTTACCAATTCTATACAAACTCTAGCCAACCAACTATCTCCTAATACTTCTCAACTACCTCCAAATACCTTAATAAATACCATTCCTCCCCTTCACCTACAACCTGTATCTACCTCTTATATACAATCTCTTATCCAAAACTTAAACCTACCACCTTCCATGAGATAAACTGCCTGCTGAATTCCTGCAACTAGCAGCAAAAGCCATTGCTTACCCTGTCTCTATCTTGATAAACAGATCAATAAAAGAAGGTATTTTGCCAACAATCTGGAAGATATCACATATCATACCCCTCCATAAAGGAGGCAAATCTTATGACTTCTCCAACTATCGTCCCATAGCACTTTTATCCCCCTTAGCTAAAATCACGGAAAAATGCATACATAAACAACTACTCAACCATCTCCTCAATAATAGCCTTCTAGCAGACACTCAACATGGTTTCAGACCTGCTCACAGTACTACCACAGCTCTTCTCTCCTTCACCAACACTATTAACTTAAACTGTAACAACAATAAACTTACATCTTCTCTTTTCATAGACCTATCAAAAGCCTTTGATATGGTTAATCATACACTTCTTTTGCACACATTAAAATCTCTGGCCCTGGAGCCCTCTTCCCTAACCTGGTTTTCTTCCTATCTTGTAAATCGTCAGCAAGCCGTACTCTGGAAAAATTCTCTCTCTGCTCTCCTCCCTATCTCTTTAGGAGTACCTCAAGGGTCTATCCTAGGCCCACTTCTATTTTCTATCTTTATTAATGACCTTCAATCATCTTTACCTAATACTACCTGCATACAATATGCAGATGATGCCACTATAATTTGCACTGCCTCTTCTCAAACAGAACTCCAGTTTCAAACACAATCAGCCTTCTCAACTGTTGAACAGTGGTTCTCCAATGCTGTCTACTCCTTAACCCCAAGAAAACTAAATTATTACTCTTTTCACCTACCCGTAAATCTACTTTGATAAACTTCTGTATTACTGCAACTGACAACACCATAATTTCTCCTGACTCCTCAACTAAACTTCTTGGTGTTATTATCGATAATAATCTCAACTATGATTGTCACATCAACACCACAATAAAAGCCGTTAATAAAAGATTGGATCCTATACAGAATAAAGCCCTTCCTCACACCTGAAGCTAGGATAACCTTAGCCCAAACACACCTTATCTCTACCCTTTTGTATGCTTCCTCTATTTACACTAATCTATCTAAAAGTAACCTTAAGAAACTTACTACATCTTACCACAATATTGCCCGCTTTGCCACCACATCCCAGTTTAGAGCTCACCACTGTCTAAACCTAAAACAACTACACTGGCTGCAACTCCCTAATAAGCTCATTTTTCAACAACTCTTAATTGCACATAAAATTCTATACCAACCTTCTAAAACACCAGCTCTTTCTAACCTCTTGACTCCCTATATCAACCTGAAACAACTACGTTCCTCTGATAAATTACTTGTTAATATTACCAAAATTATGAATTCTGCAGGCAATTGCCTTTTTTCTAGCTCAGTAGGTAAAATATGGAATAATCTTCCATCTGGTTTGTCCTCTTTGCCTACTCTCCCACTATTTAAGAAACAACTTTTAATACATCTTAATAAATTCTGGCTTTGCTCTTGTACCAACCCAGACTAGCCTGTTGGCACCCTTAACTTTGTCATAAACTTTTCTTATCCACTTGGATTTCATCTTCTACTTCAACTGAGATATTATCCCTTTTCATTGTAAATATTACTTAACTCATTACAAAATAAAAAAAAAAAAAAGAATTTTTTGTGTTTATGATTTGATACCTTATTATATTGTTTTGCTAGTTGCTAACCTCTAACCTAATTTCTTTCTGACTTAGGATGATTCTGATTAGTTAAGATCTATAATATTTGTACTTACATTTTTCCCTTTGTATAATACATTTGTACTATGTCTTGTTATGTATTTCCAATACTGTTTTTAACCTCTGGAGCTTTTCTCCCCGGGCCTCCACTGAAAATGGACATTAATCCAGCTGGACTAGCCCGGTCAACAAATGTAAAATAAAATAAAATAAATAAAATTTACAGTACAACACCCAACACTACACAATTTGCTGTCCTTCACCATAGATTTGCACTGCTGTACATTAGAAATCACCATCCACAACTGCAATCCGACCTGGCACATGCATGTAGATACTGTAGAGATACAAGTATGTCTCCTACAGCAGTCTACTAATCCCCACTGGGACCTTACTTGCATGCTCCTTGTCCATTGTGTGGGTGCCGCCCACTTCCAGCAAGTGGGGCTTTGTACCCTGATGTTGTACTGTGATGCGTGGCCCAAGCTTGGCAAGGAGCTCCTAATTCGGTGTCAGTGGGGGTTGCATTGCTGGCCTGCCACCTGTGGTTGTGTAGTCCGTGGCCAGAGCAGCAGCCCTTTGCCAGGCATGGCGTATGAGGTTGGTGGTATGATGCTGCACCTGCTCATATGTACGTGCATGCAGGCCCAGCTAATTCACCCTTTGGACAGGGTCATCCCACAGGGTGGTCCTCTCCCGCAGATGTTGCTGGCTTCGGCCCAGCAGTACTATGTGGTTCTGTATTATGGCTTCCATCATCAGGTTGTATTCCGCTGGTGAAAAAGTTTCCCACAGGTGATGTGGCATTGCACCTGGTAGACACTAACAGGGAAACACATCACAGGACCTCATACATTTGGCAACAGTATGTCCAGTACCTGCACATGTACCTTGACTACCAGTTGCCAACAATCACAATCATACCAGTAGCCCACTCACAACCACACCATACCCCTGTAATCTATCAGCACAATATCAGATTGCATTGCATTGCACTGCTGGTCCTGATAAGTCATATTGCCCTTAGTGAGGGCAAGTTGATTGCATTATCCCTCGTTCCTCATTCAGGTCTGTGTAAATGGATGACATTAGCCATCTTCCATGTGGATGGTGTGTGGATGGTGCTGCAGCTTGGTGTGACTACAGTGTGCAGTGCAGCTGGGAGCACATGTCTGAGTTCATATAGAATGCTGACAGGGATGATATGACACCCCATGGATACTCACATATGTTGCCTTTCAGCAGACAATATGTACCTGCTCACTGGTGCTGAGGGGAGGGGTGTGGGTGCAGTACATATCCACCTATAGTGATGTTGAGCCAGGGGGTGGTTTGCCCTAACCCTATCTGCAGCAGGTTGCCTGTAGTTATGTTGTGTGTATGTGATCTGATTGGCCACTATTACAGGCTGGGTTGGTGTGGTGCCTCTGAGATTGAAGACATACGGGAAGATGAACTTGCGATGGTCCTTCGTGGATGTCTCCAATTTGTACTCATAGTTGGCCTTACAGTAATCCAGCTGTGACCATATATGTTTGTTCAGACAATGGCTGACATGATGCCAGGTTGGTTCCTGCCCCTACTCTGCCCTGTACAGCCACTGTAGGGGCCAAGTCTGTGGTTTGTGTGATGCTGCTGTCCAGTAAAGGGGATTACTCTACTGTGGTGGAGGCAGGTATAAGTAAGGTATTGCTGAGTCCATACAGCTATGTAGTGTTCAATCAGTTGTTTGTAGTACGCATGGCCACAATGTCATAACACAGTTGGACATCTCTCCAATTTAGTTATGATAATCATGCTTATTGTACTAACCATGGCTGTGCCAGGGAATGCAACAACCAGTAGCTGTAGAAATGTCACTCTTTTTGGTGCACAGTAACTAAGATCACACACGTGTACAACATGTACAGCTTTTGTAAGTGACATTTTGTTTCCCATGTCTATTTTCCCACAGTGGACATGTACACATACGGACATGTGCATAGGTAATACCTCACATATATGTCAGTTATATGTCAGTATGGCACACTGTATTCACACTTTGCTGTGCAGTCATCCCTCTCAACCTGTTACAGCAGGACATTTGTAGGATGCCATGCATACTTGGGTGCAATGGGACAAAATCAGTGACAGTGTCTCAATATTGCTGTAATATACTCAAGCCATTCAATAGCACAGTAGCCTTTGCACTGACATGCATCCCCTGGAGAATGTCCAACAGTCACATGACAGGAAGAGAGGAGAAGGCTAGGAGGGTGGTATTGAGGGTAAGAATTGCTAATGTTGGCAGTATGACTGTTACAGGGACGAGGCTAGCTGGTCTGATGGCCAGGGGATGGTCGATATACTGTGTGTGTGCAAGAGACCACATGGAAGGGGATAATGGCTGGGTGTATGGTAGGCAGGTCACAATTGTGCTATCATGGTGTGGACTGGAGGAGGAAGGGGGTAGGGCTTGTGCTGAAGGAACAGTATACCAAGAGTGTTTTTGGAGGATGACATAGAGTGATGTTTCAGAAGCTGTTAGCTGAATGTGTAATGATGACTGCTGTTAGTGTATATGCTACACAAGTTGGTTGTGCGATGGATGTGAAAGAGAAATGTGACGTCAGTTGGATGACGTGGTGATGACTGTACTCAAGGGTGACAGACTAGTCATTGCAGCAGATGTCAATGGGCATGTTGGTGAAGGGAACAGAGGGGATGGGAATTGATTGGCATGTATGGTGTTAAAAGGTGTGGAGACGGTGAGATGGTAGTGGGTGTTGCTAAAAGGATGGACATGGCTGTGGTGACTACGTACTGTAACACGAGGGAGGAGCATAGGGTGACATGCAAGAGTGGAGTAAGATGCAAACAGGTGTGATATATCCAATGTAGGAGGGCCAGTTTGAAGGGGATTGGAGACTAAGGAGGTGACAGGGAAAAGTGTATTTGGGCAACAGAGAATGTTGGTATGTAAGATGATGTTAGTGATCGAGAAGGGGAGGAGTGTGGGGGCAGCACCAATAATCAAATGGCGTGAACTGGAAAATGGTGACTGTGAGGTGAAATTCAGGGAGGAGTTGAGACAGGCACTGGGTGGCAGTGACAGTCTAACAAATATCTGGTTAAGTACAGCAGAGCTGGTAAGGGAGACAGCTAGAAGGGTACATGGGGTGACATATGGATGGAGGAAGCAGTAGAAGGACACCTGTTAGTGAACTGAGGAAGTACTAGACAGTATGCAGAGACAGAGGTCAGGGAAGAAGGAGGGGGATTGTCAGAGAGATGAGGAAACTAGGCAAGGGTATGAGGAGATGATGTTCATGGCAAAGTGAGAGGTAGCAAAGGCTGAGAATGGGCATATGAAATGTCAATGATAGATTGGTCACTAAGGATGGTTGAAAGGAATTGTGGCTAGATGGATGCACTGAGCTACGAAAGATGTGCAGCAGATAAGGGTGATAAAGGATGATGAGGTATATGTACTCACAAGCAAGGAGAGTGTGTTGAGCACATGGACAGAGTACTTGAGAGGCTAATGAATGAAGAGAATGAGACAGAGAATGTTGGATGATGTGGGTATGGTGAATCAGGAAGTGCAATGGCTTAACAAAGAGGGTGTAAGGATAGCTATGAAGAGGATGAATACTGGCAAGCCTATTGGTCCACATTACACACCTGTGGTTGCATGGGGTTGTTTAGGGGAAATGGCAGTGTTCTTAGCCAGACTGTTTACTGATATTTTGGGAAGTGTGAAGTTGCATGAGGAGTGGAGAGAAAGTGCTTTTGTATGGTGTTAAGAATGAGGTTGATGTGCAGAGCTGTGAGAACTACAGAGGGATAACATTGACCAGTCACAGCATGAAGTTATGGCTAAGAGTAGTGGAAGCTATGTTACGCAGGGAGGTGAGAAGTATTGGTCAGCAGTATGCTTTCATGCCTGGAAAGGTCACTACTGATGTGATGTTTGCTCTGAGACTGTTATTGGCAGAATACAGAGAAGGTCAGGAGTTGCTCTGTGTCTCCCTAGACTTAGGGAAAGCATATGACAGGGCGCCTAGGCAGGATGTGTGGTATTGTATGATGAAGTCATTTGTGGAACAGATATATGTAAGAGTGGTACAGGGTATGTATGAGGGTGGTATGACAGTATTGAGGTATGCACTGGGATTGACAGATATGTTTAAGGTGGAGGTGGGATGACATCAGGGATCAGCTGTGAGCCCTTCCTGATTTGCAATGGTGATGGACAGGTTGACAGACAAGATCATACTGGGGGGGCGTTGACTATGTTGTTTGCAGATGACATTGTGATTTGTATTGAGAGTAGGGAACAGATTTTGGAGACCCTGGAGGGGTGGACATATGCTCTAGAGAGGAGAGGAATGAAGGTCAGCAGCAGGACAGAATAGCTGTGTGTGAATGAGAGGGAGGATAGCGAAATGTTAAGGATGCATAGAGTACAGTTGGCAAAGGTGGATGTGTTCAAATGATTGGGATCAACATGTCAGAGTAATGAGGACGATGGAGGACAGGTGAAGAAGAGAATATAGACAGGATGGAGAGGTTGGAGAAAAGTGTCTGGAGTGGTTTGTGACAGACGAGTACCAGTTAATGTGATATGTAAGGTCTATAAGAGGGTAGTAGGAGCACCTATGTTATATGGGTTGGTGATAGTGGCATTGTCAAAAAGGCAGCAGTCAGAGCTGCACATGGCAGAGTTACAAATGTTATGAATTGCTCTGGGTGTGACATGGGTGCACAGGTTTAGCAATGTGTATATGACAGGCTCAGGCCATGCTGGATGGATATGAGACAAAGTTGGAGAGGCAGCATTACATCAGTTCGGACATGTGCTGAGGAGCAGTGCTAAGTATATTGAGAAAATGATGGTAAGGATGTAGCTGCCAGGTAAGAGGTAGAGAGGAAGGCCTCAGATAAGGTTTCTGGATGTAGTGAAAAAGGAGATGCAGGTGGCTGGTGTGAGAGAGCAAGAGTCAGAGGACAGGTATAAATGGTGACAGATGATCCACTGTGGCAATCCCAAATGGGAAAAGCCAAAGAACACTGAGGGGGAATGTTGTAATGTCAGTCTTCATAGATTTGGCAAGGATTTGACAGACATGACACAACTCTATGAAAATTGACTACAAATATGAGGCATACATATGGCACAGATGAATGGTATGAGCTCAGCAGAGAACATGCAGTGCAACACACACATCTGCAGCAGTACTTTACTATGCAGATACCATGTATAGGTGTCTCACATTTTCGAGACAAACAAGTATATCCTAGTTGTATTCACAAGTAAGCTATGGATATGTACAACATCCCATTAGCTGGCCTACTCACTACAGACAAAGCCACATGATATGGCCATCAGTGCTGTTCAGCAGTACATCAGTACAGCAAGTCTTGTTGAGACATATGCTTTCAAACCCCTATTTCCCATTATTACAGACAACCTACTACATTCAATTACATGCTTACTTGTTCCACATACCTTTTTTCCCTCTGGATTTACACAGATATAACCTTTTATTTGTTTTACTCTCACACTACTTCAGCTTTGCACTGATGGACTGTCTATGACAGAGGTGGTTTGAAGAGATGGCAGCTTGTCCTTTGTAGGTAATGCTTATGACCATGTGATGGTCTGAGTACCACTTGGTGTCCCCCAGTTGCTGATTTCATGCAGAGCAGCTGTATAGTTATTGCAATAGTCAATGTCATGGCAACACACTCCTGTAATTGAGTAATTCATGTGGGCATTGCCCCTTTCCCTTACCTGTGAGGAAGACATCCTGGAGGTGTGTGATCTAATACCTCTTAGAACAAGACCTGTGGAGACATGCCATCCATATGGTGGAGAGGATTCTAGATGTAGGGACAGAATGTACTAGATAAAAACCAAGGAATCCACCACGAAGTAAAACAATTCTTTTATTCACAACACAGAATAAAACGAACGAGCGCTTTCACATACACCGAGTATGCTTCATCAGGTTACAATTTCCAAGTAAAAACCTTCAGCTTATATACTCTACTGAGTCATTTCATTAGTCAATTAAGCAATGTTCTTATCTACTAATGAATAGATGATTAAATAATTAAACATTAATTTCCTCATTTAAAGCGACAGCTATAAAACTGTCTTTGCTCAGTCCATAGTTATGGAATAGCGCTACTATGTACTATATTACAACATTACAACCAAAGACATCATTTCTATAAAATATAAATATCAATAAATTTCATGTTCTAAAAACTCATGATGTTATATGATGCTATAATGTAAGCAAGATAAATAAAATTAATATAGACAATCACAGGTAGTTTTTGTCTTGTTGTCTTCAATGCTTATTTGGCATTACTTATTAAATTGCTATCATTACATATCAAAATGTGACACTGATAAAATTGTTCTATTAAAGACAACATAGAATAAAAACAACATAGAAAAAATATAGAAATAAAAATATTAATTATACACTGATATATATCAGTATAAATGTTATACTAAAACATACCTGATCAACCTGTTTAGTAAATGTATATTTACTGACATACATATGTATGTCCTGTTTAGTTCATTATTATATATAGGACTGGTACAATAAATATGAAAATGAATTACAAATATTCTCAAGGAACATTAATTCATCCAATATCTGCCTTAATATTATTTCATAACTCACTATATATATATATATATATATATGTGTGTAAAGCAATATGAAGATTAAAAATTATTTATAATAAAAATTTTACAATATATATTAAACATAGGATATAGTTATGACCATTTCACCAGAATAAATACAAAATAATTATTAACATATGAATCATAAATGTATATAAACCTGAGTAATTATATAAATAAATAGATAAATTAATATATAATCTAATCTAGTTGTATATATTCTCCTATTTACTAACTATCTACGTGCCTCTAATACCAGTTTTATACTAATGTTAACATTTAATCCAGGTTCTATATGTGCTCGTAATTTAAATATCCAGTCTAGCTCTATCTTAGCTAGTATATTCATTTTGTCTCCACCCCTAGCTGAAGGTTCAACTACTTGTAGCACTCTAAATTTAAAATGATGATCCTGATTGGTGCTAATGTGTTTTGCTAAAGCATTTGTAGAATTCATTTTTCTGATGTCATATGTGTGGTTGTAAATACGGTCTCTAAGTCTTCTAGAAGTGAGGCCCACATAGAATGCTTGGCATTTCTCACAGTTAGCTAGGTATATTAAATTGGTGGTGTTACATGTAGCACTTGTCAGAAACCTGTGTGTATATTTCAAAAATGGTGATATAAATTCATTCCCTGTATTAATATATTTACACATATTGCACCTCCCACATTGCCAAGTTCCCTTCTTACAATCAACATTCCCAATTTTTCCAGTTACATTAGATTTCTTAATCATTCTATCTTTGCACAGCCACCTCTTCAGATTTCTCTTGTTCTTATATCTGAAATGAGGGGTAGATCCTACTAAATCTTTAACACTATTTTCCATTAAAAGAATATCCCAATTCTCTTTTATAATTCTAATAATGCTGTGTATATCATTGGAATAACTCAATGTAAATGCTAACATGGCTTCATTGAAATGTTGTTCAAGGGTATGCTGTATGCCTTTGTAATGTTGTTGTTTATTTCTTACTTTCCCATTAGTTACATCGTTAGTTTTATTTAAAAGGTTATAGGGGTATCCCCTATCTGTTAATAACTTATCCAATAATATGAGTTGTTTGTTCCTCTCATGCTCATCAGTGCATAACCTAGTAATTCTAGCTCTCTGGTTCTGTACTATATTGGGGAATACAAATCGAGGGTGCATACTACTATGATTCAAAATTGCATTCTTCCAACAAGGCTTCCTATATAATTGCGTGATGAATGTATTATTATCATCTTTCAGTATGGTTATATCCAGGAAATCAATCTTGTCATAGGAGAACTCTATGGTGAATCTCAGAAAATTAGTCGTTGATTCTAGATATTTAACCAATTCATTTAGTAATGACTGTTCACCCTTCCAAAATATTAAAACATCATCTACAAACCGTCTATATAGAACTATATTCTCCATATAGTGGCTGTTAAACAGATGCTTAGATTCCCAATAGTGCATAACAATATTGGCATAAGAGTTTGCACATGGAGTGCCCATTGCAACACCCCATGTCTGCATGTATAGATTATCTTTGTCTTTAAACATAAATACATTGTTCTCCAAGACTAAAGTCAGTAATGTACAAACCAAATATTGCATGTCACTGTTCAAGGATTTCTCCTCTAATAAAACATCTCTCACTGCCTCAACTCCATAATCATTAGGTATCACTGTGAAAAGATTTTTAACATCTAGAGATACCAAAATTAAGTCCGAAATATTATCTGACTGAGTCTCTATTCGTTGTATATCATCTAACAATGAATAAGTATTATTTAGGATAGTGGGTATTGCCCTAGCAACAGGACCTAATTTACATTCAACAAACTTGGATATGTATTCAGTCACCCATTTCTCCCCCGCTACAATGGGTCGCATAGGTGGGGGGTATTCCATTTTATGTATTTTTGGAAGACCTTTTATATTGGGGACATTAGGTGCTTCAATTAGAAAATAATCATACAATTGCTTAGAGATCAATCTGCACATAAGTAGATCATATAACATATCATGTACAGTGTTAATAATCTTTGTTAATCCATCAGTATCAATCTTACAATATTTATCAGTGTCACTTAGCATATTAAACATCAATTTATCATAAAACAAGGTATCCAAAATTACAATGCCTCCGCCTTTGTCAGCTGGTCTTATAGTTATTAGTTCATTCCTGGACAAGTTCTGTAAGGCTTGAAATTCTTCAAAGTTTAAGTTATAGAAAACTTTTTCATGTCTTTTCCCTTTGCTCATATCTGAAAAGTATTTATAAAAATCATTCTCACATTTCCTTATAAAACATTGTATACTAGGGGGCATTTCAGGAATGAATGCGCTCTTTTTCTTAAAACACATTTCAGTATCTACGTCATTGCCCATTACTGTATCTTTAAAGTAATTTCAATGACAAAGTTAGATAAACATCATTAGATCTACTAAAAGTTCAGTTAACTTACTGCTTTGTGATGGTATGAAGAGTCCTTTATTTATACGCTATATTCACTGGTCGTAAGGCATTGGCTAGATAAGTTAAACACCAGTTCGTTTATCAACGCTGTCTCCTCCATTCCTCCGTGGCTTCTCCCGAAAATTTTCGTTTCCTTCTGCCTCTGCTGTTTGACCTCATTCTGTTCTCCTGCCGATAACGGACTGGTAAAGGTAAAAAACCCTGTGCTGTCATAGCCGTTGGTAACTTTGGTCTCGCTCCATTGGATATAGACGTCAATAAAGCCTCCTGATTCGGAGGCGGAGGGTTACAGGCGTGTATTCCTATTGGTTGTATGTTCTGCTCATTACTGAGCATGCGACTCTGAGAACCGCTTCCCGAGGATGGTGCTGTTGCAATTAAAGTGGAAATGTCTTGAGTAGCAATATCAATGTTGACATTAGATGCAGGCATACGTTTAGTTTTCTCTGCATAGGAATCAGATTGATTGGTGGTATTCACCCTCGGCCAGACAAAAATCTGGCCGGACACAAAATCATGATAGTCCCTCAAAAGTTTCTTATGCTTTATTTGTTGTAGTCTCTCACTAAACGCTAACACTTGTAAAAACATGCTCTCTAGTTTTTTGAGATGTATATCCCCTTTAAATCGTTTTAACAATTCAGTGTGTATCTCATCAGCTTTTTCAGTGAGTTCTTTCTCAATAGGGGTAAAATATTCAATAAGTAAGTGGATGTATTGCTTACTGAAGCTGATGTTAAGTTCTTGCCACTTTTTCAACAACATCGGGTGAGTTTCACCGTAAGTAGGCATACATAGAATACGCATGCCTCTAGGGATGACATTAAAATGTAGACATGCTTTGAGATGCCATCTCTGCCAAGTTAGTCTATTAAGTTTGTACAATACATTTTCCAATTCCCTTAAGCTCTCGTAGAATTCTTTAAGTACCGGTACAGTACCTGTTTCATTAACAGTAGGAAGATGTAGTTCTAGTCCCAATAATGGATTAACTTGTGGCGAAATAACATCCTTCCATTTGGTGGTATGTTCCATTGAAATTGGATTATAGTCAAGTTCGACAGGTATATTCTCCATCGTGTGAAGGTAACAGCAACCCAAAACGATAAATAGTATAAGTAAGCACAGGCTAGTTACCATCCAAAGGATTCCAGCAGAGTAGGCACAAAAGGTACTAGATAAAAACCAAGGAATCCACCACGAAGTAAAACAATTCTTTTATTCACAACACAGAATAAAACGAACGAGTGCACAGGTTTAGCAATGTGTATAATTCCGGGTTGGACATGCTTTCACATACACCGAGTATGCTTCATCAGGTTACAATTTCCAAGTAAAAACCTTCAGCTTATATACTCTACTGAGTCATTTCATTAGTCAATTAAGCAATGTTCTTATCTACTAATGAATAGATGATTAAATAATGAAACATTAATTTCCTCATTTAAAGCGACAGCTATAAAACTGTCTTTGCTCAGTCCATAGTTATGGAATAGCGCTACTATATACTATATTACAACATTACAACCAAAGACATCATTTCTATAAAATATAAATATCAATAAATTTCATGTTCTAAAAACTCATGATGTTATATAATGCTATAATGTAAGCAAGAAAGTATTGAGGTATGCACTGGGATTGACAGATATGTTTAAGGTGGAGGTGGGATGACATCAGGGATCAGCTGTGAGCCCTTCCTGATTTGCAATGGTGATGGACAGGTTGACAGACAAGATCATACGGGGGGGGGCGTTGACTATGTTGTTTGCAGATGACATTGTGATCTGTACTGAGAGTAGGGAACAGATTTTGGAGACCCTGGAGGGGTGGACATATGCTCTAGAGAGGAGAGGAATGAAGGTCAGCAGCAGGACAGAATAGCTGTGTGTGAATGAGAGGGAGGATAGCGAAATGTTAAGGATGCATAGAGTACAGTTGGCAAAGGTGGATGTGTTCAAATGATTGGGATCAACATGTCAGAGTAATGAGGATGATGGAGGACAGGTGAAGAAGAGAATATAGACAGGATGGAGAGGTTGGAGAAAAAGTGTCTGGAGTGGTTTTGTGACAGGCGAGTACCAGTTAATGTGATATGTAAGGTCTATAAGAGGGTAGTAGGAGCACCTATGTTATATGGGTTGGTGATAGTGGCATTGTCAAAAAGGCAGCAGTCAGAGCTGCACATGGCAGAGTTACAAATGTTATGAATTGCTCTGGGTGTGACATGGGTGCACAGGTTTAGCAATGTGTATATGACAGGCTCAGGCCATGCTGGATGGATATGAGACAAAGTTGGAGAGGCAGCATTACATCAGTTCGGACATGTGCTGAGGAGCAGTGCTAAGTATATTGAGAAAATGATGGTAAGGATGTAGCTGCCAGGTAAGAGGTAGAGAGGAAGGCCTCAGATAAGGTTTCTGGATGTAGTGAAAAAGGAGATGCAGGTGGTTGGTGTGAGAGAGCAAGAGTCAGAGGACAGGTATAAATGGTGACAGATGATCCACTGTGGCAATCCCAAATGGGAAAAGCCAAAGAACACTGAGGGGGAATGTTGTAATGTCAGTCTTCATAGATTTGGCAAGGATTTGACAGACATGACACAACTCTATGAAAATTGACTACAAATATGAGGCATACATATGGCACAGATGAATGGTATGAGCTCAGCAGAGAACATGCAGTGCAACACACACATCTGCAGCAGTACTTTACTATGCAGATGCCATGTATAGGTGTCTCACATTTTCGAGACAAACAAGTATATCCTAGTTGTATTCACAAGTAAGCTATGGATATGTACAACATCCCATTAGCTGGCCTACTCACTACAGACAAAGCCACATGATATGGCCATCAGTGCTGTTCAGCAGTACATCAGTACAGCAAGTCTTGTTGAGACATATGCTTTCAAACCCCTATTTCCCATTATTACAGACAACCTACTACATTCAATTACATGCTTACTTGTTCCACATACCTTTTTTCCCTCTGGATTTACACAGATATAACCTTTTATTTGTTTTACTCTCACACTACTTCAGCTTTGCACTGATGGACTGTCTATGACAGAGGTGGTTTGAAGAGATGGCAGCTTGTCCTTTGTAGGTAATACTTATGACCATGTGATGGTCTGAGTACCACTTGGTGTCCCCCAGTTGCTGATTTCATGCAGAGCAGCTGTATAGTTATTGCAATAGTCAATGTCATGGCAACACACTCCTGTAATTGAGTAATTCATGTGGGCATTGCCCCTTTCCCTTACCTGTGAGGAAGACATCCTGGAGGTGTGTGATCTAATACCTCTTAGAACAAGACCTGTGGAGACATGCCAACCATATGGTGGAGAGGATTCTAGATGTAGGGACAGAATGTGAGTACTGCTTTTATATGTCATGAATACTGCTTGTTTAACAGGGTTTGTTTGAACATGGTACTTCTGCATGGATTTCAGGCTGACAAAGTTCTGCATCTGCATAGCTGTCAACTGTAGGGCTATCCACATAATGGCCAGAGGTTTGCCTGTTCTGTTTGATCTGTTCCCCAGACCGCTGTTGTCCTTGGAAAATCAGTCAGGGACTCTGGGGAATGTAGTCAGTAAATACTGAAATCCAGTGCTATTACTGACTTCATATTCCTCATAAAGAATATGTTACAATAAACCCAGTAACATCAGCAACAGTCTGACAGCAATATGTCCAGTCTATGCTTGTGTTTATGCCTCTGTCCTCCAGTGATGTCAGGCTTTGTCCAGATGTCATGCACTATGAGGCTCACACATATTTGGTGTCATTATGTCTTGCCTTCATTCCCCTACCATCCCAGTGATGTAGTAGACCCACAGACATGTTACAAGGAAGAGGCCACAAATATCAGTCCTGAGCCTGTACATTCTGAGGTGAACAGTACATGTGAGAGGTCTGTGTATGTCTGGCCATTGTTAACAGACTGTCAGGATTGTGTACACATGGTACATGTACATGCTATTTGGGCTGTGTATGGAGGGGGGTAGATGTAAGTGTTATGGCTCCTTTCTTATCTGACTGTGCATGCTGCTCCAGTGTCTGCTGGTCTATTGGCTGTATGCCTTTGCAGGGGGAGACTGAGATGTGTCCTGTACCATGGTCAGGATTCAGACTACACTGAGAATTAGGCCACTGTATGTAGGGGTAGTGTGTGACTGGTAAACTATTGGGTATTTCTCCACACACTCCATACACTCCACTGTTCACCTGACCTACCAGTATGTGATGGTGGAGTTGGTTGTGGGTATGCACTTTCACACTGGTGTCTGCATTGTGGTGCTGTAACATCCCTGTAGTGCCTGACATCCCACAGGGGGATGACAACACATTCTTTGACATTGAGCTTAAGGCTATGGCTCTGACACCAGTCATTAGTCTCAGTGAGGCTTTTCTGTGGGATGTCAACTTCACTTGGGCAGCTAATAGGTTCATAGGTTCATAGGTTTATACTAGGCTATCTGCCCTAAGGCATTTATAAGCCTAGCCCAAATTTTTGTGGCTTACACCACCCCTTATATGAAAAAATACTGTGCCCATTAGTTTGTTGTGCCTCTGTCCAGCAGTGACACAGAGATGATTCCCGGGGTAAACCTACGATCTCCCATCCACAGGTCTAGATTTCTCTTGAACAGAGTCAGCGAGGTGCTCTGCCTCACATGGACCGGGATTTTATTCCACAGCATAGGGAGTCTCTGGTGATAAATCTATCCCTACAGCACGTGGTATTTATATCCGTGCTAAGGTTTAAGGCGGGTGGTCAGGGGGTTTTGGTGGATTTGGATTTTTTGAGGTGGAGCGTGTCCATTAATTCGGGTTGGACATGGCCTTGTATGTCAGGCACATGTCACCTCTGAGCAGGCGGTATGCGACTGAATAGAGCTGGAGTTTCTTCAATCTGGCAGCATATGACAGATTTTGGAGTCCCTTATCCTTTTGGTGAGGAACTTTTGGGGTCTCTCCAATTGCTGCAGATGTCGGGTGAGATACATCCCGAATGGGGCATTGTACTTTCGATCATTGGTCTGATAAGTGAAGAGTACAGGGAACAATGACCTCACTAGATCTGGATGTGAATCCTTCATGATCAGGTGGGCAATGTAGAAGGTCTTTCTAACCACTTTAGCAATGTGAGTGTCAAAAGAAAGACCACTGTCAACCTGGCTCCCCTGGTCCCTGATAACCTCTTCTGTGCTTAGTGGTTTGCCACCTATATGGTAGCTTGGGGTTACCTTGTTTTTCCAAGGGTATGACTATACATTTTTGGCGTTTAACTTCAGGCCATGGCTCTGGCACCAGCTATCTGTTTCCGTGAGTCCCTTCTGAAGGATATCCGTGTCCGATGCACTTTCCACTATGGCCCAGTTTGCAGTCGTCTGCAAACTTTGTCAGCCAAAGTCCTCCCATGTTGGCCTGTACTTCTGAGAAGTAGATGCCAAACAATAGGGGCCAAGGACCGAGCCCTGTGGGACACCACTTGTGACCGGCTTGGAGTCTGACACAGCGCCAGCAACTCTAACCCTGTGGGTTCTGTCCTTAAACCAGTTTGCAACCCATCTTGTGACATATTGGTTTACTTTTAAGCTGGTAAGTTTTTCTACAATACCGAGTGGGGTATTGTGTAAAGCAACTGCAAGGTCAAGGTAGGCTGTATGGACTGCCTTTCCCTCATCAATGGCCTTGGTGACTGTTTGAAGAAGTCGACCAAGTTCAAAAGGCATGATCTTCCCTTGACAAAGCCAAACTGGGTCGGGTCCAATGTCTGCAAGTCCCCTATATCTTTGTTTATGAGCTCCATTATGATCCTCTCCATAGCTTTGCAGACTAGACTTGTTAAGCTTATGGGGCGGTAATTACCAGGGTCCGTGGCGCCTTTGTGGAGTGGGACAACAGTTGCCACGCCACTCCTTGGGCACGTATCCTGTGGTAAGGCTGAGATTAAACAGCTGCCTTATGTGGGTTTAATTCCTCATTTAGCTCATGTAGCACACAGCCGGGGACACCATCCGGTCCCATTGATGCTGTGTTTTAGCTTTAGAGAGCAGCTTTCACCTGCACATTTGAGATGTCCGGGAGGCTACACGGCTGGGATAGTTATCTCTCCTTTAGGGGAGAGGGGTGAAGTTTGCACTGAACCTGTCTGCCAGTATGTTGGCAATGTCTGTGGGTTCAGTGATTTTTGTATCATTTTGAACTAATTCTGAGCATATCTGGGAGTTTCCACCCAGGTTCCTAACATAGCTGAAAAAGGCCTTATGATTGTCCTTTGAATCCATGGCAATTTTTCTCTCAAAATTGGCCTTAGTTGATTTTATGAGTGCTCGTATTTTTACTAATAATGATCAGGGTGACTTCCCTTTTATGGATTTTGTTCTATCATGTAATAGCTTTCTCCTCTTATTGTAAAGTTTGTTAATGGCTGGGGTCCACCAGACTGGACGTTTGCCCTTTGTGGAAAGAGTCTTGGTTTTATTTGGGATTGCCTGATCCATGCAGTCCTGGAGGTGTTCATAGAAGGCATTTGTAAGGGCTTCCGCAGCTTGGGTTGTGGTTTCCACTGGCTCAGGGGCCTTGAAGGATACCACACCAGTCTTGAGTAGTGTGAAGTTTGCTTTAGAGAAGTTCTTCACTATGGTCTTTTTGTTTGGGGTGGGGGCGGGATGTGGATTTCCAGTGAGATTAGTTTATGATCAGATCTCACCAATGAGGGATATACTTCCGGTGTGGAGCATTTTGTCCCCATGTTTGTGACAATGTGATCTAGTATATTTTCTCCTCTCATGGGAACAGTGACTAGCTGTTCCATGGCATTTGAATTTATGAACTCCAGGAACCGTTGGGCTAGAAAGTTAGGGCTTGAGTAATGTTCCCAGTCTATATTCGGGTAGTTGAAGTCACCCAATATGATGGTGTGGAGATACATTTATACCCTCCAGTGTCTTCAGGAAGGCTGTGTGGGGTTCCTGAGTTTGAGAGGGTGGCCTGTAGCATGCTACAATTTGTAGAGCAGTTTTGCCTATGGTTAGTTGCACCTGGATGGTTTCGAAGCTTCATGCATTGCCACCAACCTGGAGGTGTGGGTATCGCTATGAATATGGATACACCCCTCCTTTTGTGGTGTGGTCCGGGTTTTGGGGCGGAGCATGATATGATGTAAAACCTAATAGTGCCGGGGTGCTCTCAGGAGCCTTGAACCAGGTTTCAGTTACAGCACAGACATCGATGTTCTCCATACTGAGAAGGGCCTCGAGTGCATGCATTTTGAGATTTAGACTTCTGGCATTGAGCAGCATTACCCTCAGTTTCTTCCCATTTTTGTTTTCTAGGGTGGTATTTTTAGAATTTGAGCCTTGCCTACAAAAGGCACTATGGGGTGGCAAGAGCCTTAGCCAATATCCGAATCCCAGGGGTGACAGGTGCAAGCCGTCCTAAGCAGTGTGGCTTGTCAAGCATGTCATCCCAGGCAGACAGACACTGGATCCCCTTTGAATGACACCAGACATTAAGCCAATTGTTAAAGCTGATCATCTTGTCTCTATATTGTGGCATCATTCTTGGTGAAGGAAGGATACTGCTCAGGGTTAGGGTCATACCTGCCTGGGCTACATAATCAGAGAGCTGCTCTATGTCTCTTTTCATGTAGTCCAGGGAGGTACGTCTCAGGTCGTTTACACCAGCATGGACAATGACTGTGTCTTATTTGTACTTGCCGTGGAGCTCCCAACTTGCAATCATCTGCTCCCAACTTGCAATCATCTGCAAACATAGTCAGCCAGACTCCCTTCATGTTGCCATGGATGTCAGAGAGGTTGATACCAAACAGGAGAGGACCCAAGACCGAACCCTGTGGAACTCCACTCATGACTGGTCGGCAGTCTGACTTGGGGTCAGCTACTTTCACACTGTGGGTTCTATCTGTGAGACAGTTTGCAACCTACCTATTATTATAGGGGTTGATGGGGAGCTTAGTGAGTTTAACCATGATTCCTGAGTGGGGAATGTTATCAAAGGGCTTGGCCAGATAGAGGTAGGCTGTATGACTCACCTTGAAGAACAACTAGCAAAGCAACGAATTGTCACACCATAAACGAATACAACGTACCAGTGGAAAAATACTTTATTCTCTCTAGCGCCTCGGCTCAAAAAAGCCTTCAAGGAGTAACAATTCACATATACCAAAGGTATTTATAACACTAACCACTTAATTGTTCAATTAAACATTCAATTAAACATAAAATTAATTCTGTTCTTAAAAAGACAGTACATTAAATCAAACTTTTCCAGCAACACTCTGTGTTTAACCCTTTAGAACTTAAAGTTTCATATTATAAGATAAAAAACATTTCTTTCTTTAAAAGTATATTTTTTATTTTACCTTCACTAATTTCATTTATACAAACCTGCTCTAAAACAGTAGCCTGCAAACTATCACATTTTGCCCCATGAAATTCAGCGAAATGTTGGGCTAAGGGACTTTCTAATTTCTTTGCCCTTATATCCCTTAAGTGTTCCATAATTCTAGTTTTAAACATTCTTTTAGTTTGACCCACATAAAACTTGTCACAACCACATTTAATAACATAAATAACTCGCTCTGTTTTACAATTAAAATGACCAAATGGTTTAAAAATAATTCCATTCATATATGGAAAAAAATGAATTACATAAGGACAACTTTTACATTTTCCACTGGTACGTGTATGACTCACCTTGCCTTCATCCACAGCTGTGGTGAGCGACTCAGAGAAGTCAACCAGGTTGACTGAACAGGCATGATCTACCCTTCACAGAAGCAAACTGTGTGAGATTCTGAGTCTGGGGATTCCCATATCCCTGTTTCTTCAGTACATGACAATGTGTTCCACAGCTTTGCATGACAGCCTTGTCAGGCTGATGGGGCAGTACTTCCCAGGGTCTGAAACCACTCCTCCTTTGTGGAGAGGGATAACTGTAGCAGTGTACTAGTGAATGGGGACAAAGCCTGAGGTGAGGCTGTGATTGAACAGGGTACACGGGTGAGGTGCCAGTTCACTCTGTAGTTTATGCAGATGACAGCCAGGAATATTGTCAGGTCCATTAGAACCTGTATTCTTGGTCTTGGACAGTGGTGTTTTCACCCAAGCAGCAGTACTACTGGGTACCTGGCAGTGTACTAGTGTTGCGATTGGTCCTTTTGGGGTGGGGAGAGGGGTGCAGTTGCCACTGAATCTGTGTGCCTCTATATTGGCAATATCTGTTGGCTTAGTATGAGAGGTACCATTGTGCAGTAACTCAGAGCACATGTTGGTATTGCCATGGAGATTCTTTACATCACTATAGGAGACCTTATGGTTGTATTTACTGTGTGCTGCAATTCTGTATTCATAGCTAGCTTTAGACTATTTGATGAGGAATCTCATCTTTATGTTGAGGCTGTTAAGGGGGTTTTTCCAGTCTTGGAACTTCACCTTATTCCATATCAGTTTCCTTCTTATTTATTTATTTTTATTTATTTTACATTTGTTGACTGGGTTGGTCTGGCTGAGCCAAGGGCTCATTTTCTGTCTGTTCTTCTGTTGTATAGTTTCTCTGGGCAGGGGGGCAGGGGGCACCAGATTGGCTTCCTTTTTCTGGAGGGGAGCATCTTGTTTCTATTGGGTATGGCAGAATCCATGCATTTCTGTACGTGTTAATACGGCATTAGTGTGTGATTTGGAGGTCATGCAACTAGTCTCCATTTGCATTGGTGACATGAAGTTAGCCACCTCTGTGTTTTGGAGGCCAGAATTAGCTTTGCAATATTTTTTCATGGTGGTTACCTTTGCAGGGGGTGTGAGGGATGTAGATATCTAAAGGTGATGACATTGTGGTAGATCTAATCATGGCAGAGTTGACTATTGGTGTACAGCAATGGTCGCCCATGTTAGTACTGACAAAGTCAATGATGTTGCTACCTGTAGTGGGTGTAGAAACAAGCTGGCCCAGGCCATTGGATTGAATGCAGTCCAGGCAACACTGGGCAAGTGCATTAATACATGTGTAGCTGTCACAGTTAATGGGGGGTAGTTGAGGTGCTTTTCGAGAATTAGACTTCTAGTGTTGAGCAGCATGATGGTCAGAGTCCATTTGTTTGTAGCTGTTACATATTTAAATATATATATATATATATATATATATATATATATATATATGTGTGTGTGTGTGTGTGTGTATATATATATATATATATATATATATACATGTATCTATTTATACTTTTCTGTGTGTGTGTGTGTGTGTGTGTGTGTGTGTGTGTGTATATATATATATATATATATATATCTATATATGTGTTTGTGTGTGTGTGTGTTTGTATATATTTTACATGTATATCTCTATAAATATATTTTGTGTCTATATTTGTCCACATATATGCATCACCATACATACATACATACATGTATGTATAAGAGACCTGACTGATTCTACAGAATTGTTTCCCTACTCTTGAATGACTCTGCTGACTGATATGTTTGGAAAAGCATTCATATTTTGTGGAGCTTAGTTGGTATAGTGGTATATTTCTCTGACTATGATGTACAGGGCCCTGGGTTCAAGGCTTGGTAGGACTGTTACTTTTGTTGCAAGGTAGAACAGTTGCTGGTGTAGACAGATTGATAAGGCCAATATTTTGAATAGGTCCCTGTTTTGGCCCCATTGAACCCATTTTTGACATCCTTTGGACAGATTTGTTACAGTAAGATGCTTGTTGTATGGATCTGATGTGTAACAGTAATACATATATATGTAAACACACACACACATATATATATATATATATATATATATATATATATATATATATATATATATATATGTATTGATTTACTTGTCTATCTATACATATATTTCTAAATGTATATTTTATATCTATATCCCTACATATATTATGTAGTTTATTTGTCCATATGTATATGCATCTGCATACACATGTACATTTGTATATATGGATGGGAGGGTGGCCTAATGGTTAAGGTGTTTGCGTTATAAACATAAGGTGCAGGGTTTGAGTCTCACACGGGATAATTGGCTAGGCTTACAATGGCTCGCAAGGGCAGTTAGCTTAGTAATAACCTAAGGTTGGGAGGGTGGCCTAATGGTTAAGGTGCTTGCCTTACAAATGCAAGGTGTGGGGTTTGAGTCTCACGAGGGATAATTAGCTAGGCTTAAAATGGCTCACAAGGGCAGTTAGCTTTTAAGGCTATACTGCTCAGACAAGCTCCACGTGGATTTACAGAGTGGTCCTAGCAGCAAGGAACTCGAAAAAGCGACTACCTTCTGGATTTAAGTATCTTTGCTTTTTTTTCACTGAAAATAGCTTCTGCTGCTTACTTTGAACTAGCCTGAACTGTTTTTTTACTGATTACTGCATTTATTTTAAAATCTGCACTTAAAGTTACATTTAGTCGAATTTAGTCAAAAGTTTGCTTGTTTGTTTGTTTAATTGAACTGTGGAGGCTGCCCACTAAAGTGTGCTAGCCTGTGTAACTAATTTATCACTGTCTCTGCATTTTCTGTGTATTTCTACAAAAAACAAAAACAAAAATAATCCTTGTTTTCCCGCCTTTCTCGACTAGTTTAGACCAGTATACAGGCATTGCTGTATTCTGGCCTGTGGTGTAGTTCCTGTGTTGTCCATTACCTTACTTGGCTAGAAGGAAGTTTTTTTGCTCACCAGTGGGAGTGGGGAGCCTTGAGCAGCCTACCTGTCCTTGGGGGAAGTGACCTCAGCACAAGAAGCTGTTAGTAATTGGTTGTTTGGGACCATTCCTAGCTCTTTTGTAGTTCACTGCTTAAAATCCACCTCTGGGTGTTTTTTTCTGGCTATACTGCTCAGACAAGCTCCGCCTGGGTTTACAGAGTGATCCTAGCAGCAAGGAACTCGAAAAAGCGACTACCTTCTGGATTTAAGTATCTTTGCTTTTTTTCACTGAAAATAGCTTCTGCTGCTTACTTTGAACTAGCCTGAACTGTTTTTACTGATTACTGCATTTATTTTAAAATCTGCACTTAAAGTTACATTTAATTAATTTAGTCGAAGGTTTGCTTGTTTGTTTGTTTAATTGAACTGTGGAGGCTGCCCACTAAAGTGTGCTAGCCTGTGTAACTAATTTATCACTGTCTCTGCATTTTCTGTGTATTTCTGCAAAAAAAACAAAAAAACAAAAAAATAATCCTTGTTTTCCTGCCTTTCTCGACTAGTTTAGACCAGTATACAGGCATTGCTGTATTCTGGGCTGTGGTGTAGTTCCTGTGTTGTCCATTACCTTACTTGGATAGAAGGAAGTTTCTTTGCTCACCAGTGGGAGTGGGGAGCCTTGAGCCGCCTATCTGTCCTTGGGGGAAGTGACCTCAGCACAAGAAGCTGTTAGTAATTGGTTGTTTGGGACCATTCCTAGCTCTTTTGTAGTTCACTGCTTAAAATCCGCCTCTGGGCGTTTTTTTCTGGCTATACTGCTCAGACAAGCTCCACGTGGGTTTACAGAGTGGTCCTAGCAGCAAGGAACTTCAGCGACTACCTTCTGGATTTAAGTATCTTTGCTTTTTTTTTTCACTGAAAATAGCTTCTGCTGCTTACTTTGAACTAGCCTGAACTGTTTTTTTACTGATTACTGCATTTATTTTAAAATCTGCACTTAAAGTTACATTTAGTCGAATTTAGTCGAAAGTTTGCTTGTTTGTTTGTTTAATTGAACTGTGGAGGCTGCCCACTAAAGTGTGCTAGCCTGTGTAACTAATTTATCACTGTCTCTGCATTTTCTGTGTATTTCTACAAAAAAAAACAAAAAACAAAAAAAATAATCCTTGTTTTCCCGCCTTTCTCGACTAGTTTAGACCAGTATACAGGCATTGCTGTATTCTGGACTGTGGTGTAGTTCCTGTGTTGTCCATTACCTTACTTGGATAGAAGGAAGTTTCTTTGCTCACCAGTGGGAGTGGGGAGCCTTGAGCAGCCTACCTGTCCTTGGGGGAAGTGACCTCAGCACAAGAAGCTGTTAGTAATTGGTTGTTTGGGACCATTCCTAGCTCTTTTGTAGTTCACTGCTTAAAATCCGTTTTACCCGCGGCTTTGCGGTCATGCATAAGCAGCGCGGTTAAACAAGGTTAAACTTTTTCTGGCTCCGCCAAGTCTGCTCTTCAATTTTCCCTTAGAACTGTTCTACTTGCAATCTAAACAGCCTATACTCTATCTGAAAAGCTCAGCACTTGCTCCTAAAGCATTTTGTATACAGGTAAAGCACTCTTAAACAAGCGAAAGTACTTCATTCACCTAAATTCTGTTGAGTACCCATTTCCCTATAGGTCCTTTCTGACTCAGTTACACAGCAATCTTTTCACTATTTCTAGCATGTCGAAGGGTCAGTTGCTCGCGTCCACTCCAGATCAGCTTGTCGATCTTGGAATCTTGAGGCAATGTTACAATTGCCTCATGTACACAGAACAACCCTCTCCTCCTCCCAACAAATACACATATATGCGAGAGATGCAAGTATATAGCCAAACTGGAGGCTGAGCTCTCTCAATTCAGTACTGGCAAGACCAGTCAGGAGGAGAAGGTAACCACGCACACCACAAACCCAGTCTCACATAGAACTATCACAACTGCAAACCAAACACATAAACACACAAAACATACTCTGAGGCTGATTAAAAATCTACCAAAACAACAGAGGCCTCCAAAGCAGACACCCAAGCAACCACCACCTCAAGACATAGCACATGCAACGCATAGTTCACAAAGTCAGTGTGCTAATCAGTCACAGCCCTTAAGGCCAAACAACATGCCAGACACACTTGTAATAGGTGACTCCATAGTCAGGCACACTGAAATCCCGCTCACCAGACTGAACAAGGAGAGGGTCACAGTAAGCTGCCTGTCGGGAGCTAGAATCTGCCACATAACACAAGCACTCAGGTCACTCCACAGCAAGTACAAATATGACTCAGTCATTGTACATGCCGGTGTGAACGACCTGAGGCGATACCTCCCTGGACTACATGAAAGAGACATAGAGGAGCTCTCTGATTATGTAGCCCAGGCCGGTATGACCCTGACCCTGAGCAGCATCTTACCCTCACCAAGAATGATGCCACAGTACAAAGACAAAATGATCAGTTTTAACAATTGGCTTAATTACTGGTGTCATTCTAAGGATCCAGTGTCTGTCTGCTTGGGATGACATGCTTGACAAGCCACGCTGCTTAGCAAGGGATGGCTTGCACCTGTCACCCTGGGCTTCCGGATATTGGCCAAAGCTCTTGCCTCCCCATAGTGCCTTTTTAGGCAAGGCTCAAATGACAAACCTACCTCCTAGAAAACACAAGTGGAAAAAACTAAGGGTAATGCTGCTCAATGCCAGAAGTCTAAACCTCAAGATGCAGCCCTCGAAGCCCTCCTCAGTATGGAGAACATCGATGTCTGTGCAGTGACTGAAACCTGGTTCAAGGCTCCTGAGAGCACCCCAGCACTATCAGGTTTTACATCATATCATGCTTTCCGGCCCCAAAACTTGGACTGAGCCACAAAAGGAGGTATCCATTTTCATCAAAGATACCCACACCTCCAGGTTAGTGGCAACGCACGAAGCATCGGAGACTATCCAGGTGCAACTAACCATAGGCAAAACTGCCTTACAGTTTGTAGCATGCTACAGACCACCCTCTCAAACTCAGGAACCCCACACAGCCTTCCTGAAGACACTGGAAGTATGAATGTCTCTCCAAATACCATCATTTTGGGAGACTTCAACTACCCAAACATAGACTGGGAACATTACTCAAGCCCCAACACCCTAGCCCAAAGGTTCCTAGAATTCATAAACTCAAATGCAATGGAACAACTAGTCACCATTCCCACAAGAGGAGACAATATACTAGACCTGATCATCACAAACATGGGGACAAAATGCTCCACACCGGAAGTACATCCCTCTTTGGTAAGATCAGACCATAAATTAATCTCACTGGAAATCCACATCCGCCCCCACCCCTGCACAAAGACCACAGTGAAGAACTTCTCAAAAGCAAACTTCACACTTCTTAAGACTGAAGTGGTATCTTTCAAGGCCCCTGGGCCAGTGGAAACCACAACCCACACTGCTGAATCCGTTGCAAATGCCTTCTATGGGCACCTTCAAGAATGCATCGATCATGCAATCCCAAATAAAACCGAGACCCATTCCCCAAAGGCAGGTGCCCGGTCTGGTGGACCCCAGCCATAAACAAACTTTACAACAGGAGGAGGAAGCTACTACATGACAGAGCAAAAACCCTAAAAGGGAAGGCATCTCTGATCAGTACTAGCAAAAAACTACGATCACTCATAAAATCATCCAAGGCCAACTTTGAGAGAAAATGCATAAAAGACACAAAAGACAATCACAAGGCCTTCTTTAGCTATGTTAGAAACCTGGGTGGAAACTCCCAGATATGCTCAGAGTTAGTCCAAAATGACACAAATTACACTGAACCCACTGACATTGCCAACATTCTGGCAGACAGGTTCAGTGCAAATTTGTCCTCCCCAAAGGAGAAATAACTATCCCAGCAGAGTGTAGCCTCCCTAACATCTCAGATGCCCAGGTGAGAGCCACCCTCTAAAGCTAAAAACACAGCATCAATGGGACGGATGGTGTCGGGCTGTGTGCTACATGAACTCAAGAGGAACTAAGCCCACACATAAGGCTGCTGTTTAATCTTAGCCTTACTACAGGATCGCATTACCCAAAGAGTGGCGTACAGCAACAGTGGTCCCACTTCACAAAGGCGGTGCTTCTACGGACCCTGGAAATTACCGCCCATAAGCTTGCGAGCCTGGTCTGCAAAGCTATGGAGAGGATCATTATGGAATTCATAAACAAAGACATTGGGGACCTACAGACATTGGATCCTACCCAATTTGGCTTTGTCAAGGGCAGATCCTGCCTTTTGAACTTGGTCGACTTTTAGAAAACGTCACTAAGGCCATTGATGAGGGTAAGGCAGTTCACACAGCCTACCTTGACCTTGCAAAAGCCTTTGACACAATACCCCACTCGGGCATCATAGACAAACTCACCAGCTTAAATGTAAACCCATATGTCACAAGATGGGTTGCAAACTGGCTCAAGGACAGAACCCACAGGGTCAGAGTTGCTGGAGCTATGTCAGACTCTAAGCCAGTCACAAGTGGTGTCCCACAGGCTCAGTCCTGGGACCCCTCTTGTTTGGCATTTATTTTTCGAGGTACAGGCAAACATAGGAGAATTGTGGCTGACAAAGTTCGCAGATGACTGCAAACTGGGCCATAATTGATACTCCAGCGGACACAAACATCCTTCAGAGAGGCCTCATAGAAGCGGATAATTGGTGCCAGAGCCATGGCCTTAAGATGAGCAGCCAAAAATGTATAGTCATACCCTTTGGGAAAAACAAAGGTACCGACAAATTACCACATGGCGGTAATCCATTAAGTACGGAAGAGGTAATCAGGGACCTAGGGACCCAGGTTGACAGTAACCTCTCATTTGACACTCACATTGCCAAAGTGGTTAGGAAGACCTTCTATATTGCCCACCTTATCATGAAGGGTTTCACATCTAGATCAAGAGAGGTCATTGTGCCCCTGTACTCTTCTCTTATCAGGCCAATGATTGAGTACAATGCCCCATTGGGATGTATCTCACCCGACACCTGCAGCAGTTGGAAAGACCCCAGAAGTTCCTCACCAAGAGGATAAAGGGTCTTAAACATATGTCATATGCTGCCCGACTGAAAAAACTCCAGCTCTATTCATTCGCATACCGCCTACTCAGAGGTCATCTGTGCCTGACGTACAAGGCCATGTCCAATCCTGAATTAATGGACATGCTCCACCTCAGAAAATCCAAATCCATCAGAGCCACGAGAACAAGTGACTTAAACCTCAACACAGAAATAAATAGAACGTGCTGGAGGGACAGATTCATAACGCAGAGGCTCTCTCCACTCTGGAACAGAATCCCAGCGCATGTTAGGCAGAGCCCCTCACTGACTCTATTCAAGAGAAATCTCGGCAGTGGATGGGAGATCATAGGTTTACCCCGGGGGTCATCTCTGTGTCACTACTAGACAGAGGCATAGTAAACTAAACCCTAAAAGGGCGTAGTATTCTCATCCTAAGGGGTGGTGTAAGCCACATACACTCTGGCTAGGCTTATAAATACCCTAGGGCAGATAGCCTAGTACGAACCTATGAACCTATGAACCTATATATATATATATATATATATATATATATATATATATGGGTCTACTTAACAAGGTCGAAATTTCAAAATGCTGATTTTTATATGGCCGACACCATATCATCGACATTTGAAATATCAACAATGGAAGTAGACCATAAAAAGAAAAAACTTCCCCTGCACCCTGTGAGCTCATTATCACCCCGTAATTTTAATATGCCAACTCCAAGATCACACTACAGTGTAGGAATGGAAATCTTTCCATTCTGCACTGTACTGAGATGCCGGTTCTGCATTGCCAGCATTTCAAATGTCAATCATATGGTGTCAGCCATGTGAATGTCGGCATTTTGAAATGTCGACAATGTGAAGGGTACCCATATATGTATATATATATA